>NW_006400125.1:876657-882967 GCF_000299155.1 Elephantulus edwardii
CCTCCTCAGTTTCAGCAAGCAGGGTTGTGTCATCTGCATAAGGCAGATTGTTAATAGATCTTCCACCAATCTCGATCCCACATTTCTTCTCATAGAGCCCAGCCTTCCGGATAATCTGTTCTGCATACAAGTTGAAAAGGTATGGAGACAGGACACATCTCTGGCGTACGCCCTTCCCAATTTTCAATGTGCATCTTGAAAAATACAAAATAAATATAAAGTAAATTCAACACGCAAACGCTTGGTTTCTTTTTGCAGTCTTCCACATAAGAGCACGATTGTAGAGTCCGGAGCAGTTTGTAAACTCAGCTCATTGCTTTCAAGCGGGACTGACTCGCGGCTGACCCTCACGGAGGTTTCTGGAACCGGTAAAGGTCAGAGTTGGAGACGGCACATCTCTCTCCTGCAGAGCAGGTGGTGGGTTCGAACCAAGGGAGAAGAGCCACCTTTGGACAGCAGCACAGCTTTCTAAGGACGCACCACCAGAGCTCCCGATAACAGTCAGGGAGTTTAAATGAAATGGAGAAATACATCTCTTTGAAAATCGCCAGCAATGTTCAGAAGCCCACCATGGCCTGTGGCTGCAGCTGCTGGTCTGGGGGTCCTGGAGAGAGCTCAAAGCTGTAACCGAAGCCTCTTCCCTTTTAATGAAACCAGCTGCAAAGGCCAAGAATTATCTGCAGACAATCCCTCCGCCTGGACACATTGACTTGGTGGTTATTTCTCCACGGTGCCTTCAGCTCTGCTGTTACTCATTGTGTTACTGGATGCCGGGATTGGAAGCAATAGGCATTCAATATTTCATGAAGATCTTATTTTAGGGGTTGAGAGCATTATCATGGTATCAAAGATGCCCTGAAGTATGCACTGAAATCTTTAATGCAGTCCCAACAGGACCATTTAGCGACATACTGTCCTAACGCTCCATGGGTTCCTGTACTTCTGAAAGTTGGACAATGAATAAGAATGACAGAATTGAGACCTTTCAATTGTGGTGTGGGAGAAAAGTACTGAACTTCCCACTGTCCAAAGAATAAACAAATCTCTCTTGGAGGGATTGCAACCTAGGTGCCCCGCAGAGGCGGGGACGGGCAAACTTCATTTCAAATACTTCGGGCCTGTTGACAGGAGAGGCCAGTCCTTGGAGAGTGGCATCACGCTGGGGAGAGAGCCCGAGGAAGAGAGGAAGACCTTTAACAAGCTGGATTGACAGGGTGACTGCGACACGGTCTCGTGTCCACCAGAGAGGTGAGGACCACATCGCATAGAGCAAGGCCCACCTCTACTGCTCATAGGATTACTGTGATTTGGAGTTGGTTATGTGCATAGATTTTTATTCAATTCTTTTTGTCTTTGATTAAAAAAAATGTTGTTTAAAACCTACCACCTTATCCCAGCATGTGTTCAAATAATCAGCCCATTTTTTAAACATTACAAATAAAAACAAAACAAAACAAAACCCCCTCAGAAACTTGGAGATGTTGCATGACTTCTGTAAGGGCGTAGAGCTGATGGGATAGAGCCTAGGACTCCACAGAACTGACTATAGGAACACTTAGCGGGGATACAGGACAGCGTGGGGCACTGTGAGGGTGGGATGAGCCCAAGTCCTCCCATCACACACTGTGGGAACACTTAGCGGGGATACAGGACAGCGTGGGCACTGGGAGTAGGGAGTGTCACTTGTCTTCAGTTTCAAAACGTTGTTGTGAGGGTTGTTGCTTTCCATCAAGTCGGAACTGACCCTCCAGAATATTTTCAGAGGGAATAAGACGAGTGGAAGGAGATTACCCATCCTTCCCCACAGAGCGGCCTATGGATTCCAACTGCACACCTCTGCATTAGTAACACAGTTCCTGAGCCCTGCGCCACCACGGAGCTCATGGCAGAGAAGCCAAGAACGTGATGCCAAACGATCGGAACTGAACGAAGGCCGTGGAAATATGGATGGGCTTCAGAGACATTTGTCCACAGAGAAAGCTCTGTGGGCAGGCAGCGCAGGCAAGAGGCCGCATTAAAGTGGGGACGCAGGGAGGAAGCGGGGAGGAAGGTGCTACATTGAAGGGTGGCAGTTTATGTTAAGAAACTAAGCATCTATAAACCGTGGAGCAAAAACTCATTTGCTTTGTAACTGACGCTGTCCCCAAATGACTGAGCTGAAAGGCGCATGGTTCGAATCTAGCAGCTGCTTCGTGAGAAAGACCGGCAGTCTCCCTCCACGTGATTTACTACGTCTGGAAACCCACGGAAGGGTCCACTGTGGCATCACCACCACCACCACCACCAGATGCCATCTTTCTTGGAAAAGTAGAGAATCATTAAAAGAGAGAAAGACGCTCAGTGAAGTGGACACAGTGACGCAGCAAGGCGCATATGCACGGTGGAGAGTGTGGGAGGGGCTGGACGGGACAGGCGTGGGATCTCTTGCTGTGAGTCAGAGTCAATGGCCCCGAACAACAATAACATGTGCTATGCAGTTGACCCCGGCTCCTTGTAACCCTGCAGGACACAATCGAACAGCCCCGCAGGGTGTCCAAGACTGTGTAAGTCCTTACAGAGAAAGACTGATTCATCCTTCCAGCCAAACAGTGTGTGTGCTCAAACAGCTGCTCTAACTGGTACAAAGACAGGCACACAGACCAATGGAATAGAATAGAGAACCCAGAAACTAACCCAGCCATCTATACACAACTGATATTCAACAAGGAAACCAAACCTATCAAACAAGGAAACAACAACCTCTTCAACAAATAGTACTGGAAAAACTGGATTACTACCTACAGAAAGCTGAAACAGGATCCACATCTCACACCATCCACAAAAATCAACTCAAGGTGGGTCAGATACGTAGGGATAAAACCCCAAACCATAAAGATCATAAGAGACACAATGCGAAGCTATAAAAAGGCTGACAAATACAGCCAGAAATACACAAACAGGAAAGGATCAAAGTGATGAATGAGACCTTCTAAAAATTAAATCCCTGTGTGCATTGAACACTTTTCCCAATAGGGTAAAAGGAAAACCTATGGACTGGAGAAAAACATTTGGCAACACCATCTCAGACAAGGGTCTCATCATGAAAGCTAGAGAGTACTTCTGGGCCTACAGAAGAAAAAGTTTGATAATCCAGTTACAAAATGGGTGAAAGACTTCACATCCATCTGGATGGCCAACAGACACATGAAGGAATGCCCCAAACCACTGGCAGTAAGAGAGATGCAAATCAAAATGACAAAGAGACACCATCTCATCCCAGTAGCAGTGGCAAAGTTTAACAGGGCAGGAAGTAATAATGTTGGAGAGGATGTGGAGAGATTGGAACTTTCATACACTCTGGGATTATAAAATGGTACAACCACTCTGGAAAGCAGTATGGCGTTTCCTCAAAAAGCTGAACATAGAAACTCCATATGACCCAGCTATTCCGCTACTAGGAATATATCCCAAGGAAATTAGAATTGAGACACAAATGGAGACTTGTACACCAATGTTCATAGCAGCATTATTCATCATTTCAAAAACATGGAAACAACCCCTACGCCCAACCACAAATGAATGGACCGAGAAATTATGGTACCTTCACACGGTAAAAGACTACACAGCACTCAGGAGCAACAAGTTTGAAAAACACTATATAACTTGTAGGAGACTGGAGAATATTATGCTGAGCGAGCTAACTCAGTTTCATAAGGAGAAATACTGCCTAGGACCATTATTGTAGTAATAGAAGAATAACTAGTGACACATGTATGGGGGTCTAAAGGCGGAAGGGGTGGGGGCAGAGGAACAAACATGGGCAGGGGGAAACCACAGAGGTGTACAATCTGATGGATGGAGGGGATGGGTGAAGGAAATTGGAAAGATCTGGCTGGGGCCTGAAAAGACGAGGTAATTAATTGTGGGCATAATGAAGTGGTACTAATTTAATAAAACACAATGTATATACCATGGACTACTAGGAGAACAAACAGGTTCAGTCTGGAGAGTGTGAGACCAGGCTGCTCCTTGGAGGCAAGGATATTGAAGCTCCGTCTGACATACTTTGGACATGTTGTAAGGAGGGACCGGTACTTGGAGAGGGACGTCATGCTTGGGAGGGTGGAGGGACAGCACAAGAGAGGAAGACCCTCGATGAGGATAGATTCAGTGACTGGAGTAAGGGGGACTAGATGTGTCAGAGACAATAAGGGTGGCACAGGATAGAGCAGGGTGTAGGGCTGTTGTACATAGGGTTGCTATGAGTCGCAGGTGACTCGACAGCACATAACAACAATATGAATGAAGGAAAGAGGATATGTATATAATACATATACAATGTATATGAATGCAAGATTATATCAAATAAAATTTTTTTAAAGCTCACAAACAACTATGAGATATAATTTTACCCCAATAGGAATAGCAAAATTTAACAGAGCAGCAAACAACAAATGCTGGCAAGGTTGTGGAGAAACTGGAACCCTTATTCACTGTTGGTGGGAGTGTAAAATGGTGCAACCACTATGGAAGGCGGTATGGCACTTTCTCAAAAAGTTGCAAATAGAAATACCATTTGACTTAGCAATTCCACTACTGGGAATTTACCCTAAAGAGACCATAGCTGACATCCAAGCAGATATATGCACACCCATGTTTATTGCGGCTTTGTTCACAATTGCAAGGAGTTGGAAACAACCTAAGTGCCCATCAACGAATGAATGGGTAGAGAAGCTGTGGTATATTCACACAATGGAATACTACACTGGATTGAAAAACAAGGAACTCATGCAATAGTATTCAAAATGGGTGACCCTGGAGGACATTATGCTGAGTGAAATATCTCTGCACAAAAGGACAAATACTGCATAGTGCCACTGTTGTAAAATGGGACTGACATCAGGGCTGGGAGGAGACTGAGAAAGATGGGATAAATTATGTATACTGCATTGAAACAGATGAGGAAGAGAACAGTTTAACAGCAATATATAATTGGGTATTATGTTATGACAAGAGTCCAGAATGAAGGTTGCATAGTAGAGCGTACTTGGGGCAGGGGAGAGGGGACATTGTATATAAATGAAGGAACTTTTACTTTTCAAAGAGAAGAGGGAACTGGAGTGGGGGTGGGCAGGGAGAAAAATGCAACAATGAATGAGTGGAAATCTAAAATCTCTGTAAATGTTCATTAAAATTAATAAAATAAAATAAAATTTAAAAAACCCTCACAAAGCCACTGACCTAAAACTTGTGTTGTTCAGTACCATCAAATCTAGCACAACTCATAGCTACCCTATGACCAAAAGATCTGAACCCTGTTTTATCCTGTGTCATCCTCACACTTCCTGACACACTACAGCCCACTGCAGCAGTCACTGTGTCCATCCACCTGCTTGAGGGTCTTCTTCTCCTTCACTGACCCTCCACCCTTCATGGCATCATGTCCTTCTCCAAGAAATAGCCCCTCCTAGCAACATGCCCAAGGTATGTGAGGTGAACCTCATCATTCTTGCCTCCAAAGAGCACTCCAGCTGCACCCTCTCCAAGACGTATCTGTTCTCTTGACCATCCGTGGGGTGTTCAGTGCTCTCCTCCAACACCACAGCTCAAAGGCAGCAATTCTTCTGCCATCCTTATTCAGTGTCCAGCTCTCAGATGCACAGCAAGAAATCAGAAAGACTATGGCCTGAATCAGGCCCACAGCAACTAAATATTTTCACCACTGTGTCACCAGGGTTCCTAAAATTTTTACCCAAATTACAGTAAAAGGTTACATAAATGTGTGTGTGTGTGTGTGTGTGTGTGTGTGTGTACACATATGCGGATGATGTCACAGTGTTGTCTTGCACAGAGACCAATTCTTGGCCCTCCAAGTATGTTCTTTTTGTGTCTAAGAATACAATTAGATGATACTTGCTTTGACCGCAGCAAGACATTGCATGAAGGTTACAGCAATAAAGTTGAGGTGCCTACACTGTCCACTCAGTCCTCCTGAGTAAGCCCCTCGGCCTTGGGGGACAGATTCTGAGCACAGCACGTGCTCAGTCCCCCTCTCTGAGCCAGAGGAATTCATCTCTCTGGAAGGATGTACCCACCGTATGCTGGGGTGGTCGTCACTGAGTTATTCTCCCTCCTGCCATGGGGTGCAGGAGGGATTCCAGCATCTCCCCGGTTGTGACAACGTTCCCCACAGCCTTTGGAAGGGCAGCGGGATTGTGTCCTGAGACACTGCCCATCTCCTCACCCAAGAGGGACCCCATGTCTGCATCCAGCACCTGGAATCTACAGTTCAGACTCAGCATTTTGTCCTATTAAGCTCACGTTCCTTTCT
>NW_006400125.1:883067-889865 GCF_000299155.1 Elephantulus edwardii
CCTAGAGGTCATGGCCATTCTGGCCAGGGAGGGGAAGGAGTCCTCCCTCCTCCGAGTCCTCCCCGGTGATCTCAGAACCCAGCAAAGGTTTCTCAGAGAGCCCCACGTGATAATGTGGCTTCTGAAGGCTGGGAGCTGGGGTGGTAGCTCTAAGATTCTAGTTCAATAAAAATGTAAATGCTTCTTGGCTACACAAAACATACTTCATGGTGATAATGAATCTGCTGACATACTGCTCATACTTCATTATACAAATTTCAGTGATGCAACTGCCGGGAAACAGGCGGAGGGGCCGGCAAAGACGGCCCTCCCCATGCTACGGCCGGTGGGGCCTGTGTCCCTGTACGGAATCAGCTTGGTTGGGGGTGATGGGGTCTGTGTCCCTGTATAGATCTGTATATAGTACTGGTGGGACCCAGTACCCTGTGTAGAATCAGCCTGTGTGGGGGTGTCTGGGGCCTGTATCCTTCGTAGGGACAGCCTGGTTGGGGGTGTCTGGGGCCTAAACCCTGTGTAGGATCAGCCTGGTGGGGGAAGCAGGGGCCTGCGCCCTGTATAGAATCAGCCTGTGTGGGGGTGCCTGGGGCCTGAGCCCAGTGTAGGAATGGCCTGGTTGGGGGTGTCTGGGGCCTGTACCCTGTGTAGGATCACCCTTTTTTGGCATGTCTGGAGCCCATATCCTGCACAGGCTCAGTGAGGCACTCAGGACACATGGCTGTGGCCTCCGTGTCCTCCTGTCTGAGCTCTTCTGTCCGAGCAGCTAGCAGTCTGGCTGCTTTTAAGGTAAAAGTCATCGGTTGGATCACCTGTCCAACAGGATGTTCACTGGGCACTTTTCCTGCCAATCGGGGGGCAGCGAGGGCGTGGAGGGGGAGTGAAGGCCCTCCTGGGTGGGTGCCCACTGGGGCAGGTGGCACCATCCTTCCGGCATCCACTGGCTGGCCGGCCTCCTCACTTTGAAGCTCAGAGGAAAACCTCTGTGCGAGGTGTCCAGGTGGCAAGTGAGGGGCATTCCCGGGGGTGGCTGTGGTGCAGCAGGGCGTCAGACAGCACAGACCTGGTGCCCTCATCCTCCAGCACTGGGGAAAGAGGCACCAACTCCCTCAGGGCATCGGTCACAAATAAACATGTCATAAATGCAGGCGGAAGGAAACCCCCTGACGGGTCAGCTACGAGTCAGCGGATGGCACAGGGCTACAAGAGCAAATCCAGCGCCGGGCCGCTTCCTCTCCTCCGCCTGGCCCTGCCCAGGAGGCAGCTCTGATGCTTCACGGACACAGCAGAACCGCACCTAGAGGTTCCCAAGGCTGAGGTCTCTCTAGACACTGGCCCTTCTCCCATCACAGAGCAGCTGCTGGACTGGAAACCCTCGCGTTTTGGTTAGCAGCCAGTGCTTTAACCACAGCACCCCCCAGGGCTCTCCCCTGCCACCCAAAGGCTGGAAATGAGCTTGAAGATTCCCAGGGGCGTCTTTCTGTCACCTGAGTTTATACATACATCGACCAATGTAATATACATACACATGCATGTAGAGATCTATCTATGATTTCTCAATCCATTCGTTTGTGGTTGGACATTTGGGCTGTTTCCCTGTTCTTGCAATGGTGAATAATGCTGCTATAAACACTGGTGTACAAATACCCATTTGTGCCTCAGTTCTCATACTATCAGGGTATATTCCAAGTAGTGGAATAGCTGGGTCATATGTAATTTTTACGTTGAGCTTTTTAAGCAAGCACCAAACTGCCTTCCAGAGTGGTTGCACCATTTTACAAACCCACCAACAATGTATCAGAGTTCCTTTCTCACCACATCCTCTCCAACATCTATTACTTGCTGCCCTGTTAAACTTTGTCACTCTTACTGGAGTGAGATGGTACCTCACTGAACTAACTCAGTCCCATAGGGATAAATATTTTATAAAATCCTTATTGTAGAATGAGTACAAGGATCCAGGAGGGGTGGGAGAGGCTGGAAGCAGAGGGATGTGGATGTGCAGGGGAAGAGGGGATTAATTATAGGGTTGTACAATTTGATGGGATGGGGTTTGAGGGAAATTGAAAGAATTTGTTCAAATTTGTACTTGAATTTTGTAAATAAACTAGTAGAAAAAAAAAGAAGTCTATAATACACATATGCTTGATAATACACACATACACACATATACACACACACACACACATGCATGTAGAGGTCTATCTATAATACATATATGCTTGATAATACACACACACAAACATACACATATATATGTATATATATACACACACACACGGATGTAGAGGTCTATCTATAATACACATATACTTGATAATACACACACACAAACACACACACATATGTGTATATATACACACACACATGCATGTAGAGGTCTGTCTATAATACACAGATGCTGTGTGCTCTTTAGCTGGAACCAACTCATAGCTGACCCTTAGTGGGTTTTCAGAAGCATAAATGGTACAGGAGATGGTCCATTTTTTGCCATACAGCAGCTGATGGATTCAAACTATGTACCTTTGGGTTAGCAGTGCAGCTACTTACCACTAAGCCACTTGAACCCTCTCTTTATATATGTACATATGTGCGTATATGTATGATGATAGGTACAGAAAGGCTTCAGGGGAGCTCTGGTGGCCTAGTGGTAAGGAGCTGCAACTACAATCCCAGAGGTGCACGGTTCGAATCCACCAGATGCTCTGCCGGGGAAGGAGGGACAATCTCCTCCTGTACCAGTCAGATCTGATTTGACGGTACACTCACACAAAAATAATAAAATAAAATAAAAAAAATTATAAAAAAAAAGAAAGGCCTCAGGCCTTTTTCATCTTCTGTTTACGTCTGTATCCTTCCCTCATGTGTACTCAGTCTACATGGTGGATAAACATTAAAGAAGTAAGACTCTATGAAGAAACATGTGGCATCAGAATAGAAGGAGATTGAAGAAGGAGCAAAATGCTCCCAGATGGGCAGTTTTGGGTGCTGAGAGCCAATGAGAATGCAGGATTATGGAGGAATTTGGAATAACAGACCTCATGGAGTTCGAACCATGCTCTGGTTCTTAAATTAGGTACAACCTCGGGGCTGTGGCTCTCAAGCCTGTTTTTTTGTTTTGTTTTGTTTCTTTAAGGAAAGAATCTTTTTATTGGGGGCTCTCGGGCAAGATTTGTTGTCCTGGCCAGAGAGGGGCAGGAAGGTCAGAGAAGTCACGTGTAGACTGGGGATGAATCAGCTTTTAATCGCTCGGTGGGAAGGGGCCATCTCTTGGCAGAGAAGTGGTTGTGGAGCTTGCTAATTGGTTGCAGTTGCTGGCAGTAGCTGCTGATGCTGTTTCAAGCCTGGTTTTAATTGTTTTTGCTCAAACATTCTTCTAGACCGTACAGCACTGTTCTGTCCCCTTGCTGTACAGAGGTAACTTGTAGTTGCTGTGATGCTGAACACGGTGACGCTGATGTGTCAAATGCGAGAATGGTTACCCACGGTGGACAGCTCCCCGATTAAAACAAGCTTGGAAGCAGAAGTGGCATCCACTTCCAAAATAGCTTGCCTCGAGAAACCCTATGAACCTGGCGAAAGGATGAAAGTTATACAGGCATCCAGGTCTTTCATTCATAGGGTCACTATGAGTAGCCAACGACTTGACAACACTTAACAACAACACGCAGTGTGTAGTTTGAAAGGTAAGATCAATCATCATACTTGTGTTTGCACACACACAGGCATACTGGGTTGTTGTGTGGTGGTGAGTTGGCAGTGACCCACAGCTGACCCTCCAGCGGGTTTTCAGAGGCAGGAAGTCACAGGAGGAGAGTGTCCAGCTTTCTCCTGTAATTTACTGCCTCACCCCACATTTTTTCAGCTGACCCTCCAGGTTTTCAGAGGCAGCAAACCACACAGGAGGAGACAGTCCCTACGACATGTGGGAAATGAAAAGATACTGAATTAATTGATGAAGGCATGAGTGATAAAAATC
Source organism: Elephantulus edwardii (assembly GCF_000299155.1). Lineage (NCBI taxonomy): Eukaryota > Metazoa > Chordata > Mammalia > Macroscelidea > Macroscelididae > Elephantulus > Elephantulus edwardii. Next base: position 887,041 of record NW_006400125.1, read on the forward strand.
TCATTAGGGGCAAGTGCAAGTCAGCTGTAAGCAAAGGAGTCTCTATTTTCACACCAGTTTCAGGCCAACCCCAAATTCAGCCCACTGCGGCTGATAGTGACTCTCTGCGTTTCTGAGGACATTTGCCTCCATGGGGGCAGATGCCCATCTGTTTCCCACTGAGAGGCTGGCAGATGTGAACCCTTGATCTTCTGGATCTTTCAGTTCAGCATCATCACCAAAGTCTGGCCCTAACGGCTTTGTCCTGTGGAGAATATGGGTGCGTGTATCTCAGTCTGTAAGCACCTTAGAATGAAGGGGGCCTGGTTAAGTAAACATTGACATTCCTGAAGCAGTCTTTCTTCTTCTTTCGCCCCTAATTCTGAACTGCTGCTTATTTGCTTTTCTCCCTGAGTGGAGGGAGTTAGGCGGGTCAGCAGAAAGTGTGAGGCGTGAGGAAGAGCAGGCAGGCAGCAGGGTCCCCCCCAGAGGGACGGAGTGCTCAGAAGAGGGAGGGGAGAAGGAGCCCCGGGACCAGCAGGTGGACAAGCAGGAGCACTGCTGGGTGTGTCACCTGGGGAGATACCAGGTTCCAGGTATCTGGAAGTCCCAACCCCGGAAGACCCATGAAGAGCATGGCCCTCACAAGGCAGCAAAGAAGAGGGAGCCCAGGCAGAGAGGGGCTGACCTGCAGGGAGGCCAGGGTGGGAATTCAGTCCTGCTGACAGGGTGTTGTGGCAGGGATGACCGACTGGGCCCAGAAGGGGGCGGGTCTGCCGCCACAGGGATGGATTTAGGTGGAAGGTGGGCAGCGGGACCCAGGGAAGCCTGTAGGGCCTCTTCCCAACCACCTGCCTCGGGTCTCCTCCCATTTCTACTTCATCCCCAAGGGTCTGGTGAGGTGGGGCGGGATCGGAAGAGTGAGAGGCCAGCAGAGGCCAGCGTAGAGGCTCAAAGGCCTCAGCCCCTGCAAGTGACCAGCGCCACCTCTTGGGGATGACCAGGGCTGGCAAAGCTGTGCCACCCCGCGCCCTGGTACCCAGGCCAGCAGGCATTAACTGCTGCTAAAAATAGAATCCTGGCCCCCATGTACGCCTGGCCCTGTGGTCACCTGTCACCAAGCCACCTTCTTCTGCCTGAGAGGACCAGAGGGGTGCAGCAGGCAGCTTGGGAAGGTCTCCCAGGTCGCAGGCAGTGCGGGTAGTGGAATGGGGTGGTGGTGGGGTGCACGGAGCCAGGAGCGCGCCCCTCCCAGAGCGCAGAGGACCCCCAAGCTGCCTGGACACAGCCTTCTCTCCTTGGGGAAGGCTTCCTGTAAGGTGGGGCTTGCGACCCGAGGTCTGTGAGCCCAGAGCAGGATGGAACTCGCAGCAGCCTGGCTTCTCAGGAGGGGCGGCGCGACCCCGAACCCTGAGTGGGCTTCCCAGCCTGACTTGAGGGAACAATGCCCAAGACGTCTGCCTTCACGCAGCCCAGGTCCCATCTCCAGGTGACATCGCAGCCTCACTCCTCCGCTCTGGTGCCCTGCCCAGCTCCAGGGTGCGTCTGTCGTGGGGAACCCCCACCGCACAACCTCCCACAGGGAACACGGAGCAAACCCCAAGTTGCTGGGGCAGACAACGAAGGGCTGAAGTGATGTCCTTCAGTCACCTTCTTCAACAGACCATCCAGCCTGAAGGAGTATTTGGCCTCCGACCTCCCCAACACCCGGAATCTCCCCCAGAGAAGACCGTGACCTCAGAGCAAAGCACCTGGGGGCCCCACTTCCCCTTCCGAGCTGAGAATCAGGAAGATGGCTGGGGGTGGGGTGAGGTGGAGACGCTGTGCCCTGGGAGACAATGGGGGTGGTGAAGGCCAGCAGCCCCTCTCTTGGGCCTAGAAAATAGAGGAGGAATAGCCCCCGCCCCCACAGCCTAGAGCTCCCCTCGCCCCGTGTTTCTAGACAGAGAGTGGAAGCCCCACCAGAAAGTGGAGGGCAGAGCGCTCCGGTGACATGAGCGGAAGGGTGGGAAGGGTGGGGTGCCCCCTTCGCCTTCTGAGGGTACGGGGTGGGGGCGGTGGGCGGAAGTCTAATAGCAGGAGTTCACACTTAGCTCTCTGGAGGGTTCCCTAAGAGGGAAGGTGGTGAGTCAAGACACTGGAGGGCCGGTGCCCCACTGAGAAGCAGGGGGGGAGTGCACCCCCAGGGCGAGGACAGAGACTGCTGCGCAGTGTCCCTCCCCCGCCTCGACTGAGAGGTGGGCGCAAGCGGAAGCGTCTGGCGGGGACCCCACACAGGAAACAGGACGATGCCCCGCTGTTCCCTAGATTGGGGGTTCTCAGAATGGGGAGGTGGTGCCCTGCCCCCCACGTGGAGCCGCGCGGAAAGCTGGCCTGTTGGCCTCCTAGATTGAGATGTAGGAGCGGTAGATCGGGGGCGGGGACTGTAGAATCCCAGCGAGGGGCAGTGGGGTGGGGTGAAGATTGGAGACTCCCGGCCCGGACCCCACAGATCACAGATAGCTGCCCTCGTCTGTTCCTTAAGCTGGGATTTGAGGGGACCAGTACCCGCCTCCCGCGTGGGTCAGTGGGGTGAAGACGAGACCCCGGGTCTGGGCCCCCACAGATGCCAGATGCACAGGAAGCAGCCCCCATCTGCGCCCTAAGTGAGGATTTTAGGGGAGCGGCCCCCGCGTCCCGCGTGGGCCAGTGGGGTGGAGTGGAGCGGGGGGACCGGAGACCCCAGGTCCGGCCCCCACAGATCCCAGATGCACAGGAAGCAGCCCCCGTCCCCGCCCTAAGTTGAGGCTGGGCCGCGGGGAGCAGCCCCGCCCCGTGCGGGCGCGCACTCGGGCCGGGGCGCGGGG
>NW_006400125.1:890501-894118 GCF_000299155.1 Elephantulus edwardii
GGCTGCGCGCGGAGCTGCGGGGGCCGAGCCTCCCGCGCCGGTGGAGGTTTGTAGAGGGGATTTCGCCGCTCGGAGCAGAAAACAACTCCGCCGCCGAAGGCAGGGCTACCCGTTCTGTTTTCCAGGCAGAAATGCGCGGCCGGCTCCCCCGGCGGGCGGGCCTGCAGATGGCAGCAGCCGGCCGCGATCCCGCGGCGCGTGGGCTCCAAAGTTTTGTGGGAGCCGCGCAGCCGGGGCCGCTGTGCCTGGAGGGAGAGAGGGGCTGGGGCCGGTGCTGATGGGTGGGGTCCCGCGGCTTGGCATGTTCCGAGCGCAGGAAAGGAATGCGCGCCTCTGGGAACTTGTGCGCACGGGCGGGGAAGGGCTTGGTGAGCTTTTCACCGGCTGCGCGCGATGGCTGGCCTTGGCATTTCGGGGTTCACTTCTCCGGCGGGGGCCGGGTGGTGGTCTCATATTACGCAGGAGGCCGTTACCTCAGGGGTCTTTAGAATATGAAGTTTTCTTTTTTCCTCACATCACTGCCTTCAGAGCGAGCAGCCCTGGTCCCTGGTGGCGCAGTAGTTAAGCTAAAACCGAAAGGTGGGTGGTTCCAGCCCCCTCGCCACTCCTGCTGGAGAAAGGGGGACAGTCTGCTCCCCTGAAGATTTAAAGCTGGGGGAGCCTTGTGAGGCGCTCTGCCCTCCAGGGTCGCCATAGGCAGGAGTGGACCCGTTTAGCCTGAGTTCTTACTGTCCTCTTATGGGCTTCGGTAAGCGACAGGAAACAGACATGGGGGGCAGGGAAAGTGGTGAGGAGGCTGGAAGGCGCGTGTGTCCACAGGTCATGCCTCGTCCTCCTCGGACGCCTCTGACATCCGGGTGCAGCCCTTGTCTCTATCTTGCTGTGTGACTGAGAGAGCTTGGAGAAGGCTTCTGAGCCCCTGGACACGCAGGGTCTCTGGGGAGGCACACAGGGTCTCTGGGGGAGCACGCGGGGTCCCTGGGGGGCACGTGGGGTCCCTGGAGCCCTCTCCCCTTCCTCCTCAGCTCCCTGACGCCAGGATTCTCCAGGCTGTAATTCGAACCGGCTGCCTTGTTCTCTCTCCTGCAAAGGACAGCAGGTGATGGCCTATTTATAGCGCACTTAATATATTTATTTAAAGGCAGCCGGGTTCAGCTGCCCTTCGCCCCCACCCCTAGCCACTGGATTTTCGGGGAGACATATTCATGTTTGCTAAACCTCCTTCGTGCAGATCTTCTTGAAGAGATCAGCCAGACGGCGTAATCCAGCCTGATGAAGCCCCTGTAAGCTCCCCGCCTACCCCGTATTTAATGGTTTTACTCCATGTACGGGTGGGATCCTGTATTGCAGTCTGAAGCAGCCTCTGTAAGCCCCTTCCCCCAACCCCAGGTGCTTATGGTTTTACTCCATGTTCCTTTTAGAAATTGGTATCTTTGGTTTTCCTTTATTAATCCAGGGCGTCCCCCCTCTCCTCTCATGGGGTTTGGTCTGTTTTCTGCATGGTGTGGACTTCCCCAGGCCATGGCTGAAGGGAAAGGGATGTGGACATCTCCCCTTTGCTGTGTCTAGGCCCTGAGCTGTGTGGAGACTGGAGAAGACAGACGCAGGAAATGACTGACAGCACATGGGCTGTTGTCCTTCTTCCAGACTTGACCTTTGCAGGAACAGGGATGGTTCTGATTCCAGACAGCAGCTCATTTCTGCTTTGAGTGACACACAGGAGGCTCTGGGGTTACACAGTTGATTGACAGCGGAGGTACGAGGGGTCCCCCAGAAGCAAGATCAGGTGATGGCCTGCAGAATCTCACGGCCTGTAAGAGCATGAGTGGCATCGCCAAGTTAGCATCATCCCACAGCAGCTGATGTGGCGTTTGCTTTACTGCCCAGGCAGGGTCTTCTTTTCTGATGTGTTCGCTGCCTGGATCATCCAGGCTGGGTGGATGGGACATCTGAGCAGGGGGCTGTGCCCCGTGGGGCAGGCTCGTTCCTCTCACCCTGGGCAGCCTGCCTTTCCCAGGTCACAGGCCTGGCCTGGGCGTCTGGGGCCCAGACCAGGTTTCTCGCTCGTTGGCTGGGAACGCTTGCTCCAGCACTATTTGGAGCCAAGAGCGTTCGTTTCTTTTGCCCAGAGCCTTGGACTGATTTGTTTCCCCGACCAGAATCTGCCCGAGGTAACTGGAGCAGAATTTGGTCAGTTTCTGCTCTCTGAAAGGCTGGCGGTTTTCTGAACACGTAGCCACAGCCTCCTGAAACATTGGGCCCTGGAATGATTCTGGTGTCTTCTGAATGCACGAGGATCCGCGTGCTGTGTGGACGTGCCTCTGTCCAGGTGATTTAAATGACCAGTTACTCAGCCGCGGGGATGCTTGACCGTGATGCAACAGGGCCTGCCTTCGTTGACCCGCTTCTGCTCGCTCTGCTGGAGAAGGCGGGTCACACTGGAGGGGTGAAGCTGGAGGGGTGCCGCTTGACTCTTTCTGCTTTTTTATGTTGTGAAAACAGACCCGGAACTGCAGCTGCAGTGGGGCTCAAATGTGTTATTCCTACATAGAAGGCTGCCCTGCAGGGCTAAGAATTTTTAAAAGGAAAAAGGTCTGAAGCTATGAAACAAAGTGTTGGGTGCTTCTAGCCTGCCCAGGTAATATAGCGCAGTGTGTGTTGGTCTGCTGGCCGAAGGGTTGGTTGTTCAAACCCACCAGCCTCTCCAAGGGAGGAAGCTGAGCCATCTTCCCACGATGGCGTCCACCCTCCAGACCGTCCCCTTGAGGGCAGCGGGCTAAACACGTGATGAAAGGTATCTTGTGGTGCTTTATATCCAGTGCTCAGACCCGCTGCCCTGGAGAGGATCCCACCCCAGTGGACCGAGCAGAGCTGCCCTCCTCAGAGGTTCACGGCTCTCGCCTTTGTGGAGCGGACTGCCTGCCCCTTCTTCACCTGAGGTGTCCTTAGGTACGTCTGGGCTGGACAGGACCCACAGTAACTCCAAGGACAGTGGTCAGAAACCCAGCCTGTCCTGCACCATCATGAAGATCTCCACCTGCTCAGGCCCGTGGTTTCTCGTGCTGTACCCGGCAGGCCACCTCCTGGAGGGTTTCCTCTCTGTCTCCGACCCTCTGCCCTGCCCAGCATCTTTCTCCAAAGACTGGTCCCTTCTGACAACACGCTCAGGTTGTGAGAGACAAAGCAGCACCCTGGTTACACATCCTCCTGAGCAGACCTGTGGGCCCTTCAGCCACTCCCGGGGGAGGTGGTTACTCAGTCCTTACTTCTTCCAGCATCACGATTCAGAGGCTTCCTTTCTTCTCTGGCTTTCCTTATTCATAGCCAACTTTCAGATGCAGAGGAAGCAAATGAATACGTGACTTGCACGCCTTCATCTTTAAATGGATTTCCGCACTCTAGCACTTTAAAGAGGAGGGGTTTTTATGATAAACCCTAATAAAGCAAGATTTTAATTTCTTTTTTTACTCGCTTTCTTTTTTTAAATTTTTTAAATTGAGATTTTAAAAAAGTTCATAGAGAACTTGGATTTCCATTCATTCATTGTTGCACATTTTCTTCCCTGTATATCTCACCCCCCAGTTGGCTGTTTACTTTAAAAAAAAAGTCTTTCATTG
>NW_006400125.1:894218-909208 GCF_000299155.1 Elephantulus edwardii
CCCCCCAGTCCACTTTACTGTGCGGCTCTTATTCTGGACTCTTGTCATGCAAATAATACCTAATCATATATTTCTTTTAAGCAGTTCTATTTCTCATCTGTTTCAATGCAGTGTGCATTATTCATCCTCTCTTTTCTTAGTTTCCCCCCAGTCCCTGTGACAGTCCTGTTTTATAACAGTGGCACTATGCAGTATTTGTCCTTTTGTGATTGAGATATTTCACTGAGCATAATGTCCTCCAGGGTCACCCATTTTGTATAATATTTCACTAGTTCCTTGTTTTTCAGTATAGCATAGTATTCCATTGTGTGAATATACCACAGCTTCTCTATCCATTTGTTTGTTGATGGGCCCTTAGGCTGATTCCAACTCTTTGCTATTGTAAACAAAGTTGCAATAAACATGGGTGTGCATATATCTGCTTGGGAGGCAGTTATGGTTTCTTTAGGGTATATTCCCAGTAGTGGAATTTCTGGGTCAAATGGTGTTTCTGTTTCCAACTTTTTGAGAGAGCCCCATACTGCCTTCCATGGTGTTTGCACCATTTTATACTCCCATCAACAGTGAATAAGAGTTTCAGTTTCTCCACAACCTTGCCAGCATTTGTTTTTTTTTCTCTTCTGTTGAATTTTGCTATTGTTATAGGAGTGAGATGATATCTCATAGTTGTTTTGATTTGCATCTCTCTTAGAGCTAGGGTTTTTGAACATTCCTTCACATGTTTGTTGACCATCTGAATGTCTTCTTTGGTGAAGTGTCTGTTCATATGCTTTGCCCATTTTGCTACTGGGTTGTTTACCTTTCTCTTGTTATGATGCTGAAGTATTATGCTATAAATTCTGGACATAAGTCCCTTATCAGACATGTCATTACCAAATATTTTTCCCCAGTCTGTGGCCTTCCTTTTTACCCTGTTGAAGAGGTTTTTTTTTATGTGCATAGGGATTTGATTCTTAGAAGGTCCCATTCATCTACTCTGTCCTCGCCTGGAGGGGTCGTGACAGCTGATTTCCCCATGGAACACATTTTTTAATTTCTTGACTGCTGCTGGGTGTTGATTATGGAGCCATGTGAAACGACATAGTGGATAATTTATGACTTTTCTCCATCTGTCATGACATTGTACATAGGGTTTTCAGAGGCCTGCTATTTCAGAAGTGGATGGCCAATCCTTCCTAGTCTGTCTTAATCTGAATGTTCAGATTTAGAGAAGTATCCAGAGTACTGAAGAGCAGTGGTGTCTGTCTGGAGACTAAGGTGCGTCTGATACAGGCCATGGTCTTTGCAATCACTTGTTATGCATCAGAGAGTTGGACAGTGACCAAGGAGGATAGAAGGAGAATTGATGCCTTTGAGCTGTGGTGCTGGAGAAGAGTATTGAGAATACCATGGACTGCTAGGAAAACAAACAGATTTGTCCTGGAAAGGGTTAAACCGGCCGGCTCCTTGGAGGCAAGGATTCTGAGGCTCCGTCTAACATACTTTGGACATGTTGTGAGGAGAGACCGGTCCTTGGAGAGGGACATCATGTTTGGGAGGGTGGTAGGACAGCGCAGGAGAGGAAGGCCCTCTATGAGGTGGATTGATTCAGTGACTGGGATAATTGGGATGGGAGTGTCAGAGACAGTGCGATTGGCACAGGACAGAGCAGAGTTTAGGGCTGTTGTACATAGGGTCACTATGAGTCGTAAGTGACTCGATGGCACATAACAACAACAACAACATCATGACAGTGCCAGTTGGTAGTTGGTAAGGATTTTTTCATGTCAAGATGTAGTCCACATTGAAGACTATAGTCTCTCAACCCTTAACTAGGTGCTTCAGGTCCTCTTCACTTGTAAGGTTGCGTCATCGCATAATGTAGGTTTGCTGAGGAGTCTTCCTCCCATCCTGATGCTACTTTCTTCTTCATAAAGTCCAGATTCTTGATTGTGTGAAGCACACAGAATGAATAGGAGCAGAGGAGGGATGCTCCCCTGATGCACACTTTTCCTGCTTTTAAACCACGTCGTGCTTCCTTGTTCTGTTTGGACAGTTGCTTCGTGGTCTGTGTGTAAGTTTCACATGAGCACGATTCAGTGTTCTGAGCTTCCCATTTTTCTCAATATTCGTCATAATTTGTGATGATCCACACATCAAACGCCTTTCCATCATCCACGAGGCACAGTAAGCATCTTTCTGGCATTCTGTTCTTCAGCCAAGGTCTACCTGATGTCAACAAGAAATAGCCTTCATTGCACGCCTCTTCTGAACTTCTTTCTGGCAGTTCCGGTTGATGTACTCTTCTAGTCGTTTTTGAATAGTTTTCAAGTTTTAATAAGGATAATGGAGCATCTCACGCTTTTGGACCATCTTTTTCTGGACTGGATACAAGTATGCATCTCTTTCAGGAAGCGGGACAGGTCGATGTCTTCCACAGTTCTTGGCATAGACCCATGAGCACGTCCAGGGCTGCCTCTGTTTCCTGAATCCCCTCAGCTGGTGAATCCCTGCAGCCTTCTTTTTTTTTTGCCAGTGCCTTCAGTGCAGCTTGACCGTTTTTCATTATCACAGGTTCGTGATCTTATGCCAATTCTTAAAATATTTCAGTGTCAACTAATTTTTGGTTCAGTGACTCTGTACCAACAGCCCGTAGTCTGTGTTGAACCTATTCTGTCACTCACCTGTCAGCACTGAGGAAAACCCACCCACCGCATCCCGTGCTGTGACTGGCTTTACGGAACAGAGCAGCACTGTCCCAGCGGGTCTCCTGGGCTGTAACAGGAAGGAAGCCCTGGGCCCTCGGTCCTCTCTGTCAGGGCTGGTGGTCACTGCCACTGACCTGTGACTACCAGCTGAGCGCTTTAACCACTGCGCCACAAGAGGGAAAACGGATGGAAATGGTGCAGATCCTGGTTGTCCTGGCCAGATTTGTTTTGGTGGAAATTGATGATAAAGCATTTAAACATAAACAGGAAGTGACTCCCTCCAGATATTTTCAGTGGCCAGATAGTGAAGAATTGGTGTTTTTGGGTTTGAGTATGAAGCTGAAATCTGGGAGTATATGTTGTTGTTGTTGTTGTTGAGTGCCATCGAGCTGTAGATGACTCAGAGCGATGATGCTGTGAACAGAAGACCCGAACACTGTGTGTCGTTCGTTGTTTCTCTGGGTTCCTAGGGGTTCCAGAGGCAAGCTGTTTCAGAAGTGGATGCCACTCCTTCTTCCAGGCTTGTTTTAATCTGGGAGGCCCATCAAACACTGTCCGCCATGGGACATTCTTTCCTTAAGTGTGGGAATGTGTGTCACTTGGGTGAGACTGGTCGAGCGCCTGCTCTGAAGGCGGTTTGAAGATCGAACTCTGACATCAGCCACCAGAGCCCTCTCCTCACAAGCCCACTCTTCCACATCAGGCTTTTCTCTGGGTACAGGTGTGTCCAGGTATTCCTTTTCTCTTCACACGGAGAAAGAATACTCTTCTAGCACAAGCAGCCAGTGGCCTGGGGGAGGGAAGGTGCTTTCATTATTCCCCAAACGTTTCTAGTGCCCCATGTGGGTGGGAGCACGTCACAGGGAGAAATCACCCCTGTGTTTGGGGCATTGCTGTAATTGGGTCTGAAGGATGGAGAAGGCAGAGAAGGATTCTAGCTTGTCCTCTGAGGAGCCCTGGTGGCACAGTGGGATAAGTGTTGGGATGATGTCTGAAAAGAGTGAGAGTTCAAACCCGCCCGACACCCTGAAGCAGATCAATGAGGCAGTCAGTTTTCTCCTGTCAAACTTTACAGACTTGGAAACCCCAGAGGCAAATCCGGTCTGGTGGGCAATGTGTTAGATATAAAAAAAGAACACGAGGGTTCAAGGGAGGGAAATAAAGAAAGGAATTGGTCCCAAGAAACAAACAGGCCTTTATTGTGCGGTCTGAGAGGGACGCCAAGAGACCCAGCAGCATGGCATACAGACAGGATCCAGTTGGCGCCTTTTTATAGGGGTCCTGGGGAGGACTAAGATGGTATTTTTTGCAGTTTGACATGTTAATTAAGTTAGGTTTTAGCACCTTTTTTCCCAAGCTCAGACTCTTACCAGGATCCATTATCTGGTCTGGTCTTTGATATGACCAGCTTAGATGTTATCAAGTTTCTCAGGAAGTGATTAAGCTTGTGGTTGGTCGGGCAACTGCCATAGTCTTCCTCCACAATGGTCTTGACTTTCTGGTTGTCACCCAGGGAGCTGGCACACCTGGGCATCCTTGTTCTGTCCACGTCATCCTGGGACTGGTGGGAGCAGACGCATGGCTTTGGTATTGGAGTAAACAAGTAAACTCGTGGTTGGCGAGGTGGCCCTTCCTCGCGGCAACCCCACAGAGGACACAGTACAATGGCACGCCAGAGGCTTTCCCACTTCTGGGTGGTTTGAACCTCCCATCTCTTGATTAGAGACTGAATGAGAAAGGTTTGCATCCCTAGGGGACCCTGGAGTTGAAGTTAAGTAGCCAAAGATCCATCTTTTGGTCCATTTCTGTATCCTAAGGGAAATCTTACTTGACCTGCACACATTGGTCGGTTGTGATTTACAACCAGTAATTCACTCAGGATGGATGGCGAAGAGATTGAGGTTGTTCACAGGTTTAGTTTGCTTCGCTCCATGGTCAACACTCTTGACACCAGCAGCCAGGAAGTAAAAAAAAATGTATCGCGATGGGAAAGACTGCGGTTAGGGACTCTCTAAAGTACTCAAGAGCAACGGTGTCTCTCTGGAGACTAAGGTGCACCTGATACAGGCCATGGTCTTTGCAATCACTTGTTATGCATCAAAGAGTTGGACAATGACTAGGGAGGACAGAAGGAGAATTGATGACTTTGAGCTGTGGTGCTGGAGAAGAGTACTGAATGTACCATGGACTGCCAAGAAAACAAACAGATTCATCCTGGAGAGGGTTAAACCAAGCTACTCCTTGGAGGCAAGGATTCTGGGGCTTCGTCTGACATATTTTGGACATGTTGTAAGCAGAGAGAGGTCCTTGGAGAGAGACATCATGCTTGGGAGGGTAGAGGGAGAGCACAGGAGGGTAAGACCCTCTATGAGGTGGATTGATTCAGTGACTGGCGTAATCGGGATAGGTGTGTCAGAGGCAGTGCGATTGGCACAGGATAGAGCAGGGTTTAGGGCTGTTGTACATAGGGAGGGTCGCTATGAGTCGTAATAACAACAACAATTCACTCAGTCTAAGTTACAATTGAACAATATACATACAAAGGCCCAGGAAGAGCTAATTCCCTGGGGAAAGGGGGTTGCCTTGTAGAGGGCTAACAAGAAAGGACTTGGAAGCACCCTTTGGATATGAAAGTGCACCATTGTCTGTACACTTGGGGCCTGGCTCTCCCAGTTTAAGAAGACACTGTCTGGGTAGGAACAGCATCTGTTACTTTGGACAAATGGCTTAACCCCTTTATGGCCTGACCACTTTGTTAAATGGAATAGTGTTCACCCCTGAGGCAGAGGTCAGAATTAGCACTTAAAAGCATTTTGGGAGATTCCAGGCCCAGAATAGCTTCTCAACCCCACCCAGGAGCTGCTGCCTTTAAGTATTTTGTCTTTGTTGTTGTTTGGTGTCCTCAAGGTGGCTGAGACTCATACTAAACCTGTGACTATGAACAGGTCTGATCACTGCCAGTCCAGAAGTCACTGTCAGTCCATCTTGTTGAGGGTCTTCTCTTTCTCTGACCCTCAGTCGTTCCCAGCACGACCTCTTTCTCGGAGGACTGGCCCCTCCTGATTGAGGCTCAACCTTAAGAAGACAAAGATTCTCTCCACTGGGCTGATTGGCAGAATCATGATGGATGGTGAAGAGATTGAGATCGTTCACAGCTTTAGATTGCTTGGCTCCACAGTCAACACTCTTGGCACCAGTAGCCAGGAAATTAAAAGACAAATTTCATTGGGAAAGTCTGCTTTCAGAGACCTCTCCAAGGTACTGAGGAGCAGTGATGTCAGTATAGAGACTAAGGTGTGCCTGATTCAGCCCATGGTCTTTGCGATTACTTGCTATGCATCAGAGAGCTGGACAGAGGATGATAGAAGAGTTGATGCCTTTGATCTGTGGTGCTGGAGAAGAGTATTGAACATATCATGGACTGCTAGGAAAACAAACATCTTTGTCCTGGAGAGGGTGAAGCCAGGCTGTTCTTTGGAGGACTCTGAAGCTCCATCTGACATACTTTGGACATGTTGCAAGGTGGGATCAGTCCTTGGAGAGGGACGCATGCTTGGGAGGGTGGAGGGACAGCACGAGAGGAAGACCCTTGATCAGGAGGATTGATTCAGTGACTGGGATATGGGGGATAGGCGTGTCAGAGACAATAAGAGTGGCAAGGGACAGAGATGGGTTTAGGGCCGTTATATATAGGATTGCTTTGAGTCACCGGCGACTTGACAGCACATAACAACAAACACCACGACCCCTTCCTGACAGCACACCCTGAGTATGTGAGTCCAGGCTTCACCATCCTTGACTTGAAAGGCAACGTAATTGCTTTTCCTCCGAGACAAACTCGTGTGTTCTGCGCCAGTCTGTGGGCTATTCAGTAATCTTCTCCAACACCACAACTCAAAGTCATCGATGTTTCTCCTCTTTATTTAGTTGTAATTGTGAAAAATAGGAAAACATAAAATTCGATGTCATTAGTGCTGGAAGGCACTCGTTCCACAGATGTGGAAACTGGGACCTGGAGAGAGAAACACATTCCCTTCGGGTCATACAGTGCGGAGCTGGGCCCAGGTCATGGGACGTTTGATTCCTTCCTGCATGCGGTTGTCTAGACAACAGTGGACGTAGCATCCCAGCGCTGGCCGCTGGCCGGGGCGGCAGCCCTAGTCTTGGTGAAAGTTCATGTTGATCGGAGCTTCCTCAGTCTCAGCTCACTTGAGGAATCCAAATAAGTGGAGCTGCATTTCTGATCACCTCTTTACTCACCATCATCATTATTTTTAATGTAGAAAGGAATTTGGGTGGAAATGCCTGCGCACGATGCCTCTTTGAAGTGGTGGTGGTATTTGTAGTCACTGTGCTCTGCATTTCCAGTGCCCTCCGTCAAGTTCCCTGGCGATGCTGTAATGGAAACACCAGACGTGGGTCACTCGAACAGACAGAGTGTGTCTTATAAATGTGTTCAGGAGGGTGGCTGCGGGCGCTGGCCCTGGGGAAGACTTCCTTCTCTGCCAGCTCTGGGCGGTGGTCCGTGTTCCTTTGCTCCTTGGTGACCTGTACGTGGCTTGGCATCTGTTTTTTCATAACTATACTGCTTTGTTTAGTTTGCTTTTTGTGTCTTGAAAGAGATTGTTAAAAAGAAACCACGCAGGGGAGCTCTGGTGGCCTAGTGGCAAGGAGCTGCAACTACAATCCCAGAGGCACACGGTTCGAATCCACCAGATGCTCTGCCGGGGAAGGAGGGACAATCTCCTCCTGTACCAGTCAGATCCGATTTGACGGTACACGCACACAAAAATAAAAAATTGAAAGGAAGGAAGGAAGGAGAGAAAGAAGGAAGGAAGGAAGGAAGGAAACCACGCCCCATCCTAGTACTGTCTCATTAACATGACAGAGAAAACCCCTGTTCTGTGCCCACTTACTTTGGGCATGTTGCCTGGAAGGATCAGTCCTTGGTGGAGGATATCAAGCTTGAAAAGGTGGAGGGGCAGCACAGGAGAGGAAGACTCTCGACGAGATGGGTTGACACAGTGACTGGGGTTAGGAGGGTTGGTGTGTCAGAGGCAGTGAGACCGACTCAGGGCAGAACGGGTTTCAGAGCTATTGTGCATAGGCTCGCTGTGAGTCACAGTGGAGACAATAGCATATAACAACAACCACACAACATATAGAGGTTAGGATTTACAGCTTGTAGTTTAGGGGACACATCTGAATTCATGACACTTGCCTCTCAGCAAGCTGAAACTCTACTTGGAATCCCCAGCCCCTACAGCCCGCTCCTCTTGGGTCCCCTTGAAACCCCGCTCCTCCTGGGTCCCCTTGAAACCCCGCTCCTCTTGGGTCTCCTTGAAACCCCGCTCCTCTTGGGTCCCCTTGAAACCCCGCTCCTCTTGGGTCTCCTTGAAACCCCGCTCCTCTTGGGTCCCCTTGAAACCCCACTCCTCTTGGGTCTCCTTGAAACCCTACTTGCTGAAAGGGAGAAGAACTTGAAGCACCTGTTGCAGAAGATCCAAGAATGCAGCCTTCAGTATGGATTGCGTCTCAATGTCAAGAAAATGAAGATTCTTACCACTGAACCCATAGGCAGCATCACGATGGAGGGAGAAAAGATTAAAGCTGTTTAACAGCTTCATCTTACCTGGATCCACAATCAACACCCTTGGTACCAGCAGTCAGGAAATCAGGAGATGCGTTGTACTGAGAAAGTCTTCAGTTAGGGACCTCTCCAAATTCTTGAGGAGTAATGTTGTTAGGTTGAAGATTCAGGTGTGTCTAATTCAGGCCACGATCTTTCTGATCACTTGCTCTGCATCTGAGAGCCGGACAGTGAATAAAGATGACAGAACAAGAATTGACACCTTGGAGCTGCTGTGTTGGAGAAGAGCACTGGACATCCCACGGACTGTCAGAAGAACAAACAGCTCTGTCTTGGAGAGGGTGCAGCCAGAGTGCTCTTAGAGGCAGAGATGAGGAGGCTTTGCCTCACAGACTTCCGGCTTGTTGCTAGGAGGGACTATTTCTTGGAGAGGGACATGGTGCTTGGGAGGGTGGAGTGAGAGACCTTCAGGCAGGTGGGTTGACACAGTGACAGCAACGATGAGCGTTAGTGTGTCAGGAAGTGTGAGAATGGCACAGGATAGGACGGGTTCAGGCCTGTTGTTCATAGAGTCACTGTGGGTCGTACCCGACTCGACGGCACCTAACCGTGGAAATATCATGGGTTCTTACTGGTGTCTTGTGGTCAGATTGTCTACTGAAATCTAACCATGGACTTGCCATCATGGTGACCCTTGCAGGACAGACTCCGACTGCTGTCCGTTGTAGGATGCCCACCGGCTGATTTCTCTGACGTGCACCCTCAGACCTTCTGTCTCGGGGCTGTGTTGCTGGTTACCATCGAGCCAGCTGTGATGTACAGTGATCCCCGAAGCTGTGCCAAGCCTGCCCCGAGCCGCCTCACGGTCTCTGCCACGTTCACGTCCATTGCTGCAGTGGCCATGCCAGTCCATCTCTGAGAGGGTCTCCCCTCCCTCCCTTTCATTGACTTTCCCCAGCACGTGGCCTTTTGCCAAGGTGTTGTTCTGCTAAAGGTGTTCAATGCTTATTTCCTAAGTTGATTTCAGAGGCTTGAAGTCTGAATTTAGGGTGTCGCCAAGCAGCTCACCGCATGTGAGCAGTCATCGCTAGTGACAGGTGAGTCATTCCGCAGCAGTTCGATGTCATCTGCGGAGCTGCCCCGCCTGTCCACCATGATGGCCCAGGTACAGTGCATAGAAATTGGCTTTTTCCTTTCTTCGAGAATTTGCTGGGCACCTCTGGGGACAAGACCCTGTGCTGGCCTCAAGCTCAGAGTGACCTTCCGTCCTGATGCATTCACCTGTGATACCTGATTGGGTATCTTCACGAATGCTTGCCCCTCTGTTGTTGTTGTTGTTGTGTACTGGTAGGTCACAACAGACTCATAGCTGACCACCCAGCAGGTTTTCAGAGATAGTACATTACACGGGAGGAGACTGCCCGTCTTTCTCTGACAGAGCAGCTTGGGGATTCGAACCACGTATCTTTGGGTTGGCAGCACAGCAACTTACCACACGGTGCGGTCAATTCCATTTGGATTCATAGGGACCCAGTAGGACAGCGTCGAGCTGTGCCACGGGCTTCTGTCGCCTTGGCGGGTTCTGGGCGAACTTCATGCCAGAACCTTTTCATTACCAGCCAAGCACTTAACCTTCTCACCCATCGGGGCTCTTTCTCCCCTCTCTGGGGGGCAGCTAATTGCCTGGACTCACGGGCTCAGTACAGCCACATCTGACCTCGTCAGCCTTGGACTCCTCGCTTTGGGGGGCTCCTCGGCCGACTCCTTCCCTCTACCTGCTGCGTCTTGCATTCAGCTTCCCCTTGGGTTGACCAGCCAGCAGGAGGGAGCACTCCTCTACCGCTTTTGCTCTGATGCCTGCGGGGCGCTGGAACTCTACAGCACAGCATCTCCGTGCCTTCTCTCAAGTTCAAGGAGCCCTGGGGGCTTGTTGTCGTTATTAATACCACTGCGGACCTACCGTTCAGGCTGCAGACCATTCATTCTTCTTTATTCTCTTTTATTTTATACATGTTTTTATTGGCTTGCATTTAAGCACTTATATACATTGTGCATGTTTATTGTGTTTTATACAATTGTTCATTTACGTTGTATTTTATATTATTCATTTCTTTTATCGATGCCTATTATCACCCCTGTTCTCAAGTCTCCATTGAATCTTTTCTGTTCCTTCACCCCCTATCCACCCACTCCCCTCATTCTCCCATTAATTGTGGCCCTAGTGATTCCTGTTCCCTTCCCCCCATTCCCTTCTTAATTTCCCCTTTGAAGATCTAGGCACATCCTGCTCCGTTACCCAGTGCCCTCCTTTTGCAGGGACACAGGAAAGTCACAGGGACTCGCTTAGGGAAATGCTCCGGAACACGTCTCTCAGTCCCCTTGTTGACACTTTGCTTGCTCTACTGTGGCCCCAGGAGCCAGGGTGCTGCTAAGTCCTGTGGTGGTGGTTTGGAGCTGACCCACAGCTGGCCCTTTGGGTGTCCAGAGGTGATGATCACACGGGAGGAGACTGCCCATCCTCCTCCTACAGCCCCCAAAGCCACAGTGAGCCGCTTTGCCACCTGTGGTTCTGACTCCTCCCAGGTTGGCAGAGGAATGGGGGGCAATGAGTGCAGACGTGACAGCGGCTGTTGGCGTGGCCAGGTGTCGTCAGCTCAGTCCGGTCCACCAGGGCCCCTTGTCTCGCAGGTGGCGACCTCACCTGAGTCTGTCATTGCTGGTGCTGAGTGCTGTCGAGACGATGCTGTGACATCCTGAAAACCTCTGTTGTCCTTAAGCTCATTGTTACCGTTACTGCGTCAAGAGATTGTTGAGGTTTTCCTCTCCTGCTCTGATTTGGTGTCTCTTCATAGGACTAGACCCTTCTGGCAATAGGTCTAAAGTATGTGAGAGGTGGTTGCAAGCAAGGTTGGGTCGTCTGCATGACGCAGGTGATTGATGAGTCTCCCTCTGGTCCTGATGCCACACTCCTCCTAACAGAGTCTGGCTTCTTGAATAATTTGCCCAGCATACAGATTGAATAGGTATAGAAAGACAATGCAGCCTTGACGCACACTCTTCTTAACTTTAAACCTCCCCTGCTCTGTTCACACAGCAGCCTCCTGGTCCAGGTATAGGTTTCACATGAGCATGATGTTATGCTCTGGCATTCCCATTCCCCAGTGTTAGCCATGACTTGTCATGACCCGGACAGTCAAATAAATGCCTTTGCATAGACAATAAAGCACAAATAGACATTCTTCTGGTGTTCCTCCCTTTCAGCCAGGATCCGTCTGACATCAGCAGTGGTATCCCTGGGGCCACGGCCTTTTCTACATCCTGCTTGAAGATCTGACAGTTTCCTATCTAAGTTCTGTTCTAGCCATTTTTGAATGATATTCAGCAGTATTTAGCTTGCATGTGATAGTAATAATATTGTGTGGTGGTTTCCACATTCATCTGTACCACCTTTCTTAGAATTGGAAACAAATATGGATCTTTTCCAATCCGTTGGCCAGACTGCTGTCCTCCAGATTTCCTGACAAAGACTGCTGAGTTCATCCAAGGCTGCATCTGTTATTGGAAACGAGCCAGTTGATATCCCATCGATTCCTGGGACCTTATTTTTGGTCGGTGCCTTCAGTGGAGGCAAGGATCATGAGGCTTCACCTCACATACTTTGGGCATGTTGCTAGGAGGGGCGATTCCTTGGAGAAGGACGTGACGCTGGGAAGGGTGGGGAGTTGGCGAAGGAGAGGAAGATCTTTGACCAGCTGGATTGACATGGTGACTGCTGCAGTGGGCTCTGTGTGTCAGGAAGTGTGAGGATGGCACAGGACAGGACACAGGGTTCAGATCTGTTATTTCTTGCATCGCTGAGTTGTACTCGACTCAATGACTCAATGGCAGCTAACAACAACAACAACAACAACAACAACATGTGAGAGGAAGTCCCACTCTCCTTGCCTCAGAGGAGCACTCTGTCTGCACTTCCTCCCAAACCGAGTTGCTTGTTCTTTTGACCGTCCGTGGTATATTCAGTGCACTCTTAACCAGCACCAGGATTCCAGGACATTGACTCCTCTTCAGTCTTCGTTATTCATTATCCAGTTTTCATAGGCATAGGAAGCAATTGGAAATGCAGTAACTTGGGCCACACATAGCATAGTCTTTAAACAGATGCCCTGGAGCTTTTGCATTGTAAAGAGGTGCTTGCCTGCGTTTTTGTCCAGTGCAGCGTGGTTTTTGATTTCTTGACAGCTGGTATAATGGGTGATGGTTGTAGATCCAACTACTTCAATCTTTTCTCCATTGTGATCTTGCTTATTGGTCCCGTGGTGAGGACTTTTGTTTTCATGATGTTGGGGTATAATCCACACTGAATGCTGTAGTTTCTCTTCTTTCGTAAGGGCTTCAAGCTGTCCTTGCTTTCAGTCATCAGGGTCATGGTGAATGCAGAGTACGGGCTATTGAATACTCTTTCTCTGCTCCTGACACCGCATTGTTCACAAGTCCAGCCCATTAAATTATTTAGTCATTATACATATGTGTATATGAATGGTTTGGTCAAAGGATGCAGCCTTGATGATAACATTTCCTGGATTTAAACCATCCTGAATTCCCTCGTTCTGTTTTACTCACTGCTTCTTGGTTCATCTGTGAGTTCCCAGCACAATTAAGGGTTCTGGGATTTCCATTCTGTTCAGTCTCATCCATGGTTTATTATGATCGACAGTCAACTGCCTTCACACAGTCAATAAAGCACAGGTAAACATCTTTCTGGTATTCTCTGCTTTCAGGATCCATCTGATGTTAACAATGGTATCTCTCATTGCATAACCTCTTCGAAATCCAGTTTGAATTCTTGGCATTCAAACTACTTGAGCTATTTTTGAATAGTCTTCAGCACAATTTTACTAATGTGTGACATAAATAATACAGTTGGATAATTTCAGCAGCACTCTGTTGGATCATGTTTGCTTAAATGGGAACACATATGGATTCCTTCCTCTCTGTTTCTTGAAATAGAAGAGGGAGCCCATTCAGAGTTGCATGTGTGTGTTTAAGCACCTCAGCTGATATTGTTAATTTCTAAAGCCTTATTTTTGCCAGTACCTTCGTGCAGCGTGGACTCGGTCATAACCCTTGGGTTTTGACCAGATGCTCCTTCCCAATGTGTTTTGGTGTTGGCCAGTTCTTCTTGGTACCATGGGCCTGCATGCCTTCCACCTTCTCTTGACGCTTTCTGCATTGTTCAGTGCTTTGCCCATACAACCCTTCCACATTGCACCTCACGGTTTGAATCTGGTTTTCCGTCTTTTCAGCTCGAGCAATGCCAGCATGTTCTTCCGTTTTGGTTTTCTGCCTCCTGGTCTTTTCACATTTTATTAAAATGTGTTGCTTTGTCTTCTCGAACTGCCCTTTGAAATCTTCTGCTCGGCTTTCTTTTTCAGCTATTAGGGATGAATAAGCAGATGGTATCTCAGAGGCTACCAGAGCCACTTTTTAAAAACCCAGTGCCTGAAATGGGAGGTTTCAATTATCAACACAATTGTAATTTATTGAATGAATAATTTATTGCATTTGGAACATGCAGACTAAAGCACAAAGCCTTCATTTCAGTACATTGAGATTCTGAGGACGGTTTCTCGGGAGGACATGATTGTCTGAGAGTATCCAGTTCTGAGATCACGGCTTTGCACCAGGTGCTGGTTTGTGTGTGTGTGTGTGTGTGTATGGGGGGGGATGCAGAGGCCACTGTGATTGTAGCTCCAAGACTTCCTGAGGAATCAATGTATGTCCCCAAATATTTGTTGAAGCAGTAGCCCCTGTAGGCATGAATGCAACCCTGCTGGGGTTATAATGTTGTTAATGTTATATTGTTAAGGAGATAATAGCAGAGCAGTCCCCTCTGAGCGATACAAAGAGCAGAGACATAACATACAGTTCATGGAGAAGGACAGATTCCCTGTGAGGTCCTGTCTATAAGAAAAGCACCCAGGACGCTGACTGACCCCAGACACAGGGAGAGAAACTATAAAAAGAGTATGGGCACCCAGCGTAATGCTCTCCACTTTCATCCATGTTATATAGTATTTTTCAAAATTGTTGCTCCTGAGTGCTGCGTAGTATTCCACATGTAAATGTATGACCGTTTTTCCATCATTTTGTTTGTTGATGGACATTTGAGTTGTTTCCATTTCCTTGCTATTGTGTATAATGCTGCCATGAACATTGGGCTGAGAGAACTAACTCAGTCTTGTACGGATGAATATTGCATAAGACTATTATTGTAAAAATAGAAGGGTAACCAGTGAGATGTGGATAAAAGTCAGAAGGGGGAAGGGGAGAGGAGGCAGGGGGACTGAGGGTGGTGGGAAAAGATCACAGAGTTCAGTGAGTGGAGGGAGGAGGTAAAGAAATTAGGAACGACCTAGTGGGGACCTGAAAAGATGAGATAAGAGTGGGCACAGACAAATGAGATTAATTTTATAAAACACAGTATTTGGGAATAATTATAGGAAACACAATGTGAGTAAGGAATATGTGAAACACAATGTATATGAATGAAACACAGTATATAAGAAATTTATGTACACTAATAACTTGTGGTTGCTGTGAGGCTGAACACTGTGACACGGATGTGTCAAATGTGTTAATGGTCAGTTACCCAGTGCGGACAGAGTGAGGTGGAGCTCCCCGATTAGACAAGCATGGAAGGAGGAGTGGCATCC
>NW_006400125.1:909757-911575 GCF_000299155.1 Elephantulus edwardii
CCCTATCTACACACCAGCTCTACAGGACACATCACCTTCGCTCAGAAGCATTGCCACTGAACTTAAGAGACACTGGTCACATCATAAGAAATTGTCTGAAGCCAACGTATTTGGAATCACGGAAGCCAAGGAAGCTTAAGATATAAGCTGTCAGATCAAAGGGGGGGGGTCAATGGGAGATGGATGTTGAAGGGAGTGGGTAGAAGTGGATGGGTATCTTGCCTGGTGCATGGTGGAGTAGAGAAATAAGTGGGTAAAGACACATGTGCCAAAGAGAGGACAACACTGATAACTAATGGTTAACTCCAATATAAGGAATATATCTTTCACTTTTCTATAAAATGCTTGTCTGTCTGATACTTCTCTAAATCTGAACATTCAGATTAAGACAGACTAGGAAGAAGGATTGGCCATCCACTTCTGAAATAACAGGCCTCCGAAAACCCTATGTACAACAGAACACATGTAGATAACAGAAAGGGCAACTGAGGCTGAGCTTTCAGGTATGGAAATACAAAGGAAAACAAACAGTTGTAACAGACACTAATGATTGGGACATGGAATGTGAGACCCATGAATGTAGGAAAATTAGACAACAATATAAATTAAGGGGGAAAAAAAGAGAGTGTAAACAGCTTGAGGCTGGCCATATCGGACTCCTCCTAACTTCTCAAAGAGAAACTGTCCCCATCAACAACACTCATAATACAAAACAATGCCTATAACCTCAGACCCAGCCTCCACGTTCCCTGGCCTACTTATACTCATTCATGCACCAATTGTACTCCACTGCTGGGTCTCAGATTCCTACCACTGGACTGATAGACAATGGTGCATGGAGAAGAGAGTGGTACTGTCAGCAGCTTGAGCATGCTTGGATCTACAGTTAACACCCTTGGTTACCAGCAGTCAGGAAATGAGATATAGTGCATTGGTAAAGTCTGCATTTAGGGACTTCTCCAAATTATTGGAAAAGTAATGATGTAAATTTGAGGACTAAGGTGCATCTGATTCAGGACATGTTTTTTTTCTGGTCACGTGCTATGCATCTGAGAGCTGGACAGAAAATAGGGATGGCAGAAGAAGAATTGATGCTTTTCGAGCTGTGGTGTTGGAGAAGAGCACGTATTATACCATGGACGGTCAACAGAACAAGTAGATTTGTCTTGGAGAAGGTGCAGCCAGGGTGCTCTTTGGAGGCAAGAATGATGTGGCTTCACCTCGCGTACTTCAGGCATGTTGCTAGGATGGGCTATTCTTTGGAGAAGGACATGATGCTTAGAAGGGTAGGGGGGTCGGCAAAGGAGAGGAAGACCCTCAGCCAAGTAGATTGACATAGTGTCTGCTGCAGTGGGCTCTCATGTGTCAGGAAGTGTGAAGATGGCACAGGATAGGACAGGGTCCAGATCTGTTGTTCAGAGCATTACTGTGAGTCCTACTCAACTTGATGACATCTGATAACAACTACTATTGTTGTTAAGTGCCTTCGAGTCGCCTGTGACTCATAGCGACTCTATGTACAGCAGGTCTGAAGCCTGCCCTGTCCTGAGCCACTATCACAAAACCTGACACAGCAACCCCCGTTGTCCCAGTCACAGAATCAATCCATTTCATCCAAGGGCTTCCTCTCCTGTGCTATCCCTCAACCCTTTCGAGTATGATGCCCTTCTCCAAGGACCGGTCTCTCCTGGTTGTGGATTCAAAGTATGTGAGATGGACCTTCAAAATCCTAGCCTCCAAGAAGAAACTTGGTTTCACCTTCTCCAAGACAGTCCTATTTGTTTTCTTGGAAGTCTCTGGTATGTTCACGACTCTTTT
>NW_006400125.1:913460-914525 GCF_000299155.1 Elephantulus edwardii
TTATTGCTTCTAAGGAACATTCTGGCTGTGCTTTTCCCAAGACATTTCCGTTCATTCTTCTGGCAATCCACGCGGTGTTTAGTGCTCTTCTCCAACACCACAGTTCAAAGACATCACTTTCTCTTCTGTCATTAATTGCCCAGCTCTCAGATGTGTAGCAGATGATGATGTGCATCAGGTGCTTAGTCCTCAAACTGACATCATTACTTCTTTGTAATTTGGGAAGGCCCCTCACAGCAGACTTTCCAAATGCAACACATCTCCTGACTGCTGGTAACAATGGTACTGATTGTGGATCCAAGTAAGAAAAAGTCATTGACAGTTTCTGTCTTTTCTCCGTCTGTCATGATATTGTCTGTTGGTACCGTGGTGAGAAGTTATGTTTTCGTGATGCTGAGGTACAATCTCTATTGATGCTACCGTCATTCATCTTCTGCGGAAAGTGCACTACGTTCTCCTCACTTTCAGCAGGTAAGGTTGTGTTATCTGCAACACAGGTGCGTATGAGTCTGCCTTCCTCCAATCTTGACGCCACATTCTTCTGAGATTCCAGCTTATTGAACGCTTTGCTCTGCATCCGGATTGGATAGGTATGGAGAGGAAATACAACCGTGACACACACCTCCCTTGATTTTAAATCAGGTAGGAAGTTGGCAAGTTATAAGTCAGGTTGGCAGCAGGGTGCAGTTCCTCCATCCGGACAGCTCCCACAGCATGCCCACGGGCCCTTGAACCGTCAGCTTGTGGCTTAGGTCGGTTACAAAGTTCCCTTATGACATCTGTCCCCAGCTCCTCCTGCACGCTTGAGGCCCTCACTCTGGCTCCATGGGGCAGTGGTCCCTGAAGTTCTGTCTCACCTTGGCCTCTGGGTCTCTACTGAGGCTGCTGGTGTTCTCCTGAACGTCCCGGTCTTACTGGCACAGAAACCTCTGGCCCATAATGACGTAGCTTTTTTGCTTCATGTTTTTTCATGATAATGAGATTCCCATCATTACTGCTAAACGTCCTCAACTTAAACTTGAGTGGTAAAAAATGCCCAATACCTTAATTATTCATTTATGTTGT
>NW_006400125.1:915520-927847 GCF_000299155.1 Elephantulus edwardii
GTTTCGCATTAGCACGATTAAATGTTCTGGGATTCCCATTCTTCTCAGAGTCAGCCACAGTTTGTTATGATCCACACAGTCAAATGCCTTTGCACTCTTATTTCAGGTTCCAGCCAAGCCATATGTTGAATGTGAAAGTCAAGGGAAAGAAGAACCATTTGAAAGGTCAACCCATGACACCGCAGATGCCATAGAAGGAAGCAGCTTGGCCTAGACTTGATTTGAATTTTAGCCGGCAGAACTGTGAGGAAGTAAAACTCCATTCCCCACTGTTATCAGTTTAGATCATCTTTCTGCATGGCAGTTAGCTAACTAAGGCAACCGAAGAATTAGAATTTCTACCTCTTTCCCTCACATGCATCGCATTGGACAAATCCATTGTTCAGGAACTCTCCATAGTAATTCAGAGCAAGAATGTTAGAGGACTAAGGTGCACCTGATTCAAGCCATGGTCTTTTGAATCACTTGTTCTGCTTCTAAGAGCTGGACAGTGGATACGGATGATAAAAGATGACCTGATACCTTTGAGGTATGGTGTGGGTAAAGACTGCTGAACCCCACGGGCTGCTGAAAGAACAAACAGATGTGTCTTGGACAAAGTGCAGGCAGAGTGTTCCTTGGGAGCAAGGATGATAAAGATTCTTCTCACATAAATTTGGCGTGTTGTCAGGACAAGGATAGGAACATCATTCTTGGAAAGGTGGAGGGTTGATAAAAGAGAACCCTCAACAAGATGAATAGACGCTGTGTGGTGGTAGCTAAAAAGCTGGCTTTTCTAGCTATTAACGTAGTCCTCTCTCATCTCCAGCTACCTTAAGTGCAGACACATGGTCTTGCAAATCATCAGCAGCTGTGGGACTAAGATAAGGGAGAGAGTGCTTCCCACACTGAGCAGCAAGACTGAGGGAGAATGGAGCAAGACCCTGGTGAGAATGAGCCCTGGTGGTGAGACCCTGATGATGGTGGTAGAGAGACCGTGGCATTGCTGTGGAGAAGCTGTGGCGCGGTGTAACCAGAGGAGCCCTGAGATGAAGGCCACAGTTAAAGACTTTGCTATTCTTGCTGGATGATTGATGGAGAAGCTGACTTGTAACTGCTGTGAGGCAAACCTTGCTGGATGATTTGGATTTCACTGCTGAACAGATACCAGGACTTTTGTTAATTAAGGAATCGTGTTTTGCTGTTAATCTTGCCTGGGCCTGCTAGACTAAACCTGGACTTGCATTGTGAGATATATTTTGCCTTTTTCACTCACCAACTCATTTCTCTTGGTACCACAATTGTGAGTAAAGTCTGTGAGTCAGCAAGAATACTAGGCTCGGTGATTGGTGGAGGAAGGTTCAGGAGCAGTGGGGTGTGGCATGTGTGACCTAGCAGCTATGCGTTTGCTGCTCTGGATGTCACTGATGGGGAGACCTCCCCTCCGCTGAGTGGGCAGAAGTTAGACTTGGCTACTGCCACCCCTATGCTGCATCTGCTCCTTTCACACACAGTGACTCTTACGATGGGATCAAGGGTTTCAGAGATGATGAGGCTAGGACAGTGTTCAAATATGTTGCTTCTAGTGCCTCTATGAGTCATACTCAACTTGACAACACTTTACAGCAAAAACAGCAGCCTGCTTCCCTCAGCTCCCTTTGATCTCCACTGAACAATAATGATGTTTTACTGAACAATTACGATGTGCCCAGATTCTGGATTTTTTTAAATGTTCTTAGCCCCAAGACTTTTAAATTTTTCCTTATTTGCTTAAACTCTTATGCAAGTTAAAAAGTCACAGAAAGAAACAACGGAATGCAGTTCCAGTTTCAAGATGCCTTTTATCCGTGTCAATCTGTATGCTGAACTAGAAGCTTGAGAAGCTGGGCTATATATATATATGAAGAAGGTGGCATCAGGAGAGGAGGAGGACTCATCTACCAGCTGCCTTATGCAGATGACTCTTCCTTGCTTGCCTAAGCTGAGGAAGCCTTAAAGTACTTACTGCAGAAGATCAAAGACTACAGCCTTCAATGTGCATTATATTGCAACATCAAGAAACAAATCCTCACTACTGGACCAGTAACATCATGATAAATGAAGAAAAGATTGAAGTTGTCAGA
Source organism: Elephantulus edwardii (assembly GCF_000299155.1). NCBI lineage: Eukaryota > Metazoa > Chordata > Mammalia > Macroscelidea > Macroscelididae > Elephantulus > Elephantulus edwardii. Next base: position 917,623 of record NW_006400125.1, read on the forward strand.
GATTTATTTATTTTTTTTACTTGGATCCCACAGTCTGTGCCCTTAAATGTAGCAATCAGGACATCAAAAGACATGTTGCATTAAGAAAATCTGCTGTCAGTGACCACTTTACATTACTGGTAAGCAAGAATGTCAGTTGATAGATTAAGTGTGCCTGATCCAAGCCACAGTATTTCCATTTGCTTCACATGCATGTGAAAATAGGGGAGGGAAAAGGTATAAAGAAGCTTGCAGAAGAATTGTTGTCTGTGAATTGTAGTGTTGAACAAGAACATAGAATATACTGTGAACTTCCAAAATAACAAACAAATCTGTCTTGGAAAAAGTACAGCCAGAGTGCTCCCTGGAAGCAAGGATGATTAAGACTTCCTCGCACATATTTTTTAGGCATGTCGTCATGAGGGAAAGGACATCATGTGGACACATATTGTCATGAAAAAGGACATCCTGCTTGAAAAGTAGAGGGCCAGTGAAGGAGAGGGGGTCCTCAACAAGATGGATTGACAATGATGGCAGCAGTGAGCTTTAAGTACAAGGGAAGTTGTGAGGCCAGTCCGGTATCAGGCAAGATTCTGATTGTTTGCCCATAGAGTCCCTGTAAGTCAGTCGTCTTGTTGATGCTGGAGAACCACAATCATCATAAAACTCAAACAAGCTATTGATGGTAAAAGTCCAGGCAATATAGAGTTTGTTTGAAGTAGCTTTTTTTTTGTTAATTATGAAATTTTATTAATTTTAATGAACATTTACAGAGATTTTGGGTTTTCATTCATTCATTGTTGCACTATTTTCTCTACTCTCCTCCCCAGTTCGTTCTTCTTCCCCCCCCCGAAAGTCTGTTTTAATTGTCCAATTGCCACAGTGCTTGTCAAAGCCAGTTCTGATTAATCTCCTTTGTCAGTGTGCCCTTTGCCATTCCCTATCACTCCTCCCTGAGAGAGACTTCACCCTGATTCATAAGGAAAAGGGGATGGTGTATTCTCTTAGCTACTTCCTGCTGAAAAGGGACGCTGTGGGTTTCAGGGTGAAGATCTTCTCTCACTACTCTAAAGGGCCCATTTGGCAATATGAAACACATAGACTATTATGGTGATTGATTTTGGAATTTAGATGCACTGTTATCAGTTGTGCTTAGCCGTACACGTTCATATCCTTGAAGATGTATCATGGAAGTGTTGCAGCCTAGAAGACACAAATTTAACTAACAAGTTAAAAGCACAAGTAGCTTTTAAAAAGGAGGAACTGTGTTACATTTTGGCATTCTAAAAGTAACACAGTTGAATGTTGTATATTTATCTTATATCTAGCAACTTGCTATCATGCATCCATTTACTATTAATTGACAGGAGATTTTGTCAGGTTTCCAGGGCAGGTGATCACATTATCTGCAATCTGAGGGAGTTCTGTTTCCACTTTTCCAGCACTGAGTCCTTTGTTTATTACTTTGAATTGTGTTTTTCTGTTGACTGTGAATTGTTATGCACCATGGAGTGGGCTACAGATAGAATTGTGCTCATAACAATCCTGTGAATAATGGATCCTGCGTCATCCTTACTGTATGTGATATGCTCAAGCCATTTATTGCGGCAGTCCGTGTGTCTGTCCCTCAGCTTGAGGGTCTTCCTCTGCTGGAGTCCGTGTGTCCATCGTCTTGTTGAGGGTCTTCCTCCCTTTCTCTAACCCTTTGCCTTTCCAAGCATGATGTCCTTTTCCATAAATTGTCCCCTCTTCACAACATACTCAAAGCGTGTGAGAGGACGTCTCATCATCCATGCCTCTTGGAGCACCCTGGCTGCAGATTCTGCAAGACAGATTTGTTTGCTCTTTTGGCAGTGAGTGCCACCCCAATATTGACAGAATTAGTTATTTTGAGGTTCCTTACCTATTTTTCCTACAATGAACATTGTGCTAAATGAAGAAACTTTGAAGCGATGAAAGCCAATTGTATTCTAATCTACAAAAAATAGTTGCTGAATTTAACACGTTGAGATGATTATATGCTTTTGGGTTTTGTGATCAGTCAATGTGTTGTTGTTATATGCTGTCAAGTTGGAACTGACTCATTGCTGTTCCTCTAATGGGTTCCTGGAGGCTGTAAATCATATGGGAGAAGATTGCCCATCTTTCTCGCATAGAGAGACTGGTGGAGTCAAACCACCTGCCTTTGGGTTGGCAGTGCAATGCCTTTCCACTAGGCATGGTTGATGAACGTTACCAAATTGAGAAGATTATATATGCTCTTGTTTTTGTTTTTCTGACTTTTCAATATTGTGAATAATAACTGTACACTGTCTAATATTAAACAGTACTGTCCAGGTACAACACATCTTTGAGATAAGTGTTTATGCATGGTAAAATACAGCATCCTTACACTGTGTTTTAGAATTTTGCAGATGTATTTTTGGTTAAATGTGTTTGAATGTCCCATTGTCTAACTGTCATTTTGAAATTTAAGTTTTAATAATCTTGTACAATAAGTCTGGAATCTTGTTTGCAGTTTTGTCAAAGAATTGTCATCACGCTGTAATGTGTTGCTAGAATTTGCCTGGAAAATCACATGGGTGTGCTGGCTTCTTTACGTGGGGATTTTTAAACTTCTGCTTTGTTATTTTGGATGGTAATAAGCTAGACACACGCAGTATTTTGTATTTTTTTTCTTGAGAGTCCTTTGACAAGACTTTTTCTAAGAGTTTTTACCTTTCATCCATATTACCAAGTTTAATGACAAGTTTTGCTAATAGTATTCTTTGATCGTTTTTATAACTATTGTCATCTTTGGGTTCTAGTCACAATATTATTCTTTGTGTCGTCTTTTCAAGATCTAATCTTATCAGCTGTGTGTTCAATTTTCATTTTTAATCCACCTGAGGCTCTGTTGATCCTCTCTGTTGCATTTGTTTGTTTGATTTGCTCCCAGTTTCATCTTGATTTTCTGCTCTGCGGGTCAGAGTGAGTAAGAGTATGCTGTAGAAGCAGCTCCTTCCGGAATCTTCCTGGTCTGACACAAGAAAGGGACATGTTTTGCTCGTGTCCCATGGGGATGTAGGTCACACAGGAGCCTCTCTCCAGGTAGTCACTTAGGGTTTATGATGAAGGAAGCCCCTTCTCGGGTTTACTTTTTGCCTCTGTCATCACACCAGGAAGCAAGCGTGTTTCCACGGCTTACTGATGGCAGTTGTAGGCTTCATGGAAGTGCCACATCACTTCCACGGTTCTCACTAGCCAGTGTGTGAATTCTAGGTATTGGTAAGCAGCTGCGTTACCAGTCCAAAGGCAGGTGGTTCAGATCCACCAACTGCTCTGCATGTCAAAGATCGGCCGTCTCCTCCTGTGCCCTTTGCAGACTCTGAGAACGCCCTCGAAGGTCAGCTGTGAATCGCTTCTGGCAAACAGCCTGTGATGGCCACATTTGTGAAAGCTTGTTCCCCAGATGGAGATTCACGACGGTAACCGTGATGGATTTGCTCCTTGGCTAATCTGGCTTGGGAAGGGGAGGCAAGGATGACTCATTCTTGGCCAACGCAGCATCAGCCTGGATGTCTGAGCAGCTGGTCTGACTCCATGGCTAGAACTCGCTCACATCGCAGGTGGCCACTGCCGGCTGGTGAGGACGCCTTCACATGGCCTCTTACTTGGCTTCTTCACGGAGTGGCAGGGAGGTTCCAGAAGGATCTTCCTGAAAGAAGAGGGTGGAGGTGCATGCCATTTTAATGAACCGGCTTCTGAAGAAGGATTGACGCATTTCAGTGGTGGTGTTGGCAAAGGCTATCGAGTGTGCCGTGGACTTCGGGAGCATCTAACACATCCACCTGGGAAGGTGCAGCTGGAATACTCTCCAGAGACGAGGAGAGTGAAGTTTCATCTCATCTGCATATGTTTTCAGAGTGGCCCAGTCCGTGCCAAGCGACATCGTGGTAGAGTGGAGGGTTGGTGAAGAAGAGGAAGACCCTCAACGAGGTTGACGTGTGCAGTGGCAGCGACCCCAGGCACAGCGTTGATGGTAAAGGCGACGCAGGCCTGGGTGGGCACGCTTCGTTCTTTTGGGCTCAGGGTCACCATGACTTGGAATCAGCTCACGACATCTAACGACTCCCACTCTGTGCGTTCTAGTGGTGAAAAGGTTTTTGCAGCTATGTATTTGCAAAAGCTCCACCCAGCTTCGAGCTACAGGGCCATGGAACCTCAGGTAATAGAAATAGTGTTGTTGTTAGCTGCAGGTGGCCTGTAGCCCCGTATGTGATGAGGTTCCATCATGGTACCTTGTGTAGGTATGCCAAACATCCAGAGTCCCAGAGAAGGATGTGTCGGTGAGCTTTTGCTCAAAACAAACGATCCCTAAATGTTCCTCCAACCTAACAGCTTACAGCAGCCATGTTCCACTCAGCTGCCGGCTCTCGGTTTGCTCTGTGTTCTGTTCTGGGCCAGCTCAGCTGCGGGGCCAGTTCTGCTGATTGATTTTGTTTGTGTGGTCAGCTGACAGGTCTGCCGGAAGTTGATTCACCTGGGATGTCTCTCTTTCCACCTAAGTTGCTGCTTGGAGGCCGTTCCCCAGGGTCATTGGGGATGGTGGTGGAGGTGGACAGGGGTCAGACTAATCAGATGTGTCTTGATCAGACTGGCCAGCCTGGGCTTGTAAGCTCCCAGAGCTCCCAAAACCGACGAAAAAGAGGGACGTTATGATGCTAAAGTATCTTCAAGTCTTTGTGCCAGTTTGTTAGAGCGACGTTGGCCAAAGACAGTCACGTGGCCAGGACCAGAGTCAGTGTGCAGTGAGAGGGACCAATCAGCGAATTCAACCTATCGACAGTCACACACAGTGAACTAGAATGCTGAGCAGCTCTGGCTAAGGTTCTTAGTATAGTGGTTAAGGAGCTGTGCTGGTAACCAGAAGGCCAGAAGTTCTAAACCCACCAGTCACCCCACAAAAGAAGGATGAAGCACTTGACCTTGTAAAGACGCAAGGCCTTGAAAACCCCACGGGGGGGGGGGAGCAGTTCTTGGCTGTCCTGTACGATGGCCATGAGTTAGAGTCAAAGTCAACTTGAGCAGTGTGGCTTGGTTCTGTTTACTTACTATGCTCAAAGTCCAAGTAGCTGGTCTGTAAGTAGTTAGTCTTCCCTTACGGAAGTACACTACATTCCCAAGAGAGAATGAATCAAGCAGTTCCACCAAGTTGGGGTGAAGCTCACATTTTAGGGTGTCTGAGTGGAGTGCGTAGGCTCGTTCAAACACAGTAGTGATCGGTAGTTTTATGTCGATTGTGGTGTGATTTCCCTTGACACTGAGGCATGCTGGTGTTGGTGCCGTCAAGCCGACTGTGACTGAAAACAACACTATGAACAACAATCTAAAAGCCTTCCCTACCCCGTGCCCTCCTCGTCTCTGCCAGCCGGAGTGCATTGTGGGAGCCACTGCGTGAGTCCATCTCGTCGAGGGTCTTCCCCCTCTTCGCTGACCCTCTGCTTTTCCGAGCATGTTCTTTCCAGGACCCCACCCGTCCTGACAGCATGCCCAGAGGGTGTGAGATGAAGCTTTGCCCTCCTGCCCTGAAAGTAGCGCCCTGTCTGCATCTTCTCCAGGACGTGTGTGTGTTCACGTGACAATCCATGAGTATCCAGTAGTGGTCCAGCCCTGCAGCTCAAAGGTGTCGACGATTCTTCTGTCATCTTTACTCTTCAACTCTCAGATGCACCACAAGTGACCGAAAAGACCAGGCCTGCGTGGGCATCGGCACAGACGCACAGATGTGGAGGGGAAATGCTACACCAGCACCCTGGATGGAGCGGTGCCAACAGAAGCTCAGTTCCTCCCCTGTTGGCGTGTTGTTGTGTGCCGGCATAGTGACCTCATGTTCAGGGGGAGGAAGTGCGGCCTGACCCTGGACCGTCCACCTCTCTGTTCAGAGGGAGGAAGTGCAGGCTGACCCTGGACCGTCCACCTCTCTGTTCAGAGGGAGGAAGTGCAGCCTGACCCTGGACCGTCCACCTCTCTGTTCAGAGGGAGGAAGTGCAGCCTGACCCTGGACTGTCCACCTCTCTGTTCAGAGGGAGGAAGTGCAGGCTGACCCTGGACTGTCCACCTCTCTGTTCAGAGGGAGGAAGTGCGGCCTGACCCCGCACTGTCGGGATCCCTGTTCAGCGGAGGAAATGCAGGCTGACCCTGGACTGTCTGGATCTCTGTGAGGCCCGAGCCCACATTGCAGCCGTCATCAGGCGGTTCCTCTCTTTAGCGGACTCTGTCCCTCGGGCAGCCGTGACAGCCTGACTGAGTCTTGCCCTGGATGCAGCCCCTTGCCTGGCTCTGAATTCTCCCTCTGGGGCCCCTCTGTGTCTGCCATCTGTAGTCTCCGTCCAGATCCGGTATTGAGGAACAAGTCCTTCCGGGGGTCAGCTGCTTTGCCAGCCCCTTCCCATCCAGAGGAGAGGCTTCCCAGCACCCCCTCAACATCTGAAACACCTGTGTTTCAGGCTGGGAATGGCTTTGAGATGCCCGTTTCTCAGAACTCACCAGGCCTCTTCCCTGTTTGGTTTCAGTCATTTCCAGGTATCACTGGTTTTCACAAGGCACAATTCTTCTATTTTCCCCATTTCTTGGCTTTCTCGCCCCTTAGAAGGAGGTGTGGTGCAGTGGTTAGTCACTCAGCTATTAACCAACATGTCGATGGTTCGAACCTCCCACCCACTCTGAGGGAGACAGTTGTGCCTCCTGTTTGTAGAGCCCACAGCCTAGCAGCCCCCCAGGGCCGCTTACTGGAGGGTCCCCTGAGCCAGATTCTAGTCTGCAGCGATGCTGGTTTTCCCTCTCGTGGGATCTCTTGCAACGTCTGTGCACTCTGAGACAGTTTCTTGCCTCACTTTTACCTGAGACGTGTTGTCCAGCAAAAGACTGACTTGTATCGCCCTTTCCTTGGGTTTTCACTCTGAGAGGCCCTGATCCTTTTGGGGTTTAGCACAGGGCTGAATTTGCCCTCCTCATACGGCTTCAGGGAACCAGCCCTGGTCACTGCAGACCGCAGGCCTTGTCGTCTGCGGGTGGAGACCCGCGTGAAGCACGTCCACTCTGCGGGCAGCAGCCTCCCTTGGCTGCTCCCCGCCCTTCCTCCTTGTCTCTTGTATCTTATCTCTCTCCTCCTCTCCTGCGCAGGAGAGGGAGGTCCTGGAGGGGCTGGATTGATACAGGGACTGGGGTGACGGGGGTTGGTGTGTTGGCATCAGTGAGACTGGCTCAGGACAGGGCAGGGTTTAAAGCTGCTGTACATAGAGGGTCGCTATACAGCACATATGTTGTTGTTGTTGTTATGTGCCGTCGAGTCGCTTGCGACTCATAGCGACCCTATGTACAACAGCCCTAAACTCCGCTCTGTCCTGTGCCAGTCGCACTGTCTCCGACACTCCCATCCCAATTATCCCAGTCACTGAATCAATCCACCTCATAGAGGGTCTTCCCCTCCTGCGCCATCCCTCCACCCTCCCAAGAATGATGTCCCTCTCCAAGGACTGGTTCCTCCTTACAATATGTCCGAAGTATGTCAGGTGAAGCCTCAGAATCCTTGCCTCCAAGGAGCCACAGGTTTAACTCTTTCCAGGACAAATCTGTTTGTTTTCCTAGCAGTCCATGGTATTCTCAATACTCTTCTCCAGCACCACAGCTCAAAGGCATCAATTCTCCTTCTACAACAACAAAATACTATATTGGGGTGTTTTTTTTTTTTGTTTAAGCCTCTTGTTTAGAGTCAGCAAGACCTTGAGGAGGGCCTTTGTATTTAAAGTTGGTTGTTATATTTTTGAGGAACATTCTTCTAAGTGGTACAGCACTGCTCTGTCAATATGCTGTACTGAGGTAACCTGGGGTTTCTGGGATGCTGAACCTTGTGCCATTGGGTTGTCAAATGTCATAATAGTTCCCCATGGTGGACAGTGTTTGGTGGAGCTCCCAGTTTAAGACAGGTTTGGAAGCAGGAGTGGCATCCACTTTCTAACAACATGCCTGTGGAAACTCTGTGAACTTTGATAAATGTCGATAGTTGTAGAGGGGCTTCGGGCCTTTTGTTCATAGGGTCGCTATGAGTTGTGCTCGACGCTATGAGTTGTGCTTGACTTGTAGGCAATCACCATCAACAGTCTCTCTCCTGCTGTCCTTTTACAAATACAGGTCGGCAGCAGCAAAGCCCACTTGTACTATTTTCTGTAACAGGCTCCTTGTCCAGCACCTCCTGCCTTCTGTCACCTTGGTGGCTTCTGTGTCGTTACTGCTGTGCCCGCAGCCAAGCTGTCGATGTGTCAGGTACCAGCAGGGTCACCACGGTGAGCAGGTTCAGTGGAGCTCCTCCGCTAAGACAGACTAGGAGGAAAGGCTTCTTATAGCCCACGTACCAAAGCCAGCCGGCGAAAACGTGGTAGCTCACAGCCGGGACCGAGTCCGATTTGCTTGTTTAGGACACACCATTGAGGAGCTTGGGATCAATCGCTGGGGGAGATTAGAGGACCCGTGATGGTGGAGGAGATCCTTGGCGGGATAGATTGGGCACGAGCTGCCAGGAGAGGCGTGAACGTGCTGGTCGGCATGAGGCCGAGGCAAGAGTGGGTAACATTGTGTTCTGTTGTACACGAGGTCATGTTGAGTCAGAGTCAGTTTATTTTATATCTCCATGGACTGCTAGGAAAACAAACAGATTCATCCTAGAGAGGGTTAAACCAGGCTGCTCCTTGGAGGCAAGAATTCTGAGGCTCTGTCTAGCATACTTTGAACATGTTGTAAAGAGGGACCGGTCCTTGGAGAGGGACATCATGCTTAGGAGAGTGGAGGGACAGCACAGGAGGGGAAGACCCTCTATGAGGTGGATTGATTCAGTGACTGGGGTAATCGGGATGGGTGTGTCAGAGACAATGTGATTGGCACAGGACAGAGCAGGGTTTAGGACTGTTGTACATAGGGTCGCTATGAGTCGCAAACGACTCGACGGCACGTAATAACAACACCACCACCTTACTGATTAATGGCTTGGCGTGTCACTGTTAGAACTATCCAGGGACGTCTTAGGTGGAATCCCTTTTTTCTGGGGGCTTTGGAAGGTCAGAGGAGGAGCCACTTAGCCGTCCTTCCAGACCTCAGAGAACAGTGTACAGGCCTGAACCCGTTTGACAGATGAACAAGCCAGCATGACGCCCAGCTGACATCCACACGTGACTGTCACTGCCCGCGACTTGCAGGCCAGCGGAGGACAGAAGGTGCTTCTCCCTGATGTGGCCCTGCCCTTCTTAGAGGAGCTGCCGATCCAGGAAGAGGACAGACCAAGAGTCACGTTTTCTGTCTGTGGGTGACGTCTGTTTCACTTTGAAGTCATTAAATAGACATCACTTTATCCTTTGTTCTTGGATATAAAGTTAAAACTGAAATCAAACAAGCTTCTCTTTGAAGAAGAACAGCTACAGTGTTCTCTATCCACAGCATGACCAGTCTTCCGGGCATAATGAAACCAGGAGAGAATAAAATCGATGAATGGGACCTTCGAAGAATCAAACCCCTATGCACATCAGAAAATGTTTCCAACAGGGTAAGAAGGAAATCCACAGACTGGAAGAAAAAAACCCTACATTTGGCAATGAGATATCTGATAAGGGCTTATAAGTAAAATTTATAGACTACTCCAGAATCTCAACAAGAAAAATGTAAGCAATCCAATGGACACAGGATATGAATAGGGACTTCACCAAAGAGGACATGCAGATGGCAAACAGACACATGAAGAAATGTTCAAAATCTCTAGCTGTTAGAGAAATGAAAATCAAGACAATTATGAGATACCATCTCATTCCAGTAACAATAGCATTGTTCAACAGGGCAGCAAACAACAAATGCTGGTGAGGTGGTGGCGATACTGGAACCCTTATTCCCTGCTGATGGGAATGTAAAATGATGCAACCAATGTGGAAGGCGGTGTGACACTTTCTAAAAAAGTTGCAAATACAAATACCCTTTAGCCCAGCATTTAACTACTAGGAATACAGCCTAAAGAGATCAGAACTTCCACCAAAGCAGATGTATGCATGACCATGTTTACTGCTCTGTTATTCACAATTGTGGAAGCAACCCAAGTGCCCATCAGCCAATAAATGGATAGAAAACTATGGTGTGTGTACATGGGGGTAAGTGTGTATATTCACACAATGGACTACTATGCAGCACTGAAAAACGAGGAACTCATAAAATACTACACAACATGGGT
>NW_006400125.1:928527-931049 GCF_000299155.1 Elephantulus edwardii
TCAGAATCCTTGCCTCCAAGGAGCAGCCTGGTTTAACCCTCTCAAGGATGAATCTGTTTGTTTGCCTAGCAGTCCACGGTACCCTCAATACTCTTGTCCAGCACCACAGCTCAAAGGCATCAATTCTCCTTCTATCCCCCCTAGTCATTGTCCAGCTCTCTGACCTCAATCTTGGTCTTTGCAGTAAAAACAAATAGTACCCCAAAATCTTCCTTGGACACATGGGTGGTGAGACTTTGATGTACTCTGGGGATGCTGTCAGGAGTGACCAGTCCTTAGAGGACATCTTGTTTAGTACGTAGTCAGACAAGAAAGAGGAAGACCCCCCCGTGAGCGGGACTGGCTCCTAGCCTACACCACTGGCCCAGGCGTGGCGGCCGCAGGGAAGCTGGTGCAGAGCCAGGCAGTGTTCTGTTCTGTTGCACATGGCCAAATAGTAGAATTTGTGCTGTCTCCCCAGTGGCTTGACTCCACCAGCTGCTCCGTGGGAGAAAGGTGGGCAGCCTACTCCCCTGAGATTTACTGCCTCTGAACACCAGCTGGAGGTTCAGTTAGGAGCCAGCCCCAACTCCACAGGACACAACAACATGGGACTGTTAATAACTCACTGTCAGATTGATGACACCTGGTGATAACAAGTTCTGAAGAACAAGGGTTTCACTTTAAAGACCACGTGCATCTGATCTAAGCTGTGACATTTCCACTTGTTTCCTGTGCATCTGGGAGTTGGTTCATGGATAAGGATGATGGAAGAAGAATTGATGCCTTTGGCTGCGGTCTTGGCAGTGAGCACTGAATACCCCATGGATTGCCAAAAGAACAAATCTGTCTTGAAGGATGTGCAACCAGAGTGCTCCCTGGAGGCAAGCAACTGCATCTCACTTACTCTGTGCAATCTCAGGAAGAACCAGTCGTTTGAGAGGGACGTTATGCTGGGGAACGTGATGGGTCAGGGAGAGAGAGGAAGACCTTCAACAAGATGGGCTCATGCAGCGGTTATAAAAACGGGCGTGAACATATCCGAGATCATCAGTAGCTTGGAGCAGCGTGGCGTGAGCCTCAGATCCGCTGTTCATAGTCTTGCTTCTGACCTGTAGGGGACTTGATGGCATCTAACACTAACAAGTGGTAACAGCAGGGATCCCTGGTGGTGTAGTCTTGGCAGAGGTGCACTGCAAACCCAAATGTAGTTCCACTCGACCAGCTGGGGGGAGGGGAAGAGGGGAGGGAGAGAGAGAGGGAGGGAAAGGGAGAGAGAGGAGAGAGTGGGGGGAGAGAGAGAAGAGGAGGGAGAGAGAGAATAGAGGAGAGAGAGGGGGAGAGAGAGCAAGAGGAGAGAGGGAGAAGTGGGGAGGGAGAGAGGAGAGAGAGTAGAGAGAGGGAGAGAGATGAGAGGGGAGAGAGAGGAGAGGGAGAGAGAGTAGAGAGAGGGAGAGAGATGAGAGGGGAGAGAGAGGAGAGGGAGAGAGAGGCAGGGAGAGAGGGGAAAGAGGGAAAAGAGAGGCGGGAGAGAGACACAGAGAGAGAGCGTGGAGAGGAGAAGGGAGAGGGGTGGGAAGAGGGAAGGGGGGAGAGGAGAGAGTGAGGGAGAGAAAGAGAGGAGAGGGGGGAGAGAGAGGGAGAGAAGAGAGAAAGGATAGAGATAGATAGAGAGGAGGGGGGAGAGACACAGAGAGGAGAGGGAGAGGGGGGAGAGAGTAGAGAGAGGAGAGGGAGAGAGGAGAGGGGAGAGAGAACGGCCTCCTCGGAAGACTTCTGGTGAGCTGGAAGTCTCCTGACTCAGTGACAGTGTGTGAGTGAGTGAATCAGCAGAAGTAAGACCTCCGTGGGAGGTCTTCGTGCCCAAGTGTGGCATTTTTGTCAGGTCTTTCTGGTATTTCTGTAGCAGGTCATCTTTGGTGAGGGTTAATGGCCTTATCCGTGGCCCCATCAGATACAGGACATCCTCTCTATGGCAAGGACCCAGGACAATGTTTTCTTGGGTGTCCAGCTTCGTGTTTGTGGAGCTTAAGGAAGCATTATGCCTACCACGTTGTGTTGAAAATGTGTAGAGTTGAAATAGTGCGGGGTTGTGTTGGTTTTTCTTTTTCTTTTTTTCCAGAGAGAGATAAAAAGAAAATGAGTGTTGGTGCACAGATGGGATTTTGGGGGGAGCATTAGTCAGAGGCTAATAATAAATGATCATTTGGTTTTTGCCACTAGAGTCCAAGGGAGGTGGGTAGAGCGAACCAGAAAGTGGGGAGCGTTCTCCTGAGTATTTCCCGCATCTCGCATCTATTTTTAGCCCTTCCTGACCATTCCCCATTAGTGCATGGTCTTGTGAAGATGCTAATTGGATGAGAATAAAGTGCATTGACCCGCAGGCCAAGATAGGTTTTTAAATGTTTATTTTTCTCTTTTTCAGTAAGATCATTTAGATCTGCTTGGGATATGTAAAATATCTTTACTTTTTTTCATCTTTTATTATTATTATTATGGATTTTAATGAAAATTTACGGGGACTTTGGATTTCCATTCATTCA
>NW_006400125.1:931550-936345 GCF_000299155.1 Elephantulus edwardii
TTTTTTTAGATTTTATTTTAATGAACATTTACAGAGATTTTGGATTTCCATTCACTCTTTGTTGCACTTTTCTCCCTGCCCAGCCCTCCCTCCTGCCCCGCCCCGCCTCAGTTCACTCCTCTCTTTGAAAAAAGTAAAAGAAAAAAAATTTTTTTCTTTGATATACAATCTCTCCGCATCCGTCTCACCGCCTCAAGTACACTCCACTATGCAACCATAATTGTGGACTCTTGTTATATTCTCTTTAGTTATCATGAGAACCTAACTTTTTATATAAATATAAAACTGTCTCTTTTGTAATTGCCTTTCTGACCTCTTGTCTGGGTTGGGCTGCCAAGATTTCCTTTTCTCCCCATTGTAAGGCTTTCTCCTTTACTTGTTTTGCTCCCAATTTTGACTAAAATCTCATTTTGTATGAGAGGAAGTTTAAGATTGATGTTCTTCTGTGTTGCGTGAGTTGAATATCCTTAGTGGTTAACTTAGACCTAACATGTGGTTCTTTAATAGGACTCTCGAGTTTTCCAAAGTTCCCGCTGTCCTACTTTTGAAATTGCCCTTTCAACATCACGTGCTCTGGTACCCGTTAGTGTTGGGGGGAAGCCAGTCGCCCTAGTCCGCGGGCTCAGGGCGTCTTCCGCCGTAACCGTTCTCGTGTGCCTTCTTCTTTTTAGGAAGTTGAAGACCACGTGGCGTTTTTGATCACCGTCCCCACGGCCCTGGCCATCTTCTTTGCGATCTTCATCCTCGTCTGCATCGAAGCTGTGTTCAAGAAGCTGCTACGCCTCTTCTCGCTGGTGATATGGATCTGTCTCGTCGCCATGGGATACCTGTTCATGTGCTTTGGAGGTACCATCTCACCTTGGGACCAGGTAAGGCTGGAGGCTCTTTTGGTCCATTCTGACTGGTGCCTTGCTTTGTGACATACCTGATTCCGTGAACGTTGAGTCTTGGAGTGAACTGTCTGTGGTGACTTTGAGAGCTTGAAGTGATCTAGGTTAGAGATTTGACCAGGGAGTGGAATCTTTGCACCACAAATGTTTATTGTTTGGAAGTACTTATGGCCGTGTGCAGGGTGGTTCCAACAGCAGGTGACCCTCCAGAGATGAGGGACCCAGAGAACCATGAGAAGATGGTGAGTGTATCCATGGAGGAGAGAGGACAGGAGGAAGGGGCTTGCCCTTCATCAGAAGACACCCCACCCGTGTGCTAGCGTTTCCCAAGCTCCTGGGACGACTCTTAGCCCGTCCACTTGTATTCAGCATATGCCTCTGATCATTAAATGTCGTAAATAAATAGGTAAAAGGGATTTTGTCCTTTTAACCTTCTTACATCTAATTCAGTAATTGTTTTTAATGCTGTTCTGTCATCACGATTGCCATCCCCAAATTGTCCTATGACTGTTCACAGAGAGAGGATGTTGAGGGGAGAACCCAGAGGTCACCTCGTAGCAGCTAACAGGAGCGTAGTAGCTAGCAACAGCAACTAGCCATCTTTGGGGTGAGGCTGGCTCCTCCCTACTCCGGGGCTTCGGGGTGGATCATCTCCATCAACGTCTAGACACAATCAAAGGGCGCCTGGGTCTGTCACCTCTGTGCTCGGTCCTGCTCTGCGTTTGATCTGCTCAATTCCCCACTCCAGCTCTCTGACACAGGCGCCGTGGGGTCTCGATGCTGGGTGCAGAGTGTCCCATCTGAGTGGACTCCAACGGATCACAGTCTAGTTCTATTAAGATACCAGGGGGTTCCCAGACCTGATTCTTTAGCCAGGCACACTCTAGGCAGTCTGCTTCCCAAGATAAGTATTACAAAAATGGAGAAAGAACATATATACAGACAGAAGGATAGTTGAAGACAGAAGAAAGGTTATTAAGAATATATGATTAGGTATTATTGTCATGACAGGTGTCCAGAACAAAGGCTGCATAGTGGAGTGGACCTGGGGAAGGGATTATAAAACAATGAAAGAATTTTTCTTTTACTTTTTAAAAAGAAGAGAGTACTGGGGGATGAGGGGTGGGCAGGGAGAAAAGTGCAACAATGAATGAATGGAAATCTAAAGTCTGTAAAATTTCATTAAAATTAATAATAATAATAATAATGGGGAAAAAAGAAAGAGATGCTCTCAGAAGATGAGAGTGGGTCCGTCTGGAAAGGTGGGAACAGATGCTGCAGCCCCCTGGGCCCTCACCTGTGCAGGTCTTAGAGCATCCTGATTCAGCCTTCATGTCTGTGCCGGATACAGCGGTGGGTGGGCTTTTTGCTGCATTCTCATTGGTCCTTGGAACTAGGTCGATGATTGATGTGCACTGATTGGCTCTGTCAGCTGCTGCTTGGGTTCCTTTCCTGATTCCTTGCGATCCTTCCTTAGTCCTCTCTGACCCTAACCACTACTACTGAGAACTTCCCCAGAGTTTACAAGGCTGTCTCTGGAGGTGTGGTGCATTTCAGGTCGGGCTAAACCCCAAAGGCTGGTGGTTTGAACCCGCTGGCAGATCCGTGGGAGGAGCATGGGCAGTCTCCTCCTAAAAAGGTCCCAGGAGTCAGTCGGGACGCCCTGGTGTCACCGGGAGAGTGGGAGGTGGTTAGGAAAGCAGACAGCCACTTCTTTCTCCAGGGGAGTGGCCAGGGGTTTTGAAGCACATGCCTTCAAGTTGGGCACTGAATGTGTAACCATTGGGCCACCAGAAACAGAGACCTGGGCATGGAAGCCCTTGCCCAGGGCCCGGGTACCAGGGAGTGGGAGAGGAGATTTCATTAGCTCATTCTGTGATTTGGGCCCCAGCTGCCGTTTGACAGTGTCTGGGGACGTTGTCAGTTACGCAGGGGGATGAGGATTCGTCCTGGCTTCCAGGGTGGAGGCCGGGCGTGCTGACCACCAACCTGCACTGCTCTGGGCCCCAGACGTCAGCAGTGCAGAGAGACCGAAGCTGCATCCTCCAGCCCCTGACCCTGCAGGCACCTGCCCAGTGAAGGCTGCTGTCTGGTCAGGCAGGAGGCGTGGATCTGTAGTGGGCGCTGAGACACTCTCCCGGAGGCATGGTGGGTAGTGCTGGGGGAGACTGGCACCCTGTTTGGAAGGATAAACTCTGGACCTAATACAACCGTGGAAACATCTGTTCGTTCTCAGCAGCCTGGCCTGGGTGCTGGGTTCACTCTATACAAGGGTTTCATTCAGCACCAGAAAGTCCTGTTTGGGGGCCCGTTCTCTCCTCTGTAGGAGTACCCAGGTGGTGCATGGGGTTGAACACTCAGCTGCTAATTACAGTTCAGTGGTTCGAACCCTCCAGCCTTGAAATCTCCACAGGGAAGTTCTGCTCTGTCATGAGGACGGCTGAGTTGGAACTGACTGAGGAGGGGCCTGTAACGACAGGAGAAATGGACGAGCTCATTCACTCAGTTGTTTACTCTTTCAGTGATATTAATGAATGCAGTTAATTCAGTGGCCACTGAGTTGGAGTCACCCACAGTTGACCCACCAGGGGTTTCATAAGGCTGTAATTGCATGGGAAGAGATTGCCCGGGTTACCTCCGCTGAGCTGCTGGTGGGTTCAGACCTCCAGACAGGCATTACGTTTGGGTGACTAAGCCACCAGAGTGCCCCAAAGTTCATTAGTTGTGTTATTGTGTACTGTCGGTTGTAACCGAACCATAGCAGGTTTTTAGAGGCAGTGAGTCCCATGGACTGCAGCCTCCAGTATGGATTGAGGCTCAATGTCAAGAAGACAAATATTCTCACCACTGGAACAATTGGGAGCATCAGGATGGATGGTGAAGAGATTGAGATTGTACACAGCTTTAGTTTGCTTGGCTCCATGGTCAACAGTCTTGGCACCAGCAGCCAGGAAATAAAAAAAAAAAACACAAACATATCGCGATGGGAAAGTCTGCTGTTAGGGACCTCTCCAGGATACTGAAGAGCAATGGTGTCTCTCTGGAGACTAAGGTGCGACTGATACAGGCCATGGTCTTTGCAATCACCTGTTATGCATCAGAGAGTTGGACAATGACTAGGGAGGATAGAAGGAGAATTGATGCCTTTGAGCTGTGGTGCTGGAGAAGAGTATTGAGAGTACCATGGACCGCTAGGAAAACAAACAGATTCATCCTGGAGAGGGTTAAACCAGGCGGCTCCTTGGACGCAAGGATTCTGAGGCTCCATCTAACATACTTTGGACATGTTGTAAGGAGAGACCGGTCCTTGGAGAGAGACACCATGCTTGGGAGGGTGGAGGGACGGCGCAGGAGGGGAAGGTCCTCTATGAGGTGGATTGATTCAGTGACTGGGGTAATCGAGATGGGAGTGTCAGAGACAGTGCGACTGGCACAGGACAGAGCGGAGTTTAGGGCTGTTGTACATAGGGTCGCTACGAGTCACATAACAACAACAACAAGACCCATGGGAGGAGAATAATCATCTTTCTTCTTCGGGCAACTGTTGGATTCAAACCCCTGTGCCTTTGGCTTGTGTATCTAGCACGAGGCCACCGGTTATGGTTCGCCATTGAGTTGGAACAGACCAACAGCTGACCCTGCAGAGGGTTTTGAGAGTTAGTACACTTTGTAGGAGGAGTGTGCCCATGTTTATGAAATGTCAGGAGAGGAGCTCCACTCATGCCGTGGTTAAAGTGTCCCATGATTTCTCAGAAGGTGGGTGCTTTGAACTCCATGGGAGAAAAATGTGGCCCTTGGCTCCTGTAGACATGCCGGCCTTGAAAAAGCCGAGGGCAGTGGGCTTGGGGCTTGGGGTGCTGTGTGTCTGCCCCCAGCCCCTCAGCTCCACACGTCTGAGGAAGTAA
>NW_006400125.1:937224-943921 GCF_000299155.1 Elephantulus edwardii
CTCATGATGGTCTAGCCTGGTGACGGTCTAGCTTAGGTGATGATCTACCCTGGTGATACTCTAGGCTGGTGACGGTCTGGCCTGGTGACAGTCTCTGACCTCAGGCACCTGGCAGTGAGGTGCCAGGCATGCTGCCGCTCCCGGGCCCAGCCTCTGTGTGACCTCCACAGTTGGCATCTGCTTTCATCTTTCTGAGCTGCTGCATCTGCGCCACCACTCCACAGTCGTCAGGGACTTCTCCAGGGAAGAGGGCGACAGAAAAGAATTGCCACGTCCTCATTTTTCTGAATGAATGACTCAGAATGCTGGAAGCTCCAAGTCAGGAGAGGGCTGGGTAAGGCATTTCCTCTCATCCTTGTGCTGCTGATGTCGTCAGTTGGCTGGCATCCTTCGCCCTCCTGGTGACATCACGCTCAGGCACCGCGTGCTCTCAGTCCTGCACCATCCCCGGGATTGGCTGCAGAGCTGACTCCTGGCTCCACAGGCCCCTTGTGGAGGTAAGTCACTGAGCCCCGTTCCTGGTCTCCCTTCCTCTAGCAACACACAAGCCTCCACTGACAGGCGTGTCAGGTGCGGCGGTCCAGATTCGAACTTGGATCTCCACAGAAGTGATGAGAATTCTGCGCCTGAACCACCACAAACTGGATTTGTCCTGTTTTGTAGAGCCAGTGGGGTAATTTTTCTGGTTTTCTTTTTTCGTTAAAAGGAACCCCACAAAACAGCCGCAGTGCAAATGGCACAATGCAGCCTGCAGAATGCACGTCTGCTGATGTCCTGCAGCGTTTTAATGGAAGTTGGGAACGGTGCTCAGAGCGCACAGTCTGTCAGGAAGGTCTGTTGCCCGGGCGATCTGGTCAAGAGGAGATAGAGACTGTTGATGGGAAGTTCTGTCGCGTCAGTTGTGACCCTGTGAACAACAGGACACAGCCCTGCACAGCCCTGTACCATCCTCACAGTTGGCTGTGCGTGAGCCCGTTTCTGCAGCCCGCATCAATCCGTCGCCTTCAGCGTCTTCCACATTTTTACTCACCCTGTTTTGCCAGGTGTTAGAATAGCATTCCTCTGAGAATGGCCCTTCCTGATAATAAGCTCAAAGTCTATGATACAGTCTCTCCAGCCTTGCTTCTAAGGGGCTCTTTGCTTGCACTTCTTCCAAGAGAGTTCATTCCTCTGGAACTCTGTTAGCACCATAATTCACATCATCAGTGCGGCTTAGGTCTGTCTTACTGTCCAGTTTCTCGTGCACCTGAGATCAGTTCAAGTCCCATGCCTCAGACCAGTCCCATCTTAGTCTTTAGGAGAGGCCCATGGAGAGAAGCCTGTGGAGGCACAAGTCTCACTCCATGCTGAACAGCAGTTTCTCCCACGCGTGGATACTTTCCCTGCAAGTGAACATGTTTCCTGAGTGGGTGCTTTTCTCATGCAGACCACACACTTTGCTGTGGGGGACGTATTACTTATTTCTACTGAGCCTTCAGAGATCTTAGGACTGTTCTGTATGGGCGCCTTCCTAGAACGGAATATGCCATAAATATTCTGGGAGGAGTGCAGCCGGAGAGCCCCTTGGAGGCCAGGAAGGGGAGACTTGGCACCTGTGTGGGCATGTCAGCAGCAGCAGCTAGTCCCCAGGGAAGAACATCATACCTGGAAGAGCTGAGGGTCAGGGAAAGAGAGAAGGAACCTCAAGGGGTGGACAGAGTGGATACCACAGTGGACTCAGTCACAGTAGGGGCTGTAAAGATGACACAGGACTGGGCAGGGTTTTATTTTAAGTGAGGCTCATAGGACTCAGAGCCAACTTGATGGAGGTGATAGCAAACAGTAAGAATGACACCACCACGACAACAACCTGGGTGTTTTGGCACATTTTCAGTCTGGTATCTGTTGAGATTAAGAGATGTTGTAAAAGGAGCAAGGACCACATGGGGACAACCTTTACCAACTTCACAAAGTGGAACTGTCCCTGTCAGCATCGTCAACAACACAAAACCAGTTCCTGTGAGGTCAGACATGTCTCCCATTCTCCCCAACCTCTTTCTGCTGATCCCACCACCAAGCTTACTGCTTTACTGGGTCCAGAGTTCAATGTGATAGCTTACAGACCACACAGAACCATGTTAGGGAAGTCAAAGGGCTATAATCCAGATTAGTGACAGAATACAGTCAAAACAGCTTCCGAAATGTGCTCACAGGCACCTCAGCCTGTCTCCATACCTTTTCAACATGTATGCAGAGCAGATTATCCGAGAAGCTGGGCTCTATGAGGAGAATTGTGGCATCAGGATTGGTGGAAGATCTATTAACAGTCTCCGTTAATGCAGATGACATAACCTTGCTTGCTGAAACTGAGGAGGACCTCATGCACTTGCTGCGAAGGGTCAAGGACTGCAGCCTTCAGTATGGACTGAGGCTCAATGTCAAGAAGACAAAGATTCTCGCTACTGGGCCAATTAGCAGCGTCAGGATGGATGACGAAGAGATTGAGAGTGTTCACAGCTTCAGTTTGCTCGGCTCCACAGTCAACACTCTTGGTACCAGCAGTCAGGAAATCAAAAAGTGTATCGCGATGGGAAAGTCTCCTGTTAGGGACCTCTCAAAGGTACTCAGGAGCAACAGTGTCTCTCTGGAGACTAAGGTGCGCCTGATACAGGTCATGGTATTTGCAATCGCTTGTTATGTATCAGAGAGTTGGACAATGACTAGGGAGGACAGAAGGAGAGTGGATGCTTTTGAGCTGTGGTGCTGGAGAAGAGTATTGAATGCACCATGGACTGCCAGGAAAACAAACAGATTCATCTTGGAGAGGATTAAACGAAGCTACTCCTTGGAGGCAAAGATTCTGGGGCTTCGTCTGACATACTTTGGACATGTTGCCAGGAAGGACGGGTTCTTGGAGAGGGACATCATGCTTGGGAGGGTGGAGGGACAGCGCAGGAGGGGAAGACCCTCTATGAGATGGATTGATTCGGTGACTGGGGTAATCGGGATGGGTGTGTCAGAGGCGGTGCGGTTGGCGCAGGATAGAGCAGGGTTTAGAGCTGTTGTGCATAGGGTCGCTATGAGTCAGAAACGACTCGACGGCACATAACAACATAACAACAGGCCAGGGTTACAAAGTTCTTAGTCCTCTCAATATTGGCTCTCCCTGCCCTCCATGTCCTCAAAGAAACTTGGGCAAAAGGCTCTTATCTCTGGTTCAATGGCATAACAGTCCAAGCCCTGCTCTATCTCCCGTCAGATCTCTGCTTCTCATCTTCGGCCACTGCTGTTGCTGCTGTAAGTGCAGCTGGTGTAAGAATATCTGGTCCTGAAGTTTGTGCTCTGCATACCTACCTTACCTTTGCTGGTGACCACGTTTTCACCTTCTGCTGCTGGATCTGCTCAAATGAATGGTGAGACTAGCCAATCCTCTTGTGGATTGGAGAGATTAGCCAATCCCTGGTGGGTAGGCTAACAGGCCTTATTTGCATATTCCTGCCCTACCACATGGCAAAGTCAAAGTCAATGACTAGAAAGGCATTTTGAACATTAAGCCCTTAATATCAGGTGTGTTGGTGAAAATTTGGGTGGTGTGTATGGTTTTCTTGCTTGGCTAGAAACCAGAAGGCTGAAGGCTTGAATCTACCCAGAGGTGTTTCGGGAAAAGCCCTCCTGATCTATTTCTGGCAGTTCAGCCATTGAGATCTCTGTGGAGCACATACTAGGAGCCACCGTGTCCCGGAGACGACTTTACTACAGTTGACTTGAGCTTGGGATTGATGGTGTCATGCTGACTGACATAAACCCAAAGGTGCACGTGAAGAGGTAGAAGGCCCCCCTGACCGTCAACAGTCAGATGGGCAGGCTTTGTGAGGAGGGCCTGCAAGGTAGAGTGCAGCCTGCCTTCCCCCTCTCTGTACGACTTCTCTCATGAGTGCCTTCAGAACAAGGCCACCTTGACTGATAAATCTCCATGACTCCAATTCATTTTGCAAAGGCTTAATGACTCCAATTCATTTTGCAAAGGCTTAAGATTTTACATTTTCACTTTAAAGACCAAGCTGTTTCTGACCAAGTCCTTCCGTAGTCATTCCCGTTGACATGCATGTGAAAGTTGGACAAGGAACCAGGAAGATTGAGGAAGAATCTATGCCTGTGAATTGCGGTCTCAGGGAAGAATCTTGCATATACTATGGGCTGCCAAAAAGACTCCAAGAAGTCTGCCTTGGAAAAAGCGAGAATGGAGGGATCCTCAAAGGTTTGGACAGTGTGCCTTCACTTCACATGCACCGAGCGTGTTGTCAGCTGGGGCTAGTCTTTGGAAGAAGGACATGATGTGGGAGAAGGAGAGGGTCAGTGAAAGAGACTATGACCATCAATGAGCAGACCCAGTACAGTGATGGCCACCGTGGACTTGAGCGTTGTGGACATCCTGAGGGCGGGTCAGAAGAGAGCAAGGTGTTCAGTCTGTTGCCCACAGGGCCTCTGTGAGTTGCATCTAGCTTGGTGGCACCTAACAACAACAAAAAGTTTTTAAATTGTGACTTAATGAGTGGATATTGCAGCAATGAATCAGCTTCATCTTGGACGACTGCTGACTTGGGGACCCTTCTCAGGGTCACAGCATTCAGTGGTTCAGGGGGAGGTTGAGATCATTCTAGACACACTGATGGAGCCCCACCCCTGCTAGACAGGTGCAGACAAGACAGGAGGCCTCTCCGCCTGGGAAGAGCTGCTTGAGCAGAGACCTGCCAGACTCCGTCCTCGGCCTCCGTGAGCCCGGGTAACCTCTCAGGTCCTGGAGAAGAGGCTTCCTTTGTGCTGCCCTCTAGAAGGATGCCAGGCTCTTATCATGTGCAAATGCATGTTTTCTTACAAAAATAGAACCCCAGTGTGCAAACAGCTTTTCTTTGTTGCTGTGAACGGAAGAGAATAAAGACTTCTGGCCTTTTGTGAGTGGATGTGGAGTCGGCCGGCCAGCTGTTAGCACTGTTCCGGGCAATTGAAGAGGTTGCTTACTGCTGGGGCCCTGCAGCCCAGAGGTCCTGGCCCTGGCCACCCAGGAAACCTCCCCACACTCATGCTTCTGTTCCTCGGGGGATGACTCAGGGGTTGCTCTAGACTTCATAGGAAGAAGCACACTCCTGAGAAAAGGGGACAGCCTCGTGGGCCTGACTGCAGGCGTGGACAGTCCTGTGGTTTTCTGAGGTGACCTCGGCTGCTCCTGACCCCTCCTCCAGGGCTTTTTGAAGGGAGCACAGTGTCCTCATGAAATGGTGATTACTGTTCACCTGTACTCCTCAGCTTCAGCTCTGGGGACCCCACATCTAGGCCTGCACCAGCTGCTCGGTGGGTGCTGTGTTCTACACTACTGTGTCCACTCTGTATTGGCCTAATGGTAAAAAACTGTGCTGCAGTCCCAGACACACGTGGTTCAAATCCAGCTGCCCCTCAAAAGGAGCATGGGCACCCATGTGATTTACCGCCTCTGAAAACCTGCTGGAGAGCCCGCTGTGGGTTGGTTCCGACTTCACAGCACACAGTGGCAACAACAACTACACGTAAGAAGCAGCCCCAGTGGTGCAGTGTTTAAGCACTCAGCACCTCAATGAAAAGTCAGTGGTACGAAGCCAGCAGCTACCGTGCCCGCCGAGGTGTGCCTGCTCCCACAAATTGTTAGGGGGCACGGTGTCAACGTCCGTTCTCAGAATCTGCAGGTACAACGCAGAGAGACGCTTCTTCGTCTTCACCGTCGCCACCACGCCCGGGACCACTGGTATAGCGACCAGGTCAGTCCATCTGTGAGGGGTTCCCCTCCTTTCCTGAGTCCCCCTGCCCCCACTGTGCCCAGCGGCATGTCTTCTAAGGATTTATAGCGTGTGAGGTGAGGTTCCGCCAGCTTAGCCCATCCCAGCGTCCTGGTTACACATCCTTCAGGACTGATTTATTGCTTCTTTTGGTGGCGTTGTGGACCATCGAGTCAGAACTGACCCACAGCTGAGCCGCCAGCAGATTCTCAGGAGCGGTTAATGAGCTGGGAAGAGATGGTCCATCTTTCTCCCACAGAGCAGCTGGTGGATTCAAACCACATACCTTTGGTGTGTCAGCGCAGTTCCTTCCCACTAAGCCACCAGCACTCCTTAGAGCTTCTCTGATGGTCCAAGACGTCCTCAGGCCTCTTCCCCAACACCCCAATTCAAAATTGAGTCTGTCTTGATTTTCCTCATCATCCAGTGTTCAGTGATACAGTGGGTAATGCCTGGGTAGTACGGTCTTTTTATTTCTTTTTTTTTAGGATAAAGTTTTTGGTGTGTGGTCATAAGTATTTTTTAAATCCTTTTTAAATTAATTTTAATGAAAATTTACAGACTTTGGATTTCCATTCATCCGTTGTTGCACTTTTCTCCTTGCTCACCCCTCCCCTCCCCCAGTACACTCTTCTCTTTGAAAAGTAAAACGAAAGTTCCCCCATTGTTTTACAATCCCTCCCCTTAGGTCCATGCTGCCTTCACTCTGGACTCCTGTCATGACAGTAATACCTAATCACATATTCCTTTTAAACAGTTTTCTCCCTCATCTTTTTCAATGCAGTATACATTATTTATCCCATCTTTCTCGGTCTACTCCCAACCCCGATGTCAGTCCTGTTTTACAATAGTAGCACCATGCACTATTTGTCCATTTGTGACTTAGATATTTCACTCAGCATAATGTCCTC
>NW_006400125.1:944776-954731 GCF_000299155.1 Elephantulus edwardii
ATTGTACAACCCAATGATTAATTGCCCCCTCCCCCCAGATATCCACATCCCTCTGCTTCCAGCCTCTCCTACCCCTCCTGGATCCTTAAACTCATTCTACAATAACGATTTTATACAATATTTATTCTTGTGGGACTGAGTTAGTTCACTCAGCATAATGCTCTCCAGTCCCTCCCAAGTTAGGCAATAATTTAAAAAGTCACTGCTCCTGCGTGCTGCATAGTATTCCCTCGTGTGACTGTACCATAATTTCTCAATCCATTCCTTTGTGGTTGGACATTTGGGCTGTTTCTATGTTCTTCGATGGTGAATAATGCTGCTATGAACATTGGTGTACAAATCTCAGTTTGTACCTCAGTTCTCACATTCTCAGGGTATATTCCAAGCAGTGGAATAGCTGGGTCTTATGCCATTTCTATGTTCAGCCTTTGGAGGAAGCACCAAACTACCTTCCAGAATAGTTGCACCACTTTACAATCCCAGCAACAATGTATAAGAATTCCTTTCTCGCCACATCTATAACTCTCTAACATCTATAACTTGCTGCCCCGTTAAACTTTGCCACTGTTACTGAGTGAGATGGTACCTCATTGTGGTTTTGATTTGCATCTCTCTTATTGCCAGTGATTTGGCGCATTTCTTCATGTGTGTGTTTAAACTGACATACTTGCTGACTAGCACTTTAGAGAAGTCCGTGTGTAGATCTGTCCAGCGCGGTATGTCTGTGAGGATACAGCCTGTGGGGCAGGCTGGCTGTGTCCTAAGGTCACTCTGCATCAGAGCCAGCTTGTCATGGACAGGTTGTCTGGTCTGTGGGGCTGGACAGCAGCCTAGAGAGGACAGCATACCCCTGTGATCGAGAGGGTCCGCCTGCCTGATGCTTGGACATGAACAGCCAGGCCTGTCTTCCTAGTCAGTGTTAGTCTTGAAGCTTGGCTGGAATCAGCCCATCGTGGGCAGCCACGCTGGTGTTTCAGATGCTTGTGGCTTGTCTCCCAGCTTCCCCGTGACAGGCAGACCACCACAGGAGCACACGTGAACAGATGGGAGTGGATGTGACCCTTGGTGTTGGTGTTACTGTGTACAGTCAGGTCGGAGCTGACCCACAGCTGGCCCTCCGGCGGGTTTTCAGCGGCAGGTAACCTCACGGGAGGAGAGTGCCCTTCCCACTCCTGGGGAACAGCTGGTGGCCTCGAACTGTGCTCTTGTGCATTGCCAGTGCAGTTCCTTACTGCCAAGACCATCAACCAGACGGGCTGACGCAGTGACAGCAGCACTAGGCTCGAGTGTGTCGGAGATTGTGGAGGTGCTAGAGGCTCTAACAGGTTCATATCTGCTGTTGCCGGGTCACTGTGAGTCATACTCAACTCACCGACAACTAATGAGAAGCCGCTAGAGCGACATGTAACTCTGAGACAGTGCTGTTAGTTTAGACTCAGTCCCTGGTTTGCTTTGAAGTGAACTTCATTTTCTCACAGATTCCCCCCTTTAAGTCAGTTCGCTCAGGTCCTCTCTGGGACGTCGGAAGTCTATGATTATCCCGCCGCCCTGTCCATGGAGCACCACCTATCAGACCCCATGGACACCAGCAGGGCTGTCGCCTGGTACTGGCTCTGCTCAGCTTGTCACCACCTTGTCCCCAGGGGTGTTCCCTGAGGATGGCCTCTCTGCCTTGATGGACACTTGTGTCTGGGGTCATCTGCTTTCGGGAGGCAGCCTCAGGTGAGCCCAGGTGCTGTGGGAGAAAAGCAGGGAGAGTGAGGAGGGTGGGATGGGAGTGGAGGGTGAAGGAGGATCAGGATGTTGAAGGCGGCCGGAGAGTCCTCGTGTTCCCCTGGCATGGCTGGGTCCTCCCTGAGCTGCCCTGTGTGGTGGGCTTGTGGCACGCCCACTGTGGATCGGGTTAGTGGACAGGCATGGACCATGACCCTCCCGGTCTCCGTGTCTCCTACGACGTGCACCCTGTGCGTGCCAGACCGCGTGTTAAAATGTGCTGACCGGGAATCCCAGCCCCTGTGCCGGCGTCCTGGCTGCTGACGGTGTCCACGCAGGGATGTGTTTATGGAGATGGGAAAGTAATCCAGCTCTTCCCCAGGGAGTTAGGGCTGGGGGGCGGGGGTGCGGCGGCAGAGGTAGGGTGCGTGCGGGGTGAATGTTCTTTGTGAGTAAGAGTGTGCATGGGAGTGTGAGTGTGTGTTATGTGGGGCATTGTGTGTGTGTGTAAGTGTACACGAGCAAGTTCACCTTTCCATGTGTGTATGTGGCGTCTATGTATGTGTGTGTGGTGCGTCTGAGTGTGTTTATAAGTGAGAGGCCACATGTGAGTGTACATATATGAGTTATTGGCCCCACTAAGTGTGTACCTGTGTGACATGTGATGTGTGTTGGACAGCGTGTGTTAATGTATGTGCGTGCATGTGTGCATGTGACACAGTGCCCGAGTGTGTGTGCAGGGCTGTGTGTGATGTATGGATGGATGGATTTGTGTCTGCCTGTGTTTCTGCATAGGGTGTGTGTTTTGTTGTTGTTGTTATGTGCCGTCGAGTCGTTTCCGACTCATAGCGACCCTATGCACAACAGCCCTAAACCCTGCTCTATCCTGCGCCAACCGCATTGCCTCTGACACAACCATCCCGATTACCCCAGTCACCGAATCAGTCCATCTCATAGAGGGTCTTCCCCTTCTGCGCTGTCCCTCCACCCTCCCAAGCATGATGTCCCTCTCCAAGGACCCATCCCTCCTGGCAACATGTCCAAAGTATGTCAGACCAAGCCCCAGAATCCTTGCCTCCAAGGAGTAGCTTGGTTTAATCCTCTCCAAGATGAATCTGTTTGTTTTCCTGGCAGTCCATAGTACATTCAGTACCCTTCTCCAGCACCACTCAAAGGTACTCACTCAGGAGCAACAGTGTCTCTATAGAGACTAAGGTGCGCCTGATACAGGCCATGGTATTTGCAATCGCTTGTTATGCATCAGAGAGTTGGACAATGACTAGGGAGGACAGAAGGAGAGTGGATGCTTTTGAGCTGTGGTGCTGGAGAAGGGGTGTGTGTTAGGATGTGGAATATGGGCGAGCGGTTGAGTGTGTGTGCATGTTTACACATGTTCATATCTTAGTGTGTGTGAGGGGCTGGATGTGTGTGTGAATGAATGTATGTGGATGCGTGAGTGAACCGGAGTGCGGGTGTGCACAGGAATGTCATTAGGAGCAGCATAGTGTATGTGAGTGTATAAGAACAGCTGCGTGTATGCATGTGTGTGCCTTTGCACACGTGCAGTGTGTGCGCGCGAGGGGACTGAGTGCATACTTGATTGTGTGGACGATCCCAGTGTGTGATCTGTATAAAGTGGGAGTGTGAGTCTCACATGTGATGTGTGAGTGTGCAAGGGAACGGAGTGTGTGTGTCCATGTGCATTGTGTGTCATACTGGGTATACATGTCTTGGTGTGTGTGTACCGGTGTGATGTGCATTTGAGTGTGTAAAAGGGCTGAGTGTGCATCTTAGTGTGAATGTGCACACGTGTGGTGTGTAAAGGGAGTGAACTTGTATGTCTCGGTGTATGTGTACATGTTTGTTGTCTATAAAAGGGGTGTGTGTGTGCCTCCGTGTGTGTGTGTAGACATACATGTTGGGTGTGTCTGGCTCAGTGCTCGTGTCTCCGTGTGTGTGTGTACACTTGTGTACTCATGTCTGCACATGCAAAGGGGCTGCGTGTGTGTGTATAAGTGTACATGTGTGATGTGTGCGGCTCAGTGTGCATGGGTACACTTGGGGGAACGTGTCTGTTTTGAGCAAGTGTATCTTACTCTGCAAGCACATGTGTGTATGTGTGTGTGTAAAAGGGCTGATCATGTGTGTCTCTGCATGTGTGCACATGTGTGTTTATGTGTGTGAGTGTGCATGCATGGGATCTGAGTATGTACAGGGGCTGAGTGTGTGCCAGTGTGGGTGTGGTTTGTGCCCGAGTGTGCAAATGGGCAGTGTGTTGTATCAGTGTGCCTGTGTAAACATGTGCTTTGTGAACATGTAAAGGGGCCTAGTGTGTGTACCTGTGTAGTGTGTGAGTGTGTAAATAGACTGAGTGCCAGTGTGTATGTGTGTATACACGTCATGTCTGAGTGTGTAAAGGAGCTAAGTGTGCATGTCTCTGTATGTATACATGTGCTGTGTGTGTCAAGGGGCTGAGTGTGCATGCCTGCATGTGCACATGTATGATGTCTGAGTGTGTATGTCTCTCTGTGTACACTGTCTGAGTGTGCAAAGGGGCTGAGTGTGCATGTCTCTGGGTGCACATGTGCTGTGTGTCTGAGTGTAAAGAGGCTGAGTATACATGTCTCTATGTACATGTTCTGTGTGTGTCAATGTGTAAAGCAGCTGAGTGTGAATGTGCATGTGCACACATATGATGTCTGAGTGTGTCAAGGGACTGTGTGTGCATGTCTGCATGTGCACATGTATGATGTCTGAGTGTGTACGTCTGTGTGTGCTGTGAGTGTGTAAAGGGGCTGAGTGTGCATTTGTGTGTGTATATGTATTGTTTATCTGATTGTGTAAAGAGGCTGCGTGTACGTGTCTCTGTATGTACTTGTACTGTGTGTCTGAGTGTGTAAAGAGGCCGAGTGTGCATGTCTGTGTGTGCACATGTATGATGTCTGTGTGTCCACTGTGTGTGTTTGAGTGTGCAGAGTGGCTGTGCATGTCATCATGTGCACACGTATGATGTCTGAGCGTGCAAAGGGGCTGAGTGTGTCACAGCCACTGGGCGTGTGTACCGTGTAATGCTGGAATGCAGGGAGGATGCATTAGGCTCCAGAAGCAGTGTCTCGGGAGGAAATCATATCGGAGTTTAAATTCTTTCCTATTAGGAGTTGCTAGGCAACGCCTGACTTCCCTTCCCCAATGTTTGCTTTTTCAAATTTCCTGTTCTCTGCAGCCTAATATCATCCTGGACCAGCTCTTCAAGGAAGACTGCAGCTGCACCTCTAAATCAGATAAAGGAATCCACAGGGCTGAGTCCCCAGGCGTCTGCAGTGGGGGTCCCGGGTCAGAGTGGGGGTCCCCAGGTCGGCGTGGGGGTCCCGGGTCCGTGTGGGGGTCCCGGGTCAGAGTGGGGGTCCCCAGGTTGGCGTGGGGATCCCAGGTCCGTGTGGGGGTCCCGGTTCAGTGTGGGGGTCCCCAGGTCGGCGTGGGGGTCCCAGGTCCATGTGGGGCTCCCGGGTCAGTGTGGGGGTCCCCCGGTTGGCGTGGGTGTCCCAGGTCCGTGTGGGGGTCCCAGGTCCACATGGGGGTCCCGGGTCGAGGTGTGGATCCCGGGTCAGTGTGAGGGTCCCCGGGTTGGCGTGGAGGTCCCAGGTCCACGTGGGGAACCCAGGTCAGGGTGGGGGTCCTGGGTCAGGGTGGGGGGTCCCAGGTCAGTGTGGGGGTTCACGGTCAGTATGGGGTTCCCAGGTCAATGTGGGGGTCCCCAGGTTGACATGGGGTCCCAGGTTAGTGTGGGGGTTCCAGGTCCATGTGGGGTTCTCAGGTCAATGTGGGGGTCCCCAGGATGGCACAGGGTCCCAGGTCCATGTGGGGGTCCCAGGTCCATGTGGGGGTCCCAGGTCCATGTGGGGTCACGCCGTCACCCTCCCACACGGTTTTCCTCCTCCCCTTTGGGTCTGGCTAAGGTGAGCCCGCTCTTCCCCCCCAAATCCTGCTCCTCTGGCCTGCCTGGAGTGCCCCTCGGGAGTCTGGGCTTCAGTCCACTGGTGCTTGTCAGCTGTGCCGTCCTCCCCTTGGGACTGGACGTGGGAATGCCCGCTGGGTCAGGCCCTGTGAGAGGCTCCACTCTGATGTCTTCACTGGGCTTATGTTCAGTCTTCTCTACTGGAAATGTTCCTGATTCATCAGTTTTTTAAAATTCAGTAATTTTGTTTCCCAAAGATAGAAAAATACTATAGACCAGTAGACTTACTGGCAAGAGTTGCCGTGTGAGTGTTAGTTTTAGAGAGAACGTCTGCGCTGTGGCATGAGGAATCCACACTGGTAGCTCACAAGCAGTGCCTCTTCGGCGGTTCAAGCCCCCAGGCACCCGTGTGGGAGAAGGATGGGCCGTCTCCTCCCGTGCAGGGCACAGCTTCTGACAACCTGCTGCAGGGTCTGCTAGGAGCTGCTTCCTCCTGGAGAGCAGGGAGGTGTCTGCGGTTCAGTATTTGCAGAAACGGCCCATGGGGACATGCGCTGTGACCATTGCTCCTGGCTCTCCGTTTACTGGAGGCTGTGCACCCCGAGCCCTCCTTCTGGACACAGAACTCACACCTCAGCCAAGCTGAGCACGGGACCCACCGTGTTATCTGAGGGGACCCTGGCCGAGTGAGGAAGCATTTCAGAACAGCAATGGCGGAGGGTTCAGCCTGGTGTAGGGCCTCCGATGGGGCCGGGACCTCACAGCTTGTACAGGGTGAAACTAATCCTTCCGAGTATCATCCTGTTATGGGACTTTGGAGGCTGGGGAGGGATGGCATTTGCAGCCTGTGAGCTGGAACCCTTGGAGGCAGGCTGATGGAGGTCTGAGGGCCCGACTTTGCCTCAGGGGAGAGGTGATTGACTTGACTGAAGTGGGGAGTGACCACAGAGGGACTCAGGGGAGAAGGGTGTGGGCAGGAGGAGGTGGGCTTTGAAGAGGTCGGTGGTTCCTGTTGGAGATAGATGGCCCCAAGCGGAGGGTGGTGTCTCAGCTACATCTCTGCTCTGCGTTAGTTATCATCTCAGTCCCCTGTCTGAAGAGTAACTGCTTCTGAGGTTTCAGGAGTGTGTTGTCAGCTGTTGAGTTGATTCTGACTCCTGGTTCTATGACGGGTGTGGAGCAGATCTGCGGTGCAGGGCTCTCAAGGCTGGGATGTTGTTGACTCTGACTCCCGGTGCCATCGTGGGTGCAGACCAGAGGTGCTATGCAGGGCTCTGAAGGCTGGGATGTTGAGTTGATTCCGACTCCTGGTGCCATCGTGGGTGCAGACCAGATCTGCGTTGCACGGTTCTGAAGGCTGGGATGTCGTTGAGTTGATTGCAACTCCCAGTGCCATCGTGGGTGCAGACCAGAGGTGCGGTGCAGGCCTCTCAAGGCTGGCTTCTTTAGGAAGCCGGTCCTGTCTCTGAGGCACCTATGGGCCAGGGAGTCAGCATGATGCTTGACTGTGCCACAAGGCGTGTCACTTTATTCCGATTAGAACAAGCCAACTCACTGCCTTCGAGCCAACTCTAACTCACAGGGCCCCTCCGTGAAGACTCTGATGGTGGGTGCCTTCATGGAAATAGAATCACCATCGTCTTCTCATGGATTGTGTTAATAGGATTGTGGCTTAATAACCCAGCCTGTGGCAGCTTAGTGGTAAGGAATTGTGCTGCCAACCCAAAGGCACTTGGTTCAAATTCACCTGCTGCTCCGGGGGAGAAAGAATGGCCTTCTCCTCCTGTGTGATTCACAGCCTCTGGAGAGACAGCTGTGTAACAACAAATCATCTCATAAATGGAAAGCAAAGCTGAGCGAACAGTCAAAACCAGAGATGTGGTAGTTTAAGTCCGAAGCTGAATGTGCTTTGAGCCTCCGACTTTAATAGGGAGCTCCGCTGATGTCGTCTCTCGGGAGTGTGGATGCGAACTGACACACTTTGCCTCTCGGGAGGTTCAAATCCAGCCAGCAGCTCCTTGGGAGAAAAATGGGCATCCGCTTCCTGTGTGAGTTGCAGGCCGGTCAGTCCACTGGACGGTCATCTGTGGGTCAGTTCTGACTCTCCACGGCTATAGGTCAGAGTGTCTTAATGCTTGAAAAATGGTGTAGGTACATGGCATAGCGTTTTCAGGTGTTGGTTCAAGGATACCATGGAACCGTGATCTGAGTGAGCCCAGAGCCAGGGCTGAGCCCCAGGTCTGCCCTCTCTGTGGCCTGGAACAGGCCTCAGCTGCAGCAGGGGCTGAAGAACTCAAGCCAAGTGCCTCAGGTCGCTGGTGCTGCTTAACAAACCACACGTGGGGGCCTTAGAAAACAGAATTTATTTTCTCACTGTTTAGGAGCTTGGAAGTTTCTTCTGGCAGTCAGGATATTCTCTCTCTCTGTGAGGGTTCCTCATCTGAGAAGTTTCTGGGGTCCCAGCATTCCTCAGGTCCTGCGTGGTTGATAGGTGGAATCCTCTCTCCCCCTTTGTGCTCCCATGTCCCTGTGTCTCCATTGTTTTTGTATGTTAAAATGCCTTAGATTTAGGATACACTCTACTTTGCGGTGGCCTCTTTAACATGACTAAGTAAACCCTATTCCTGAGTGTAATTACATCACTAGGTATAGTGTTTAGGAGTCCATGGTTTTAGGGGACACAGTGGAATCTGTAACACAGTACAACCGTTTTACAAAGTTGGGAAAACAGAGTTCAGGGGTTGGGATGCTCAGGGCAGAAGACAAAGGAGGAGAGAAGTGGGGGGCTCCGATGCTGAGGGGACCATCAGGCTTAGGACAGGGCCTCCATGGGAGACTAGGATGAGTAGTTCCTGGATTCATGGCCCAGAGAATACATGCCTGTGACAAAGAAGGCCATTTCCCAGTGGAAATGAAATTAGTCCATCCAGAATACCAGCAGTTCTGAACATGCATGCACTTAACAGAGAGGCTATAAATACAGATGCATAATTTCACAGATTCCCAGTGATTTTCGTGAAAGCTCTACTCCCTCTGTGTCTTTAACGCAGGCTCTACGATGAGGAGGCAGCCTCTCCTCAGTCGTATTTTCAGTGCCTTCCAGTCTGAGCGCTTCATCTTTTGGTGTTAGGTCAGACTAGGTCCCACTGTTACTGACCTGAATCACCAGTTCTCCTGTTTATTCTGGAAGCTGTGGTGAAACCTGTCCACTGTGATTGACGCTGCTGGTATTTGAAATACCACCAGCTTAGCACTGAGCATCACAGCAACACGCAAGCCACCACAGGACTCAAAATGGACGGATGAGTGACGGGGGACTTAAATGCCCTTGTCTAAATAATGGATAGAACTTCTCAGAAAGAAAATCAATCAAAATAGAGGGCATTTGAAAATACTATAAAACATGTTGACGTAGTTGACATTTTAGAAAACTAGACCTAACAATAGCAGAATATATATTCTTTCAAAGGTGTTCTGAATGTCCACCAAGATGGACTGTATTTAGGACCATCAGAGTCTCGCTAAACTTGAAAATTTTGGGTCATAATGTACTTTTTGTTCATAATGGGCTTAAATTAGAAATCAATACACAGAAATTTAAAAAATCCCTACATACTCAGTACTTCAGTTCTAAGTAACTCATGGGTAAAAGATGAAACTTTTAGGGACATTAGAAAGTATATTTAGCTGAATGAAATGAAGATGTGTTGTATCACTATGTGCGAAGTAAATCTAAAGCTGTGCTTAGAGGGAAATTTGTAGCCTTTGAAGTTCTAAGACAAAAGAGTAAAGAACCCAGATTGATAACTCTGCTTACCCTTAAGACACTACAAAACAAAAAAGCAGATTATGAGAAGGAACAATGAAATATGACTTAAAAGGCCGTAGAATTGAAAACAGATGAACAGTAGGGATTATCAATGAGACCAGAGTGATTTCTTTAAAACAAACTATAAAATTGACAAAACTCTAGCCAGAGTAATTGGGATAAAGGTGATAAGTGTTTTATAAGGCTTTATGAAAATTGTTAGCACTATAGAATCTACTAAAAGAATAATGATATGTTATGAGCTGCTTCATGCTAGAAAATGATACAGTCTGGATAATCTGGAGAAATTCAATTACAAACAAGCTAACAAGCTCACACAAGAAGCAGCAGATAACCAAAGTGGTCCTATGCACGTACAGGCATTCGGATTTCTCGTTAAGTATCTTGCCTTGAGGAAATCTCTTATCCTAGGCTATGCCCCTCGTGAATCCTACTAAACCTTAACAAATATCTCATAT
>NW_006400125.1:955016-974171 GCF_000299155.1 Elephantulus edwardii
CACACACACACACACACACAAATAGGATGCATGTCACACACGCAGATAAAAGAGGGTTTGTGGCAACTCTTCATCAAGCCATCAACTGCTGTCCCATTTCTGGCAATGTGAGCTCACTTCTTCTCTGTTCCATTCTGGCCATTCCTACGACATTTCAGAAGTTTTTATGATGCTGTTTGATGCTTGTACAGTATAGTGTAAACATAACTTATGTGTACTGGGAGACCAAAAATAACCATCGTGACTCACTTTATTGCAGTATTAGCTTTATTGCAGTGGTCTGGAATTAAATCTTTGGTATTTCTACAGACAGTCTGCCTGTATGTCATAACCAAAGTGGATTTATTTCAAGAATGCAAAGTTGGTTTAACTCAGAAATCAGCGTGCATGATTCACCATGCTAACGGATTAATTCATTTCTATATTACAACAGCAGATGTGCCAAGGAACTTGACAAGGCAGCATATGTTCCCATGATGTCTCTTAGCAAAAGGAAAAAGGTGATTGGCTCCATAGTCAACAGTCTTGGCACCAGCAGCCAGGAAATTAAAAGGCGCATTGCCATGGGAAAGTCTGCTGTTAGGGACCTCTCCAAAGTACTGAAGAGCAATGGTGTCTCTCTGGAGACTAAGGTTCATCTGATACAGGCCATGGTCTTCGCAATCACCTGTTATGCATCAGAGAGTTGGACTATGACCAAGGAGGATAGAAGGAGAATTGATGCCTTTGAGCTGTGGTGCTGGAGAAGAGTATTGAAAATATCATGGACTGCTAGGAAAACAAACAGATTTGTCCTGGAGAGGGTTAAACCGGGTGGCTCCTTGGAGGCAAGGATTCTGAGGCTCCGTCTAACATACTTTGGACATGTTGTGAGGAGAGACCGGTCCTTAGAGAGGGACATCATGCTTGGGAGGGTGGAGGGACGGCGCAGGAGAGGAAGGCCCTCTATGAGGTGGATTGATTCAGTGACTGGGATAATTGGGATGGGAGTGTCAGAGACAGTGCGATTGGCACAGGACAGAGCGGAGTTTAGGGCTGTTGTACATCGGGTCGCTATGAGTCGCAGGCGACTCGACGGCACATAACAACAACAACAATCCCAGACACCTAGAGGGAAAGGACATAAATAGTAGTAACCATCCTCACACATAATAGTGAGAGACTGAAGCGTCCTCAGAGCGGTTCACTCTGAAGATGCTCTTTCTTATGACTGCGCCTCCACCTTGTATAAAGATGGAGAACAAAAACAAACAAACAAACAAACAAAAAGACGGAGAATAAAACCCACTGGTAACAAAGAAAGATACGGACCGTCTTTGTGCGCCCACAGGATGACGTCCGCATCTACACGCTGTCACTTACAGCCGCCACTTCCCGCAGGTGGTGAGTGATCACATCAGATGTGGCCATTGTAAGTTGAGACGGGCGCCCATTCGCAATGAGTTCTGAGGATAAAAGATGGGAACGGGAGCTGTCTCTCTAATAAAAATCAGACTCCTTCACTGACAGAGTAAGAAATACATTGGAAAATGAAGCGAAATAAAAATTTACTGAGATCTATTTTATCTGATAAAAAAAAAAAACCCAACAAACCACAATAAAATCCAATCATAACGGGGCCTCCTCTATATCATACATTGGGACAAACAGTGTTGTCCTTCTGGTTTCTGGACCATACTTTCCGCACAGGTGTAGGGATGGCCTTTTGTCTTTCTCCTCCCGCAGTGCTCATGTACTTGAAGACAATTGTTGTTTGTTGTTAAGTGCCATCGAGTCGTAAACGATTTACAGCAACCCCTATGAACGAAAGTCCTCAACACTTGCATGACTTTCATCCTTTCTCCAGCTTCACAGGGTTTCCAGAGGCAAGCTATTTACGGAAGTGGATGCCACTCCTGCTTCCAAGCTTGTTTTAATCGGGAGCTCCACCAAACACTGTCCACCATGGGTAACCATTATCGCATTTGACGCGTCAGTGTCACAGTGTTCAGCTTCACAGTGACCACGCATTACCTCTGTATGGCAATATTAATATTGAAGACAATACTAACTTTTTATTCGCCCCAACAGTCGCAGTTGTTATAGAAAAATTAGATATTAATTTAAGGAAAACTTTACTTTCATACACACAAAATGCTGTTAGGGTCTAGGAAATAAACATCCACCAACTATCACTTTAAAAAAAAAGGATCTTGGAGGACATGTAATGCTACTCATGTG
Organism: Elephantulus edwardii; assembly: GCF_000299155.1. Taxonomy (NCBI): domain Eukaryota; kingdom Metazoa; phylum Chordata; class Mammalia; order Macroscelidea; family Macroscelididae; genus Elephantulus; species Elephantulus edwardii. Next base: position 957,237 of record NW_006400125.1, read on the forward strand.
TCTACCTTCGACCTGTCCCGAGTAGAGTTGTGAGGATCTCACAGATCCAAGGAACAGCTGTGAGAACTCCCAGTCCATTCATCCAGTGCGACTGCAAGAATCCAGGGTTGACGTGATCACATCCTTTTGCAGTAAAATAGTGTCATAAATGGAAATAAAGCAATACCATCTAATAACCTGTGTAAATTACTGAGAAGTATTGATGTTCGTCTGAGGACTGAAGTGTGCCTGATCCAAGCCACAGCTTGGATCACTTGCTTACAGTCACTTGCTGTGCACCTGGGAGCTGGGCAGTGACGAAGAATGACAGAAGAATTGATGCTTTGAGCTGTGCTGCTGGAGAAGAGTTGTGAACACTCGTGGACTGCCAGAACTGAGAGTGCTCCTTGACAGCGAAGTGGAGAAAGCTTTGCCTCACAGACTTCGGGCACGTTGCTGAGAGAGGCTCTTTCTTGGGGTGGGACGTCATGATTGACTGGCAATGTGTAGAGATGGGAGAAGAGAGAAAGACCATCAACCTAGTGGGTTGACACGGTGACAACAGCAAGAGGCTGGAGGATGTCGGAGACTGTGAGGTGGCATGGAGTAGGACAGTGTCCAGATAGCTTGTTCATAGGGTCACTGTGAGTCGGGCTTGATGACATCTAACAACAACAACAAAAGTTGTGGTGGAAGGATTTGTGAGACGCGGGCCGGCTCACCAGGTCCATGTAGCGTGTCTAGGACGTTCTGTTGATTTCGGCACCTGCCGCCCGGTTGACTCTGACCGTGGCGACCCCAGATGACAGAGGGGCATCTTCCACTGGGGTGTTCTGGGCTGTCATCCCTTCAGGACCAGATCGCTCAGTATCTCTCCCGTGGAGCCTCGAACCATCAATCTCTTGGTTCACAACTGAAGTGATGAAGAGCTGTGCCACTGGTGCTCTTCCCATGTGACATGTTTAGCACAGATTTGGCTAAAGTTCTCTATACGGAAAACAGCACTCGATTGAGAGAAGTTAAAGATGTGAGTTGCAGGAGACTGGTGCCAGGTCCCAGGTCGGGGTTCTTATGATGGCAACCCTGATGTTGTATGCTTGCTTTCTTCTTCTTGTTTTGGGAGAAAGTAGTAAAACAATTCTAACAAAATACATAGAACTGTGACATGCTTAGAATAGCCCCATTGGGGAAGGAGGGAGCCAAGAATCCCGTGTTACCTGACTTCAGCATTTATCAGAGAGAGCTGGTTGAGTAATGGGACAGACACAGACCGGTGGGCCAGTGGATGCAGTCCCGAAGTCGGGCCATGCACATGTGGTCATTTATTTATAGCAGATCTCCAAGCCCAGGCAGTGAGGAAGGGTAAGTTGTCCAGGGCTCTCTGAGAAGCCTGCAGTGACATGTGCAGTGCAAGCCAAGCCAAGCCCCGTCCTGATTTCAGCCAGCATACGAAAATGACCTAGTGCACAGACAACTTAGACTCAAACTCTTACTCTCCAGAAGAAAACTTGAAAGGAGAGCTGAGTGCCTCTGGGCTAAGAAACTGTTCTTAAACAGGACACAGGCCCACGTGCGTACAAAAGGAAAAAAAAAACCCAAAACGCTGCTCATATAAGTGGGATTTCAGAAAAATTAAAAATGTATACTATTCAAAGACAGCGATACTGAATAAATATATGAAAAAGTACCACAGGCAAAGGGGGAACAGTTACATAACCTACACTTGAGAAAAGACCAACGTTTTAAGTCACATAGTGTACTCTTATAGCTCAAATATCTAAAAAATCAGAAGAAGAGTAATGCAACAGCAACAAAAATGAGACAAAACACTTGAAGGAATATTTCACCCTGAAGACGGTGGGGTGGCAGCTGCGTACAGGAAGAGACGCTCTTTAGTGTTGACTGTTTCGGCTGAATCGACACCACTCAGGTCCAACCATGCGGGTCGGAGGACAGCTGTGCTCTGGGGTTTTGTATTTCCTTTAAATAATTTTTTTTCTTTTGTAACTGTGGCTGACTCCGAAAAGAATGGGAATCCGAGAACGCTGAGTTGTGCCTACGTGAAACCTATACTTGGACCAGCATTATGATAGATGGTGGAGAGACTGAGATCACTAACAGCTTTTGTTTGCTTGATTCCACTATCAACACTCTTGGTACCAGCAGCCAGGAAATTAAAAGACAAATTGCATTGGGAAAGCCAGCTGTCGGAGACCTCGCAATGATACCGAGACGTCAGTCTGGAGACTGTGGTGCACCTTATACAGGCCATGATCTTTGCAGTTACTTGCTGTGCGTCAGAAAGCTGGACGATGACTAGTGATGATAGAAGGAGAGTTGATGCCTTTGAACTGTGGTGTTAGAGAAGAGTATTGAATATACCATGGACTGCTAGGAAAACAAACAGGTTCATCCTGGAGAGGGTGAAGCTGGGCTGCTCCTTGGAGTCAAGGATTCTGGGGCTTCGTCTGACATACTTTAGACATGTTGCAAGGAGGGACCAGTCCTTGGAGAGGGATCATGCTTGGGAGAGTGGAGGGACAGCTCAGGAGAGGAGACCCTCAATGAGAGATGGGTTGATTCAGTGACTGGGGTAATGAGGATGGGTGTGTCCGTGACAGTAAGGTTGACACAGGACAGAGCAGGGTTTAGGGCTGTTGTACATAGGGTCGTCATGAGTCGCAGGCAACTTGATGGCACATAACAACTGGTTTGCTTACAAAGTTCTATACATTGTTTTCACACTGGATTTTTCCCATTTCCAACCCATCAAATTGTGTGACCCTATGATTATACCCCTACCCATCTCACCCCTCTGCTTCCACTCTCCCCTCTTCAGATCCTCATACACATTTTACTAGTTATCTTTCTGTTTCTACAATAATGGTATTGCACAGTATTTGTCCTTATGGGACTGAGCTAGTTCCCTTACAAAAAACTCTCCAGTCCCTTCCAAGGTTGTTGTTGTTGTTGTTGTTATGTGTCATCGAGTCGTTTGCGACTCAGAGCGACCCTATGTACAACAGCCCTAAACCCTCCTCTATCCTGCACCAATTGCATTGCCTCTGACACACTCATTCCGATTACCCCAGTCACTGAATCAATCCATCTCATAGAGGGTCTTCCCCTCCTGCGCCGTCCCTCCACCCTCCCAAGCATGATGTCCCTCTCCAAGGACCTGTCTCTCCTGGCAGCATGTCCAAAGTATGTCAGACGAAGCCCCAGAATCCTTGCCTCCAAGGAGTAGCCTGGTTTAATCCTCTCCAAGATGAATCTGTTTGTTTTCCTGGCAGTCCATGGTACATTCAGTACTCTTCTCCAGCACCACAGCTCAAAGGCATCAACTCTCCTTCTGTCTTCCCTAGTCATTGTCCAACTCCCTGATGCATAACAAGCGATTGCAAAGACCCTGGCCTGTATCAGGCGCACCTTAGTCTCCAGAGAGACACCGTTGCTCTTGAGTACTTTAGAGAGGTCCCTAACAGCGGACTTTCCCATCGCGATACGCTTTTTAATTTCCTGACTGCTGGTGCCAAGAGTGTTGACCGTGGAGCCGAGCAAACTGAAGCTGTGAACAATCTCAATCTCTTCGCCATCCATCCTGATGCTGCCAATTGGTCCAGTGGTGAGAATCTTTGTCTTCTTGACATTGAGCCTCAGTCCATACTGAAGGGTGCAGTCCTTGACCCTCTGCAGCAAGTGCATCAGGTCCTCCTCAGTTAGGTAGTGATTTTCAAAATCATTGCTTCTGCATGCTGTGTAGTATTTCATCATGTGAATGTGCCACAGTTTCTCAATCCATTGAATTGTGGTTTGACATTTGGGCTGTTTCCATGCGTTTTTGAGTCCTGAAGGTCCAAAAGTAAAGAAATAACCGGGCTTTTCTTTCTAGGCTCCTGTGGGTGGATTGGAACCACTGACATTTTCATTCACTCTGCCCAAGGAGTCTTTATTAGCCATGTATCATTTCAAGCCCGTGAGCTACTTTCATGGCATAACATGACAATGCTGATTGTCCAAAGTGTCCTCGGGAATCTCAAGAGAGGGGCACAGAGACCACAAACTTTGGGGGTGATGTGGTGCACCTTATCTTGGCTATGATGACAGGTTCACAGATGTGGACGGGGTCAAAGCAGGTGTGGTTTATGGCGTAAGTGTGTTGTATATTAGTTATAATATCTTGTGATCATGTTTACAGTCCAGTAGTTACTGTCTTAGTTAATCGTACACTAGATAGAGTTGATGTCATACGTTGTTGTTGTGGTGGTTGCTTGTTGCACTTGAGGTGAGTTGACTCCTTGAAACCATATGTGTAGTAGATCTAAGTGCCCCATCCCCACTATTCCCTCACGCGGAAGCCCATCATGGTGCTGTGTCCATCCACCTCATGAAAGATTATCTTTCTCTCTTATCAGGAGGAGGTTGTAGGATTGGACACGGTGCAGATGTCTTGTTCACAGAGTGAGGCATAGTGGACTGGTATTAACAACAAAATGAAGAGTTAATCTCTGCACATTTTTATAAAAAAGGGGGGAGAGAAATTCCTTTATGATGGCAACATGTTGAAGAACTTCCTAAATACTATAAGCTGTAAGACAGGCTGTGTTTATATTCTCTGTGTACACACACACACACACACACACACACACACACACACACACACTATGTAACTGACTGTATAAAAGAAGACATGATAAAGAAATACAGAAGCAACAAGCCTCTGTCCAGGGAGTTGAACTTCCCTATTGATCCAAACGAAACAACGTCCACTATCTACTCCAGGGCTGGGGTGAGGAGGAAATACCCGCAAGCTAATCAGTCAGCTGGGAACTGGATAATGGCAGACTGGGAGAGAATCCAGTCGGTAAAATAGACCTCCGTTGTCCACACCTATGAGTCTTGAAAACAGTGCTGAGTGAAAAGAAACACTGAAGACTGTTAGTAATAGAACTTGTCTGTTTGCATTTCAAATACTCATAGAAACAGTGAAAATGTGAAGTCACAGATAGAAAAGGTAACAGACTGATACCGATCATGGTGTTCTCTGGAGGAGGTGAGAGTTGAACGCAGAGGGGACATTGCCACTGTTCATTCTCTCTGATTAAAGGAGCCTCTAAGCAAGCCGGTGTGGAGGGGACATGAGGTGAGCTCATGTTGGTGGTTGTGCTTTGAGATCGGTGGACTCAGCTGCTTGCGGGTGGAGACTCCATGCATGACAGGAGGGAACCTGCCCTGTCACAGTCCTCTCTGCTGTGCTGCCGCCCCAGGTCAGTCTGTCTTGTTGAACATCTACCTCTCTTTACGGCCTTCTACTGTGCCAGGCATGGAGTCCTTCACCTGGGACGGTCCCAGCTGACAGCGTGTGAAAAGTGTGAGATGCAGTCTTCCAGCCTGTCTTCTGAGGAGCCCTCGGGCTGCCCTTGCAGGGTTGATTTCCTTGTTCTTCCGGCAGTCCTCGGACCATTCAATGCTCTTGTCCAGCGTTGTAATGAAAGGCATTGTTCTTTTCTGGTTTTCCGTGTTCATTGTCCAGCTTGCCTATGCTTAGGAAGCAACGGAAAATACCATAGCTTGCATTAGGGACCCTGTAGTCCATCAAAACCCCATTCACTCAAAAGCATGCCAGCAGAGGGTTGAACAGAAGCCTTCTGAGCAAGGCAGGGTTGTGGTTTTGACAGCTCTGTCTGACGGCTGTTAGGAGCTGTGTGAGGCCTGCTTTCTCCCAGGCTTCCCTCTGTAGTGTAAGATGAGGCTTAACTGCGGCTCACTTTACACGTGTCTGGTGTCTGGTGCTGCTTCAACGAGTGCAGGTGGAGAGCCCGGAAGGAGCCAGCAGCTTGCTTCTCTCGGCTCCTGAGTCTGGACATTGTTCAGCTCCGCCCCCCACGCCCCCTCTGTGGACCCCTTCCTTGGAGGTAGCCTTGGCGTCCCTGGCTTCTTGGTTTGTAGACCAGCCTCAGTGTATGTGTCTCTCCCCACCCCAACATGTGTCTCTCTTCTAACTCTTAAGACGTTGGAATTAGAGCTCACTCTTCTCCGCTGACACGCATCCAGGATTTTTTCACCTCATTGGTATGCATGTGAAAGGTGGACAATGAAGGCGGAGGCTTGGAGGAGACTTGCTCTCTTTGAATTGTGGTGTTGGTGAAAAGTATTGAATATCCCGCAGACTGCCGAAAGAAGGAAGAAGTCTGTCTTGAAAGAAGATTCACCAGAGTGTTCCTTTTGTGTGTGTTGTTTTTCTTTTTATTAATTTTAATGAACATTTACAGGATGCAAGATTTCTTATCACACATCTGGAGGATGTTAGCAGAAGGGGCCAGTGCCAGCGAAGGACATGACACTGGGAAAAGGTCAGCACAAGAGAGGAAGGCCCTCGATGAGATGGATTGACACCATGGTGCGGTGACTGCAGATGACGGCGGGGTGGATTGTGAGGAGGGCAGGGGAGAGGGAAGGGCTTTGTGTGGGAGGCCATATGCCATATTAAATATTTGTAATAAACTGAATACTACTTCAGGTTATGAGGGAGGTTTATATAAGCTGGAATTCAACCTGAAGCACTAAGACAATCCTTAAATGTTTGCATGGGTAGAAACTAAGCCAATCCTTAAATGCTTACATGGGTAGACACTAAGGCAATCCTTAAAGATTTACATGGGTAGACACTGAGGCAAATCTTAAGCATTTCCAGGATTCTTGTATTGCATTTGCTGACCCCTCTTTTCCTGAGTCAAGCATAAGGTTTTCAATAGAAAGAGCTTTGCTTCATTTGCATTGAAATATCTTGGTGATTTGCTCTCTGGAAATTTTCAGTAAAGACAGAGGAAGCTAAGGTTAGTGCATCAGTTTGCTTCACTTGTTCGAGAACTGCTCACCTCCTGCTTTGCCTGTTTTCTCCTACATTCTTGGTGTTCTGTGTCATTATTAATACTTATTCATATACTTTACCCTTGGTCTGCAGCAGCTTGTTCTGTTGGGCACGGTGTCATTATGAGTTGACCTGACCCTCTGGCATCTAACAACAACCTTCTCAACCGTGAGCTAAGAATTGTAACAAGGATAAGCCCATTTCCGAACAGGACCTCGTCTACAGGCGTAGGACTTGATATGGACACATGGCGTCTTCGATCCGTGTCAGAGCCACACCTCAGCGAGACGGACCATCACTCCCCAGGTGGGGTTTCTGGACTGTAGGATTCAGGCCCACCCTCAGCCCACCTCCCCGTTTTGTGGGGAATTCAGGGCGGAGCTGTTCGCTCCTTGCATGTGGGGGTTCCTGAGCTCTCTCTCCTCTGGCTGTTTCTGTGTGTTGAGTTTCAGAAGCAGCAGAGAACGAAGACTGACTGGGGCTGAGGGAGATGCTGCTTGGCTGTGTCTTCTTACTCTGTGTTTCAGCTGGGACTCCTTGCATCTCTGTCCTGTGGGAGCTTTGTGACAGGGTGGATTACGAGATGGGCTGCTGCCTGAAAGGCCACCCGGTGTGAACCTTCCAGCTGAGCTGTGACTTAAAGATGAGCCTTTATTCCCTTTGCCTCCAGGCTAGGGTGGATGGTGGCTGTGCTTCTGCATTGAGCTGATGACTGTGGCGAGGTTTTCTTGTTACCTTTTGCCTTGACCTGTGGGGTGGTTTGAGCACATCCAGAACCTCTTTGAAGGCTGTCGTTTCCCCACTTGACTGATTTCATCTCCTTGTAAAAAATCAGTTGACCATAGATAGATGGGTTGATCTCCGGATTCTCAATTCTATTCCATTGATCTATGTGTATGTCATTGTACCAGTACCATGCTGTCTTTACCACTATGGCAGTGTAGTGGATTTGAAATCAGGGAGTGAGATACCTCCTACTGTCCTTCTATTCTTTTTTTTTTAGGATATTTTTTATTTTTTTATTAATTTTAATGAACATTTACAGAGATTTTGGATTTCCATTCATTCATTGTTGCATTTCATTTGGGGCTTCTTTCCATTCCACACGAAACTGGAAATTCTTTTTTCCACCTCGCTGAAGAATGGGATTGATATTTGTATTGGGATTGCATTAAATGTGTAAATTGCTTTTGGTAGTATTGCCATTTTCACAACATTGAGTCTTCCTATCCATGAGCAAGGGATATTCTTCCACTTTTCAAGGTCTCTTTTTGTTTCTTGTAGTAATGTTTTCTTTGTAATTTTTTTGAAATTTTCTTTGAAAAGGTCCTTTGTACTTATGGTTAAATTTATTCCCAAGTATTTAATCTTGTGATTAGCTATTGTGAAAGGTATTGTTCCTCTTAGTTCTGGCTCAGTATTCTCTTTGTTGCTGTAGAGAACTCCGACTGATTTTTGTATGTTTATCTTGTATCCTGCCACTTTGCTAAATTGGTCCACTGTGTCCAAGAGTTTTCTTGCTGAGTCTTTAGGGTTTTCTAAGTATACTATCATGTCATCGGCATAGAGGGATAATTTTACCTCCTCGTTGCCTATTTGGATACCTTTTATTTCCTTCTCTTGTCTTATTGCTATTGCTAAGACTTCCAAAACAATATTGAATAAAAGAGGTGATAGTGGGCATCCTTGCCTAGTTCCTGTTCTTAAAGGGAATGCCTTTAACCTCTCTCCATTAAGAACAATTTTGGCTCTTGGGTTTTCATAAATACTTTTTACTATGTGGAAGAAATTCCCCTCTAATCCTATTTTGTTGAGTGCTTTAATCATGAAAGGGTGTTGGATTTTACCAAAGGCTTTTTCTGCATCAATTGATGGGAACTTTGAAGACTCTCATGGGTGTTCTGACCTTCTGCCGGGGGAAGAAATGGATCGTCATACCCAGAATGCCAACTGACGGTTGTATTGCTGTTGAGATGCTGCTGTCCAATAGCCAGGGTACCTGTGTGCTGGTGGTACGTTATCTGGGCAGCCCGAGCAGCTGGGCATGTGAGAACCAGCTCAGGACAAGTGCAGGCAGCTCTCCACACGGGCACCTTGAGGCCATGGCCTTATACCACCGACAGGCAGGTGCAGCTGGACTGGAGGCTGGGGTTCTGGTACGCAAGGATTCTGCCTTAAGAGTCTCCACATCTCGCTCGTGTTGTTTGATTTGGGGTTTGGGGCTTGTTAGGGGTTTTATTGCCCAACAATTTCCCTTTTGCTTATTTATTTATTTTTTAATGAAGAAATATGCAAAATCCCTAGCTCTAAGAGAGATGCAAATCAAAACAACTATGAGATATCATCTGATCCCAGTAAGAATAGCAAAATTTAACAGAACAGCAAACATCAAATGCTGGCGAGATTGCAGAGAAATGGAAACCCTTATTCATTGTTGGTGGGAGTGTGAAATGGTGCAATCACTATGGAAGGCAGTACGGAGCTTTCTCAAAAAGTTGCAAATAGAAATACCATTTGGACGCACCAATTCCACTACTGGGAATATACCCCAAAGAAACCAGAACCGCCACCCAAGCAGATACATGCACACCCATGTTTATTGCGGCTTTGTTCACAATAGCGAAAAGAGTTGGAAACAACCCAAGTGCCCATCACCGAATGAATGGATGGAGAAGCTGTGGTATATTCACACAATGAAATTGTATGCAGCCCTGAAAAACAAGGAACTCATGAAATACTCTACAAAATGGGTGACCCTGGAGGACATTATGCTGAGTGAAATAGCCAGTCTTGCTTTTGTTTTGAGTGAAACCATCTCAGTTGTCCTTTGGGAAGGGGCTCTGGTGGCACAGTGAGTTATGTGTTGGGCTACTCACCCAAAGGCCAGTGTGAAACCATCAGCCACGGTGAGGGAGGGTGAGGAAGAGACCACAGGGATTAAGACATACAGCCTTGAAACCTGATGGAGTGTCCCTGGGGGTCACAGTCAAGTGAGGGCAGCGTTTGCTTTGTTACTGTTTCATCGCATGGTATTACTGGGAGTGTGTTCACCAGGGCCTTCGAGCCACAGTGTGTGTCTCACAGAACAAAGTCACTAAAATCACATGCAAGAAGAATCTTGCTGAAGATTATTCCAAAATGGCTAGCTCGATACATCGACAGAGCGTTGCCAGGAATAGAAGCTGGGCATATTGTTAAGTGACTCTGTGTCTCGGAGAGGGACATAGAGTGGTGGGTTCGCTGCAGAGGCCAGCTCTCCACCATGTGAGCTGACACAGTGGTGGTACAGAGGGGCTTGAGTGTGTCAGAGAGGATAAGAACGGCACGGGACAGGACAGAGTTTAGATCTGCTTGTCAGAGGGTCTCTGTGGTGTTGATTGCTGCCGAGTTGAGCACAACTCCTAGCGACCCTGTGAACAAAAGGCCTGAAGCCTTTCTCTAGCTCCTGTTGTTTCTTAAGTTCATTGCGTTTCCAGAGGCTTGTTGTTGAGGAAGTGCGTGCCATTCCCATGAGTTGTGCGCGTTTGCCACCTCCTAACAAGAAAGACAAGTTGAAATAAACTCAGTGGCAGTGGTTTGGGGATTTCTGTTTGATCATATTGAGCGCATTGCAGCCAAAGCCAAGGAACAAAATGTGTCTAAATCGTGGAGTGGAAGGCGAGTGTGTATTGTAAACTTTCACCCCGTGTACAAACAGTGTGAGAGCATCTGTAGCAGGGCCAGGGTGGTGCAGTGAGGAATTGAGGGGTGGCCGGCGGGGCCAGGCCACAGCAGCCGTCGGAGGAGGAAGGGGTGCTGCCCACGGTGGCACAGGCGGGGATTCTGGGCAGGAGATACCGTGGACTCATGTTGCTGCATGAAGCCCAGAGGGGTGGCCTCCAAGGCCTGGCTCGGGACGTGCGTGCTGTTAAGATGTGGTCTGGCGATGTACTGCTTCTTTGACTCACAGCTATTTCCAAGCCCCCGTCTACAGCTGGCATTGAAATCATTTAGCAAAGGATGTTCTTGATTTCCTTTCACAGGGAGAGAGATGAATCACTGAAGAAGTGTACTTTTGTGGGCATGGCTTTCACGAGTCCCTAAAATGTTTAATTACAGAAACCTTTCTTTTCAAGGTTGGCATACTTTTTTCCCACCCTTAAGCTCCTTGTTTCATCTTTCCATTTGACTTTTCTGAGTTGTAGCATGCACTTGAAGGGATGAGTTATTATCTAAGCCTGTTTCATCAGAGTTCTGGGTGGATCACTTTTGAGATATTGTTATCCACGCTCTCACTCTTGGCTGTGAAGTTGGAGGCAATACCTAGGTGATTCTCCAGTGCATTTTCAGTGGCTGTTAAATGGCATGGGAGAGGAAGCTGGTGGATTTGAACCACCCGTCTTTGGATTGGCAGAGCTACTCTTCCCTCGAGCCACCCCAGGTCTAAGATGCTGTTCCGTTACCCTGACTCCCTGTGATCCCATCGACAAGAGAATGACGCCCTTCCCAGTCCTGCCCCATCCTAAGTCTCTCCTGGCTTGATCCGATTGTTGGAGCCACTGAGTCTTTCTCCCTCCTTTGCTGACCCTCCCCACCTTCCCAAGCTTGCTGACCTTCTCCAGAGACTGGCCTCTCTCCTGATAACAGGTCCGCAGTATGTGAGATGAAGTCTCATCACCCTTATGTCCAAGAAGCCTCTGGCTGCACGCCTGCCGAGATGGATTTGTTGTTCCACTGGATGTCTGTGCATATTCTGTTGTCTTCACCGACTCCGTGATTCAAAAGCGTCAGCCCCTTTTTGTCCTCTGTGTTCATGGTACAGCTGTCTCGTGCATATGAAGCAGTTGATGCAGATACACCTTAGTCCTTACAGTGACCTCTCTGCTCTCTGGCACTTCAATGAGATCTTGTGCTGCAGGTTTTTCCAATGCAGTCAGGCTGCCCTCAGATTTCTTGACCACTTCCTGCATTGCACCATGAAGTACTGTGTTGGTCCGGAAGTGGACCTAGAGTGACACGTTCATTCACGAGGATTCAGGATCCTAGTGACATTTCATCCCGAGATTTCTTAAACAGAAACGGGGGGGAAAATCCAGGAAGCCTGGAGATGCAAATAAAACCAACAAAGCCTCACAGAATTTATGATTTAAAAAATCAGCAGTTACTGACTCGAGTGAGTTGGGAAACAAACCCATTTTGCCCTTTCTTGCTTGGCTCTTGGGTTTCAGCATGACGAAGGTCCCCGGGGCTGCAGGAGGGATAGCAAACTGCCACTCGGCTGAGACTGCACATGGGGGTGAGTTTCACTGGCCACGAGCGGCGAGCGCTGACCAGGGAGGTTCCTCATTACCTTTATGGCTAAGGATTTCATTTATTTTGCCATTAATTCCTTCAGATATTTTCTGTTCCAACTGAGATTCCCCACCCCCACACTATCTTGGGTTTTTTTTCCATTTTTTTAAAATACAGTTTCTATTATACATTGGTTTATGTACAAAGCTCGCCTATATTGTTTTTTACACCAGGTCTTTCCCATTTCCTCCTTCCACTTTCCTGATTAAAACAAGCTTGGAAGCAGGAGTGGCATCCACTTCTGAAATAGCTTGCTTCTGGAAACCCTATGAACTTGGAGAAACAAAGAAAGTTATACAAGTGTTCAGGTCTTTTGTTCATAGGGTCACTATGAGTTGTCTACAACTCGATAGCACTTAGCAACAGCAATGAGAGAGCTCTGTTTGCCTAGTGGACAGAAAGTGATGCTCCCAAACCCAAAGTGGGCGATTTTAATCTGCAGCCCTCAGGCCTGGTCTGAATTGTTTTTGGTCAAACATTCTTCTAAGTGGCATAGCCCTGGTCTGTCCATTTGGTGTACAGAGGTAACTCGTGGTTGCTGTGAAGCTCAACACTGTGACACTGATGTGTCAAATGTGAGAATGGTCACCCACGGTGGACGGTGTTTGGTAGAGCTCCCTAATTAAAACAAGCTTGGAAGCAGGAGTGGCATCCACTTCTGAAATGGCTTGCCTCCAGAAACTCTATGAATGTGGAGAAACGATAAAAGTTATGTAAGTGTTCAGGTCAACAACCACCCAAATTGTGGGACCCTATGTGGGTTGGTTTTTCTCTGTCAGTTTTATAGTCCCTTGACTAGACTCTCTGGTTTATAAAATTCTTTGAATTTACAAATTTTCATTTCTGGGCAGTTTTATTATTTTCATATGACAGTCCCTCCCCCCATCCTGATTCTTATGCCTCTAATTGCTTTCTCATGTCTTATTGCATCATCTTATCCGTTTGTCACCTTGCTTCATAGTAGAACATTGAGGATCCCTGCTGGTTTCGAACTTTACTCAAGTTTCTCCAGTGAAACATCCTGGTATTTGGACTAAGATTTATGCGTTTACATAATTACATTCCATGTTAAATAAGCATCCAGCAGTTTCTCTTTTACGGTGTTTTTATAAAGAATAATGACTGCATTTTATTAGCTGGTGTTTCAGCATCTCTGGTAATAATTTCCATAGTCTTTATTAGAATTTATGACAGTAAAGGATTTCCTAATATGAAATCATCTGTTTATTACTCCTCATTGATCGGAGCTTTTGTTTTCTTTATTCTGGAGCTCTGGAGTTAGGTTGCTGGTGCAGAGGCAGCGCCTGTGTCCTGGTTTGCCTGTGGCTCCGTGCGGGAAATATGGGCAGTTTCCTCACATGTACTCACAGCTTCGGGAGAGTCAGCTGTGAGTTGGTTCCAGATCCGAAGGGTCGTTTGGCAGTCTCTCTGGTGAAAGATGGGCAGTCACTTCCTGCTGGATTTACAGCCTCTGAAAACCCAGTGGAGGGTTGGCTGTGAGGCAGTGAACACTCGCATTGAAACCTTAGACATTGAATCAAAATGTGCCCAGTACAGGAACACAGGAGAAACTCAGAATCGAGCACACGACCACTGAAGCTAGCAACCCCCGAGCAAATAGCCCGTCAGAAGTAACAAGAAAAGCAATACAGATAAAAAAGAAATTAAAGCATCTGAAAATTACAATAATATAAAGAAATAAGTGAATTGTATGTTCTTTGCGGGGACAAAACAATGAAATACTTGGCTTCTCATCACTGGCACTGTTTATATAAGGCCCTCCCGCCAGGTGGGACTCCTGGGGACCCTCTGCTGTGTTTCCAAGATCCTGAATCCTTGTAAGTGGTTGTTATGTGCCATTGAAACAGAACTGACTCACAGCAGACCCTCGGCGGATTTTCAGACGCTGTAAATCACGGGAGAAGACAGCCCTTCGTTCTCCCACAGAGCAGTGGTGATATTCAGATCCTATGCCTTTATGACTAGCAGTGGAACTCCTTACCTCTAGGCCAGCAGAGCTCCCTAAATTATTTTTTAATTTTTAAAACATTTTATACTAGTTAATTATAAAATTTGAATACTTTTTTCCAGACCAAATTCTTCCAACTTCCCTCACCCACCCATCAAATTGTATAACCACATGGTTAACCCACCCCCTCACATCCTCGTCACTCTGCTTCCAACCCACCATTTTTGTTCTGCCTCCAGACTTTATTTTTTTAAATTTTATTCTGATTTATTTACAAAGTTTGAATACTTTGTTTTTCACAAAAGATTCTTCCCATTTACTCCACTCCACTCACCCATTGATTTGTGCAGCCCTATGAATAAAACCCTATTGGCAGCGTCAGGATGGATGGCAAAGAGATTGAGAGTGTTCACAGCTTCCGTTTGCTCGGCTCCACGGTCAACACTCTTGGCACCAGCAGTCAGGAAATCAAAAAGCGTATCGCGATGGGAAAGTCTGCTGTTAGGGACCTCTCAAAGGTACTCAGGAGCAACAGTGTCTCTCTGGGGACTAAGGTGCGCCTGATACAGGCCATGGTCTTTACAATCCCTTGTTGTGCATCAGAGAGTTGGAAAATGACTAGGTAGGATAGAAGGAGAGTTGATGCCTTTGAGCTGTGGTGCTGGAGAAGAGTATTGAATGTACCATGGACTGCCAGGAAAACAAACAGATTCATCTTGGAGAGGATTAAACGAAGCTACTCCTTGGAGGCAAGGATTCTGGGGCTTCGTCTGACATACTTTGGACATGTTGCCAGGAGGGATGGGTCCTTGGAGAGGGACATCATGCTTGGGAGGGTGGAGGGACAGCGCAGGAGGGGAAGACCCTCTATGAGTTGGATTGATTCAGTGACTGGGGTAATCGGGATGGGTGTGTCAGAGGCAGTGCGGTTGGTGCAAGATAGAGCAGGGTTTAGGGCTGTTGTGCATAGGGTCGCTATGAGTTGCAAACAACTCAACAGCACATAACAACAGCAACAACAACAACAACAACAACACCCCCCCCATCCTAACTCTTCTGTTTCCACCCACCAACCCCCTTGGATCCTCACACTCATTCTACAATCATGGTTTTCTATAGGATTTGTCCTTATGGGACTGAGTTCACTCAGCATAATTCTCTACAGTCCTTCCCAAGTTAGGTAGTAATTTATAAAATCGTTGCTCCTGTGTGCTGCATAGTATCCCATTGTATGAATGTCCCACAACTTCTCAATCTGTTCGATTGTGGTTGAACATCTGGGCTGTTTCCATGTTCTTGAGATGGTGAATAATGCTGCCATGAACACTGGTATACAAATCTCCATTTGTGTCTCAGTTCTCATTTTCTCAGGGTATATTGCAAGCAATGAAATAGCTGGGTCATATGGAATTTCTATGTTCAGCTTTTGAGGAAGCACAAAACTGCCTTTCAGAGTGGTTATACCATTTTACAATCCCACCAACACTGAAAAAGAGTTCCTATCTCACCACATCCTCTCCAACATTGATTAAACTTTGCCACTGCTACTGGAGTGAGATGGTATCTCATTGTAGTTTTGGTTTACATCTCACTTATTGCCAGAGATATGGAGCATTTCTTCATGTGTTTGTTTGCCATTTGAATATCTTCCTGTGTAAAAATTCTTTCCATGTCTTTTGCCCATTTTGTAATGGGGTTGTCAGACTTTTGTCTCTTGGAGGCCCCAGAGTATGCTATAAAGTTTCATTATGAGACTCTTGTCTGAGATGGTATTGCCAAATTTTTGTTCCCAGTCTGTAGGTTTTCTTTCACTCTGCTGGAAAAAAGTTTTTGATGGACACACGGATTTAATCTTTAGAAGGCCCCATTCATCAATTTTATCCTCTTCAGATTATGCATTTCTCACTGTATTTGACAGTCTCTTTATACCTTGGATTACTGCTTCTAAGTTTTATCCCAGTTTGTCTCTTACAAATTTTATGGTTTGGGGCTTTACTCCTAGGTCTCTGATCCACCTTGAGTTGATATTTGTGTATAGTGTGAGATGTGGATCCTGTTTCAGCTTTCTGCAGTGAGCAGTTCGGTTTTGCCAGCACCATTTGTTGAAGAGGTTGTCATTTCCACATTTAATAGGTTTTATTTTCTTGTTGAATATCAGCTGACCATAGAAAGCTGGGTCTATTTCTGGGTTCTCAGTTCTGCTCCACTGGTCTATGTGCCTGCCATTGTACCAGTATCACGCTGTTTTGGTTACTGCTGTTGTGTGGTGGGTTTGGGGGTCAGGGAGTGCTATACCTCCCACCTCATTTTTGTTTCTCAGAAGTGTTTTGTGTATTTAGAGTCTCTTGCCTCTCCAAATATATTTGACAATTTCTTTTTTATCTCCTTGAAAAATGAATTTGGTATCTGGATTGAGATTGCGTTGAACATGTAGCTTGCTTTTAGTAGGATTGTAATTTTCACCATATTGAGTCTTTCCATGCATGAAGAGGGCACATTTTCCCATTTCTTTAGGCCTTTTATTGTGTCCTGCAGAAATGCTCTGTAGTTTTCTTTGTACAGGTCTTTTGTGTCTGTAGGTAGAGTCACACTCTTAAGTATCTCAATTTGTGGTTGGCTATTGTAAATGGTGTCTCTCTGGAGACTAAGGTGCATCTGATACAGGCCATGGTCTTTGCAATCACTTGTTACGCAGCAGAGAGTTGGACAATGACTAGGGAGAATAGAAGGAGAATTGATGCCTTTGAGCTGTGGTGCTGGAGAAGAGTATTGAATGTACCATGGA
>NW_006400125.1:977916-1008992 GCF_000299155.1 Elephantulus edwardii
TTATGGAAATTGATTTTGGAATTTAGATGCACTGTTATCAATTGTGCTTAGCTGTGCATGTTCATATCCTTGAAGATGTATCATGGAAGTGTAAACAGAGAAATTTTTAAAACTTGAACAAATTACGAATGTCTCTGAATATGTTGTTGTTGTTGTGTGCCTTCACGGCAGAATTGACTCACAGCTGACCCTCCAGCGGGTTTTCAGAGGCAGTAAATCACACAGGTGGAGACAGCCCATCTTCTCAGGAAGTAAGCTGGTGGATTCAAACCATGTGCCTTAGGCATTGCAGTGCAGCTTCTTACCTACAGAGAAGAAATAAAAACCTGAAAGAAGAAACTTCTTGTTGTTAGGTGCAGCCAAGTCACCTGTGAACGATAGTGACTCTGTGAACTGGAGCTCTGAATTTGGCCCTTTCTTGAGCCAGTCTCACTGTCTCTTGACACACCTGCCCACATTGCCACAGTCACTGTGTGAATCCAGCTCACCCAGCGTCGTCTTCTCGGGCACTGATGTGCCATTCTCGGAGCATGGTGTCTTCTTCAAGGTATGGTCCCTCCTGGAAACATGCTAGAAGTATTTAAGATGAGGCTTCACAATCTTTACCTCCAAGGAACAGCCTGGTCTCACCCTCTCCAGGACGGACCTCTTTGTTCTTGGCAGTCTGTGGTATATTCATTACTGTTCTCCAGCACCACAACTCAAAGGCATTGCTTCATTTGTCATCTTTAGTTACTGTCCAGCTCTCTGGCCAAGTAATTGTGAAGACTGTAGCCTGGATCAGGGGCACCTTGGTCTCTAGACTGACAGCACTGCTTCTCAGCACTCTGGAGAGGACCCTGACAGAAGATTTTCCCAGTGCAATTTGTCTTGATTTCATGACTGCTGGTGCCAAGAGTGTTGATTGTGGAGCCAAGCCAGTTAAAATATTTAACAACCTTACTCTCTTCTCCATCTATCATGATGCTGCCAGTTGGCCCAGTGGTGAGAATCTTTGTTTTTTTGCTGTTGAGCTTCAGTCTATATTGAAGGCTACAGTCCTTGATCTTCTGCAGCAAGCACTTCTGGTCTTCAGTTTCAGCAAGCAAGATTTTGTCATTTGCAGAGCGCTGGTTGTTGAGGAGTCTTCCCCCAGTCCTGATTCCACATTCCTCCTCATAAAGCCCAGCCTCCTGGGTAGTCTGTTCTGCCTTTTGAAATCTTCTGTTCAGCTCCTTAACTTCCTGCTTTCTTCCCTTTGCGAGCTGTATTGCTAGTGAGCCCTCTGGTTACACTTTTTCCAGAACAGATTTATACCTTCTCTAGTGGTGGTGTTATGTGCTTTTGAATCGGAACTGGCTCCTAGCTGACCCTCCAGTGGGTCTTCATAGGCTGTAAATGTCCCAGGAGGAGATTGCCTCTCTTCCTCCCACTTGCATTCCTTTGGGTTAACAGTAGTCCATGTTGTTATTGTTGTTATGTGCCGTCGAGTTATTTGTGACTCATAGCGACCCTATGTACAACAGCCCTAAACTCTGCTCTGTCCTGTGCCAATCGCACTGCCTCTGACACACACCCATCCCGATTACCCCAGTCACTGAATCAATCCACCTCATAGAGGGCCTTCCCCTCCTGCGCCGTCCCTTCACCCTCCCAAGCATGATGTCCCTCTCCAAGGACCGGTCCCTCCTTGCAACATGCCCAAAGTATGTCAGACGAAGCCCCAGAATCCTTGCCTCCAAGGAGTTGCTTGGTTTAATCCTCTCCAGGATGAATCTGTTTGTTTTCTTGGCAGTCCATGGTACGTTCAATACTCTTCTCCAGCACCCACCGCAGCTCAAAGGCATCAACTCTCCTTCTGTCCTCCCTAGTCATTGCCCAACTCTCTGATGCATAACAAGTGATTGCAAATACCATGGCTTGTATCAGGCACACCTTAGTCTCCAGAGAGTCACCATTGCTCTTGAGTACTTTAGAGAGGTCCCTAACAGCAGACTTTCCCATTGTGATACGTCTTTTGATTTCCTAACTGCTGGTGCCAAGAGTGTTGATTGCGGAGCCGAGCAAACTAAAGCTGTGAACAGTCTCAATCTCTTCGCCATCCATCCTGATGCTACCAATTAGTCCAGTGGTGAGAATCTTTGTCTTCTTGACATTGAGCCTCACAACAGTAGTCCATAGTATATTTAATATTCTTTTGAATACAGGTAAAGGAATGTGTCGCGGATTAAATACACCGGTTGTTTGCTCTTCCCTTCTCACTGGCTTTCATGTACATGTGAGCTGAGGAAATGATGAGGGTAGTTTGGACGGTGTTCTTTATCTTCAAAGTGACGTCTTTGCTTTTCAGCACATGAAAGAAGACTTTGGCAGCATATTCACCTCATGAAATATGTCACCTGAATTCTTAACTGCTGCTGCTGTGGGTGTTGGTTGTGGTTCGAGTAAAATGAAATCCTTGGCAACGTCAGTCTTTTTCCCGTCCAGCTTGACGTTGCTCATTGGTTCAGGTGCTTTGGTGGTGAGAGGCAATCTATAATGAAAGCTCTCGTCTTTGATCATCTGTGGCAACTAAGTGCTTCAAGTCCTCCTCACTTTCCGCCAGCATGGTCATGTCATCTGCATAATGTAGGTTGTTGGTGAGTCTTCCTCTGATGATGCCACTTTCTGTTGTTGTTAATTGCTATTGAGTTGTAGACTACTCATAGCGACCCTATGAACGAAAGACCTAAACGCTTGCATAACTTTGATCATTTCTCCAAGTTCATAGATTTTCTGGAGGCAAGCTATTACGGAAGTGGATGCCGCTCCTGCTTCCAAGCTTGTTTTAATCGGGGAGCTCCACCACACTCTGTCCACGTTGGGTAACCTTTATCACATTTGACATGTCAGTGTCACAGTGTTTAGCATCACAGCAACCACGAGTTACCTCTGTACAGCAATGCACAGACCAGGGCTATACCACTTAGAAGAATGTTTGACAAAAACAGTTAAAACCAGGCCTGAGGAACACAGATTAAAATCACCCACCTTTGGCTTTGTAGCATAACTTCCTATCCCCGAGGCCAACAGAGCTCTCTCTGTTTTGTTGTTATTGTTCTTAAGTGCCATCGAGTCATAGATGACTCATAGCGACCCAGCGAATGAAAAACCTGGACACTTGGATTCTAGCTTCTTAAATAATTTAAATAATTTGCTCCGTATACAGATTAGCTGGCCTCTATGGAAGGATATAACCCTGATGTCCACTTTTTTTGTTTGTTTCTTTTTAAAACATGTGATATCCTCTTTTCTGTTCAGAAGACTTGGTCGCTGTAAAGTTTGACACGAGCTCAGTTAAGTGTTCTGGATAATTCTTCTTAATATGATCCATAATTTATTACGGTACACGGAGTTGGATGCCTTCAGAGCGTCAGTAAAACCCAAATAAAGACCTTTATTATGACAGAAAAGTTCCTTTAAGTCTGAAAGATATGCCTTACTGGTTAAGTCTTCGGATTTTAAGGCTTTAAGTCTCTTCTTATTGCCTTACGAGTTGTCAATATATTTAATCTTCTTAAGGCAGCTTTCCTGATGTTTGTAATAGCCTCTTCATCTTTGGAGATTTCTACATGAGTGTGATCATTATGTTATTAGGTTTACCAGATACCCTCAAATCCGAAATTGAGTCCTGTGCAAAGTACAGCCAGTCACTCCACAGTCTTTTTAAAAATGGCTTTAATACAATCATTCTCAGTCATCTGTTTTATTACATGGGCCTTGTGTTGTAGGCAGTCATTCAAATAGATGACATTTTAGGTAATTAGTTACCTTTGCTTCATGCCCATTATCACGTGAGTTTTCAAGTTTCCATTGTGCATTTCCCAACCCTGTAATTCGTCTTTTGATTTCCTGACTGCTGGTGCCAAGAATGTTGATTGAGGAGCCGAGCAGGCCGTAATTGATAACAACCTCAGTCTCTTCTCCGTCTACCGTGGTGCTGCCACTTGGCCCAGTGGTGAGAATCTTTGTCTTCTTGATGTTGAGCTTCAATCCGTATTGAAGGCTGTAGTCCTTGACCTTCTGCAGCAAGCACTTCAGGTCAATCTCCCACCTTCCCCACTTCCACCCATGAACCTCTGTTCCCCAGGGACTTCCCCCATCCCGTTTTCATCTGTAGGACTTTTAAAGCTCTGACCTTTCAGAAGCTAAATGACTCCAGTCCCCTCCTCTAGTCTGTCTGCTGGGTTGGAACCTTGGACCTACCCAAATCCTCATGGACATGCAGCTCTGGTCACCCTCTGTCACTGCTCTGGTCACTTGTGCCCAGGTCCTGTCCTGGTGATTCGGCCCTAACTGTCCATTCCATTACCTGTGCTGACCTGGACATCCTGCCCTCTGAGGAGGGGACTAGAGGCCTGACTCCAAATCTCTAGTCATGTCCACACTTCTAGGGGACAGCGGGCCCTCTGTTTCTTTGAGAGGCCTGACGCCAGCCCCTCCAGCCCCTCTGATGTTCTGTCATCTCTGTATTCAGGAGGAAGCTGACTCTGGAGGTCTGACCATGGAAAGGACAGGGTGGAGGACCTGTGATGTCGGGAGGGAATGGGGTCCCCCAGCCTGCTGAGGGGCTGCGGTGGGCAGCAGAGTCAGCCCTGAAGAGCCATGGAAAGACAGGGTGGAGGACCTGTGATGTCGGGAGGGAATGGGGTCCCCCAGCCTGCTGAGGGGCTGCGGTGGGCAGCAGAGCCAGGGGTCAGCCCCAGGGGGCCAGTCTCAGTGGGAGGCATTGCATGACCGAGGCCAGGAGCTGCTGCCATTCCACGCTGCTGCCCGGCCTGGCCGCTCCAGAAGCAGGAAGACAGGTGGTCAGGGCAGTGCCAGGGTGGGTAAGTGGTCACCCACACAGGCAGCCTCTCTCTGGAGTTGTAAGTGTTCCTGGAGCCTTAGAGCAGGGGACCGAGAGGACATGGCGGGGAGCCCAGTTCAGGGGACCGGGGATCCCCACTCAGGCCACATTCTTGGCTCCTACTCTCAGTCCCTTCCTTGTCCCTTCCTGATTCTGCATCCTGGAGGTCTCTTCCAGGCCTTGGGGAGACCCCGTGCTGAGTCCCCAGGGGTGATTCTCCATCTGTCTTCTCATTTTTAACCCCAGCAGAGACTTCCTCAGTCAGGACCTCTTCCCGTCTGACCTCATTAACTGACCTCTTCAGCATAGAAAATACGTGAATGTCCTGAGTGAGGTACCTTTGCCCCCCTTCACCTACTGTGGGGTCCCATGCAGCCCATAGCACTGGACTGAAGAAGCATTTCAGGAGATGGGGGCACCGCGGCAGGAACAGGGCTGGGGGAGGCCCACGGAGGCCTCTCTGGACAGGCCGGAGTACCAGCAGATCTCGAGGAGTCTCTGCCCTGGAGGCCACAAGCCCCTGGAGGCTCTGGGCACCAGGTCCTGCTTGGCGTTTTTCTGGGGGACCTGGGAGGCCCGAGGCCCAAGCAGGCTGTCTTTCCTCTCTCCTCCGTCCACATGCATGGCTCTCATGCCCTGAGATTCCTTAAGGGGCATTTAAGGGTTCTGTCTGGCCTGCTTCAGAGACATGATGCGGGTTAAGGACTCAAGGGAGCGGTGAGGGGTGTCCACGCTTGACCCAGGCCTGCAGCTGTCCTGGGTCCCTCGTTACGGCTGGAGACCATTCAGCCCAGCATCCCCAGCTGCACCGGTGCGGCTGCCAGATGTGACCTTCAAGGCCTGTAACAGCCATGCCGTGCGGACTTTAGCAGATTTGTTCATTATGCTTTGTCCTCTTCTCGAGTTCTGCAGCCACAGACTGACTCCGTGAGTCTCACCCTGCACCTTGCACCACCGCAGGCCGCCCGGCAGTCTGTGGACTGGGCTGATCTGCACGTTGCTGCGGTGCCAGGAGTTGTGCTGGTGTATTTCAGCTGTCACAGCGCCGACGGCCTCGGCAGAGCTTCCGGACCCAGAGTAGGAAGAGACGCCTGGCAACTTACAGCAGGAAATCCAAGAAATCACAGCAGAATGGTGTCAGGCTCGCCTGCTTGGGGCAGGTCTTCATGGGGACCAGTCCCGGGAGGGGGACCCCGTGTGTGCTGTGGGGAGGGCCGGTGAACAGGCGGGGCCCCTCCGGGAGGTCGACAGATGAGGACATGCCCGCGTTAGGAGTAGCCAAGGAGCAGTGTCGTGCGTGAGGCTGTCTTGAGTTTAGATTAATAGAAGCTGTCTGGCTGTCTGTCCGTCCACTGCTGTTGGGTCAGCTCTGACCCGGGGTGACCCTCCACGAGGTTCCACGGCTGTAAATTTATTGAAGGTGGCTGCTGAGCTTGTCCTGAGGAGCAGCTTGTGGATTCGAACAGCCGACCTTTCAGTTAGCAGCCAACACGCAGTGCACTGCCCTGCCACATTTCCTCTGTCTCCGCCTGTTCAGTACATTCAGCTGTGTCTCTGTTTAAAATGTTCACATGAAAAAGAGGCCAAAAGACCAAGCTACGTTTCTCTGCAAGTCTGATGTGGAGAAAGTGCATCCAGGGAGCTCCTTAGAAGCAAGGGTGGAGACGCCTTGTCTCCCGTCTTTAGGGCATCTTGTTAGGGGCCCATCTCTGGTAAAGAACGTCCTGCTTGGTAACAGAGGAGTAGCTAAAGGGGATACAGGGGCTCCCGCTTAGCGTTTCCCATGTCCTGAATCTGGGCCCCAAGAACCGCTGCCTGAGCTTTCCACGTGCGGCCTGTCAGCCTGACGTTACAGCCCGAAACGTGCAGAACAGAGCAAGGCCCAGCTAACACCGGCTCCCAGACTGGACCTGGATCCACGTGCAGCCTGTCAGCCTGACGTTATAGCCCGAAACGTGCAGAGCAAAGCAAGGCCCGGAGAACACTAGCTCCCAGGATGTGCCCCTGGACCTGGATCTGCGTGCAGCCTCTGTCAGCCTCACATCACAGCCTGGAACGTGCAGAACAGACCAAGACCAGCAATTGCCAGCTCCCAGGATGTACTCCTGGACCCAGATCCCTGTGCAGCCTCTATCAGCCCAAATTACACCTGGAATGTGCAGAACAGAGCAAGATCCAGCAAACACCAGCTCCCAGGATGTGCTTCTGGACCCATATCTACATGCAACCTGTCAGCCTGACATTGCAGCCCAGAACGTGCAGAACAGAGCAAGGCCCAGCAAACACCAGCTCCCAGACTGGACCTGGATCCAAATGCAGCCTCTGTCGGCCTCACATCACAGCCTGGAACGTGCAGAACAGAGCAAGACCCAGCAAACGCCAGTTCCCAGACTGGACCTGGATCCACATGCAGCCTCTATCAGCCTGACATCACAGCCCAGAACGTGCAGAACAGAGCAAGACCCAGCGAACACCAGCTCCCAGGATGTGCCACTGGACCCGGAGAGCAGAAATCCTCGCCGTAGTCAGCGGGAAGGCTTTCTTCCCCTGGAGATGCTGGATAACTGACCGAGGGAACCGGGAGAAGCCGGGTAATTGACTTCCCACTTTGGAAAATCGCCAGCGTTATGTGGTGTGTTTCATTTCCACACCCGGCGGGACCACAGTTTTCAGATATTTATAATTTGAGGTGTACGTTTCTCCTGCTTTTTCATATGCCCTCACCTCTGCCTTCCATCCACCGTCTGCACAATGCTAGATTTCTGTTCTCTCCTGTCAGCTGGAGGAGTTCTGTGGGGAAGGTATTCCCGCGTGCCGCTTTGTAAGAGAATGTGCTGTTACAGAGAGGAAAAGATAATAAAGCACACTGAGGAATAAATAGGATTCCTTGACACGGAGAGGACACAAACCACAGGTAATGGCTGCCTGCAGAGAGAACACTTGATTGGTGTCGAATTCACCTTGTGCGCCTGCCCCAGAAATACCAACCGTGGGGGTCTTTCAAGAACAGAGGTTTATTTTCTCACAGGGATGCACATTGCACTGGAAATACCTGCTATCACGGGTACTTTGATGTGCTAAAGGGTGAGGAGTCACATTTAGGACTAAGGTGCATTTAATTACCTCATATACATGCAGAAGCTGAACAAGGAAAAAGGATGATGGGAGAAGAGGTGGTGCTTTTGCATATTGGATATGTCATGAATTGCCAAAAGAACAAGCGAGTTTGTCTTGGAAAAAGTGCAGCCACGGCGCTCCTTAGAGGCACCTTGTCTCCTGTCTTTGGGCATCTCGTCAGCTGGCCTGTCTGGTGAGGGACGTCCTGCTTGGTAATGCAGAGAAACAGTGAAAAGGGATACAGGGCTCCCGCTTAGCAACTTGCTGTGAGAGTGACTCACCTGCCTGTGGGTTTTCAGAGACTGAGTCGCAGGGGAGGAGATTGCCCACCTCTCGCCTGTGGAGCTGCTGATGGCCTAACGTAGCCTCTCCCACGGACTGTGCCCCAGAGCCCCCTGTAATGTTGTTGTTGTACGCCATCAGGCCAGACCAGCTCTTGGCCCCCAGTTGGAGATTGCTCACCTTTATCCCATAGAGCACCCGGTGGGTTTGAACCAGCCGTCTTTGGGTGGCAGTGCAATTCCTCACGACTGGAGTGCATTTTCTGCCTCCTCCGTTGCCGTGGAGTAGGAGCCAGCACAGTCAGCCTTCCTGACGGTGTTCAGAGGCCGTGAATTGCCGGGAAGGGGACTGTCCATCTTCACCCCTCAGAGCAACTGGTGGATTCGAACTGCTGGCCTTTGGGATGGCATCCCTACTCCTTGCTCACAGGGCTACCAGAGCTGCCCGTACATTGCTGTTGTCATGAGCCACTAAGTCGGCTCTCACTCATAGCAGCCCTGTGGACAGCAGTCCCACTGCCTCCAGGACACCTGCCCCCATCACTGCAGTCACAGAGGCATCCGTGTCATCCGTGGGTTTTCTCACCTGCGCTGAGCATGATGACCCTTCCAAGCACGATGACCTTCTCTAAGGACTGGCCCCTCCTGGCAACATGCCCAGAGTATGTGACATGGGGTTTCAGAATCCGTGCCTCCAAGGAGCAGCTTGGTTTTACCCTCTCCAGGGTAAACAGACCTGTTTTATGTGAGGCCCTTGGTATGGTCCACTCTGTTCTCCAGCACCACAGCTCAAAGGCATCAATTCTCCTTCTGTCATCTTTGGTCATTGTCCAGCTCTCTGATACATAGCAAGCAGTTGTGAAGACCATGGCCTCTAAACTAGATGTCTTTAAACAAACCATAGATACTTGAGGGACATTTCTACAGAAATGTAATGACATTGCTATTACTGCTTAAGAAATAAATGATGCAATTTTCTACTTTATTTAAAAAAGAATATAATCACAAATCTTGATGATAGGTAGTGACTAGAAAAAATTTTCAGTAGCTATAAAAGACAGAATTAATAAAATCCTTTTGGCTCTTTCATCTTGAACAGAAGAAGGCATGAAAGAAAAAAAAACTTGTTTTAGGTTTCAGAATTTCTCAGAGGAGAGGAATCCTGTTACATGGGCATAACATTTGCCTGGAAATTATTCCATACCTAACATTCCAGCATCAAAAACATGCCTTCCTTTGGAGTGTTAATTATTAGTTTGAAGAGAAGACAGCACACAGAAATGTTTCCTGGGAAATAAAAACAAAAACTATAGGTCTGTTTTTAGAGTGACCCATTGGTGATGGTGAACGGGGCCCGGTGACTTAATTCCGCTGGGGCTCAGTGTTCCTTCAAGCGTCCCTGGCACAGGGATGTTGTAATGACTGGACAGACGGAGGGAGACTGGACAGAAACGTTTCTGTGTGCCTAAAAACAGGTCAGGAGTGACAGCCCTTAGGCCAGCGCCTTTTAGAAGGCAGGCGACATATTATACTCATCGGAGGAAGGCTTTGGGGTGAGAGTGTGTCCACGCCGCCGAAGGTGGGTGATGCCACAAACATGAATAACGTCTGAGATCTTGTAGTCTGACTCAAAGGAAGACATGCACCCTGGTGCAGATGGAAATGTCAACATGACAGGGAAACACCAGTATATGCAGCTGTGGTTTCTAAAATAATGCATATCTTTTATGTGTTAAAAAATTACCCTGTGATTAAACAGGTCTGTGTTTGCTGTATCTGCCTTGGGCATGACTTCAGGAGGGGTGAGTCCCTAGAGATGGTGCTTGGTCAGGTGGAGAGTCAGGGAAAGAGAGGAAGATCTCGGTGAGCGAGTGACACCAGTGCAGTGGTGGGTTCGGCCCGCAGAGGGGGAGGGTGGTGAGGGATGGGTAGAGGGGGAGGGCGGTGAGGGATGGTAGAGGGGGAGGCTGGTGAGGGCTGGGCAGAGGGGGAGGGCGGTGAGGGATGGTAGAGGGGGAGGCTGGTGAGGGCTGGGCAGAGGGGGAGGGCGGTGAGGGATGGTAGAGGGGGAGGCTGGTGAGGGCTGGGCAGAGGGGGAGGGCGGTGAGGGATGGTAGAGGGGGAGGCTGGTGAGGGCTGGGCAGAGGGGGAGGGCGGTGAGGGATGGTAGAGGGGGAGGGCGGTGAGGGATGGTAGAGGGGGAGGGCGGTGAGGGATGGTAGAGGGGGAGGCTGGTGAGGGCTGGGCAGAGGGGGAGGGCGGTGAGGGATGGTAGAGGGGGAGGGTGGTGAGGGATGGTAGAGGGGGAGGGCGGTGAGGGATGGTAGAGGGGGAGGGCGGTGAGGGATGGTAGAGGGGGAGGGCGGTGAGGGATGGTAGAGGGGGAGGGCGGTGAGGGATGGTAGAGGGGGAGGGCGGTGAGGGATGGGTGGGGGAGGGCAGTGCAGGATGGATAGAGGGGAAAGGGCGTTGTTGGATGGGCAGAAGAGGAGGGCAGCTCTGGCAGGGCAGGGTGGAGGTTGGTGAAGGGTGGGCGGCTCTTTGCTCTGTCGTGGTGACGTCCCTGTGAGCCCCCGTGGCCTCGCTGGCACCTGAGAAGGCTGGCTGTGGCGTGCACGGCCACGGGGGGACACAGACGGGCCTTGGAGCAGTGGCCGAGCGCTCCTGGGGGCCGAGCTGATGAAGCGTGGCCTCGCGTGCTTGGGACATGCGGACGGGAGAGGCTGTTCCTTGGGGAGGACACTGTGCTTGGGGAGGTGGAGGGTCCACAGACGAGACAGACCCTCCCGCAGGTGGACGGACGTGGGGACTGCTGTGTCGGGCTGTGAGGCGGGCACAGGACAGGCAGGGTCCCTGCGAGGCGTACTCGGCGCCTGCCCACCACCATGGACGGGTCTGTGATGCGCAGGTGTTCCTGGGAGGAGTGCAGTCTTGTGTTCTTTTTCCTATCAAGTCTGAATAATAAACAGAGCCACTTTCCATCTGCAGTGATTTTGCCAGGACTCCTTGGTCTTAACAGATTTTATAAGAGAGATGCCCTTGAAGTTTACTGACTCAAAGTTTCCTTAGGGAAACCTGATTCACCTTCAGTCCACTGCGTTGTGTAGGGCAGAGGTGCTGGGTGTGAGGGACCCATGTCAGGGACAGACATGTCCCTGAGAACTTAGAAATACTCATCCTTCTGGTGAAGGGGCGTGAGGAGAAGGGTGGAGGGTCAGAGCATGAGAGGAAGACTGGCAGTGAGCTGCACTGACACAGAGGCCAACAGCAAGTCTGGGCATGGCGGACATTGTGGGACTGGCACAGGGTAGGATGTCGTAGTGAGATTGTGGGGACGGCACAGAGCCTGGGGTCGGGGCTGCTTCCTGACGTCCACCGCGGGACAGCTGGCCTGTCCCCAGCAGCTGCAGCAGGAGTTCCAGAATCTCGTCCACACAGTCAGGCAGCGGTGAGCAGCGTTCCTTCTTTGAAGCAAAGTAAGAATGAGCCCCGGGGAGTGTTTCAGTAACTCAAGGGTGTCCACTGCTCCTGTACTCCTTGTGCTGACCGGACACTGTGCAGGGGCAGGGACTTGGAGGTCCTCAGGGACACTCTCAGAGCAGAGCTGGGCCCCACAGCATCCCCAGTGGGTGGCTCGAGGATGTCCACTAAACAACATACACCCTTGTCCTTGTGTTGACCGGACACTGTGCATGGGGCAGGGAGTTGGAGGTCCTCAGGGACTCTGTCAGAGCAGAGCTGGGCCCCACTGCGTCCCCACTGCCGGTTTTTGGAAGTGACGTGTCCCACCTTTCTTTGGAGGTGCTGCTGGCTAGACTTGACCTGCCGACCTTTGGGTTAGTGCTCTCACACACTGACTGTTCGTACAATGCAGGGGCTCCATAAAAACTCTCAATGTGGCTCATGTTCAACCTGTGTCATCAGCAACGTGTATCACCAGCCACACATGACATTGCCGATGTCAAACATGAGCAAGGTCTCGGGTCTACCCACGCGCCTTTGGGAGGGCTTTCCCCCTTTCTTAAAAATTCAAGACATATACACAGCAGCCTGTGCCTTGCAAAAGTCTAAGTTAGTACAATTAGCAATCCTTTATACAAAGTGCAAAGAATGAAACTCCTGCTTTCTTCTTAACCTAAGGATGCCATCAATACAAATATTCAGCATTTTCAAAATTAGAGTTCTGAGTTTTGGTTTTTCTCAGGAGATGCCACGTCCTAGGCCATGCTGTCAGCTACTAAGTTAATGAATTTAATTGAAGCATCTTCAAGACGTAGATGTCAAGAGGACAAATTGCCGACTGCAGGGCCAGTTTTCAGCCTTTGATTCTGCCTGGATTTGTGAAGCTCTAAATGTCTTTCCTGCATCGGTGGTTTCTTCTTGTTGGAGACACAGGCCACGCATGCAGACACACGTATTCCTCTCCAGAACATTACTGTCATGTTCTGAGCTTGTTCTTATAGATGATAATAGGCACCTAACAGTGACAATGGCTTTGTCACACACGTGACAATACACAACATCGTGATCGATGGAAGGAGATGCCAGCTGTCAAGGATTTCGTGTAACCTGGATCCGTGTTCAACCCCCGGGAAAGCACAGTCACGAAACCAGAAGGCGGGTTGACTGGAGAAATCTGCTGTCAATGGCCTCTTAAATGTGTCGTTTTAAACACTGAGGGTGCTTGGCCCACGTCCTGGTATTTTCTGTTGCTTCACACGCGTGGAGAAGTGGGACAGTGAATAAGGAGGAGAGAAGGATTTATTCCCATGAATTGTGGTGGCATCAAAGAATATTGAGTCTACCCTGGTAGCCTAGTGCTAAGGAGCCGTGCTCCCATCGCAGAGGCACGAGGTTCGAATCCACCTGCTGTCTGAGGGACGAGGATAGGCAGCCTCCTCCTGCTCGATCCGCTGCCTCTGGAAGCCTCTGGAAGCCTGCTGGAGGCTCAGCCGTGCCTGGCTTCCGACTCCGCGGTCCACACCACCACTGCCAGTGGACAGCCGAAAGCGCAAACAGATGTGTGTTGGAAGAAGTCCACCCGAGTGCTCCGTAGTGGCCGCGATAGCGACGCTTGGCTAGGTGAGGAGGGAGGCTTGGGAGAAGGGCATCATTCTGGGAAAAGTGTTGTTGTTGTTGGGACCGATCAGGGGTCCGCGAAGGAGGAAGGTCCTCAAGGAGGTGGCTGGAATGGTGACAGGAGAGTGGGCTGAAGGGAGCGAGGTGGTGAGGTTGGCACCGGGCCGGGGGAGCACTGTTTCTTTCCGTTGATGTGGGGCTGTGATGCTTCAGGACACCCACCAGCAGTGGCCTCGCCGTGCGTGCTCTGCCCACACCTGTGTTGTGTTCTCTATGGTGTAGTCGTGGGCTCGATGAGCGTGTCAGGGAGCGTGGGGATGGCCCAGGGCCCCGGGCTGATGTCCATGGGGTCGCTGTGGGTCATCCTCGATGGCACAGAACAGCAACATCGGTCACGAGGACACGTTTGAGGGTGCTCCTCTGCCCGGCTGGCCAGCTTGTGCGCATCATGTGCCCACGCGGCAGGGGTGCATTTGGCGCGGTGCCCCGTGGCCTCGGCAGGCCTGTGTGGGCTCCCTCTGGCCTGAGTCTTCCCTGAGTGGGGAAGGCAGCGTGGGGGCCAGCGACATAGGCCTCCAGGTGTCCATGAGGCCTGATGTGTTTTAATTAACGCTAGCCCAAGACCCACACGCTTGGTCACATGAAGCCTAACCTTGTTATTTTCAAGTAGCAGTTGACTAACGCAAGGAAGGCAGTCGTAAATCTCATCCGCTAATGAATGGAAATGTTTTTAAAATACTGGCAGCGGAAAGCAACAAACAAGCCAGTCCCCAAATTGTGTTTTTAGCTCCTGATTGATAATCCCAGGTCGGCCGCCAAGTTTTAATTTCCTGATGAGACGGCATTCCCAATCTTGCTATTTTCATTTCTGTTCAGCTGAGCTCGTACACAAGCCATCTGACATTTTCCCTCCTGGTGGAGCGCGGATCATCAAACCAGCGTCGCCGTGGGAGGGTCGCGCTCGCTGGCATTTCGTTAATCAAAACTCTGGATTGTGTGAGGGGAACTGAGGTGATGATTGGCGGTCACCGCGTCGGGGGGATGGTAGCAGCTGCAGTTAAAGGTGGTCTTTGCCGCCTTTTGCCTCTCTCGGGTGTGGGGTGACCGTCAGGGGGGTGGGCAGAACTGCCCCTTGAGTGGGACCCCATATGCCATACCCTGTGTGCTGGGTTGAGCTCTGGTGGCCTAGTGGTGAGAAACTGTGCTGCAATCCCAACGTCATGGGTTCAAATCCCCCAGCTGCTCTGCGGGAGAAGGATGGGCAATCTCCTCCATGGTGACTGAGCTACCTCTGAACCCTCTGGAGGATCTGCTGTGGGTTAGTTCTGACTCGTGTACACAACAACAACAACACCTGCTGGTTGACAGCAGAGGCCCCTCTAGGGATGGCTGTATTGTGGGTCTCCCCCTTGGGAGAGGGGACAGCGGGGAGGGGACCAGATGTGGTTAGGGAAGAGGAACCCTGGCTGGACGGGGGCTGGGATCTGGGAGGGAGGGAGAGTGCAGAGGTGGGTCTGAGGACAGCTCGGAGCGGGGCCTGGGGGCCTGGACTGGAGAACTCCAGCTGTTCCCCCTCGCCCTCCCCTCTCTTCCTCTCCCTCCCCTCCCCCTCCGCCTCCCTTTCTCCTTTCCCTCCTCCTTCTCTACCCCCTTCTTCCTTCCCTCTTAGTTTGTCCTTTTCTTTCTTTCTTCCTTTTGTTAAGTTTTTAGTGACAGTTTACAAAGCAAGTTAACTTCCCGGGTAAAGTGTGCAAACTGTAAGATGCTAGTTTTGCACGTGTTCAGCTGCCATCCTTCAGGGTCACAGTGTCCCTCCTGATCCTTCCCAGTTCTCTGTGGGTTCTCCCCATTCTGTCCCTCAGGGTGACACTGTCCCTCAGTGTGTCCTCCCCAGTTCTCTGTGGGTTCTCCCTTCTGTCCCTCAGGGTGACACCATCCTTCACGCATCTTCCCCAGTGCTCTGTGGGTTCACCTTCCATCCGTCAGGGTGACACCGTCTCTCAGTGTGTCCTCCCCAGTTCTCTGTGGGTTCGTTCCTGTTCCATTTGCCTTTTTGTCCTGTCCCTTCCTGCCTGTTGGCTTTGTTCTCAGGTACACACTGACCCTTTGCCATCGTGTGGGAGTACTGGTCACTTTCTGGCTCAGCTCTGAACTAAAGGACATCACTGGCCAGAGAAACCTCACCCTCTGTAACCCTCAGACAAGCTTTGTGAGGTACTGGTCACTGTATGGCCCAGCTCTGGACCAAAGGGCATCACTGGGCAGAGAAACCTCACCCTCTGTGACCCTCAGACAAGCTTTGTGAGGTAATGGACACTGCATGGCCCAGCTCTGGGCTGAAGGGCAATTGCTGGCCCTTTAGCCTCTGAGACCTGGCAGGCCAGATGTTTCTCCCTGGAGACATGGGGCTTTTGAGGGGCGATCTCTGAGCTGTTGGTTATGGTGGGGACTGCAGTTGCCTTTAAGAAGAGAATGAAGTTCGTGCTCTGTACCCTTGTGTTCTCAGCAGCAGACAGAAGCAGGCACAAGCCTGGACTTGGCTCGTTTTGGAGAACATG
This sequence comes from Elephantulus edwardii, assembly GCF_000299155.1. Lineage (NCBI taxonomy): Eukaryota > Metazoa > Chordata > Mammalia > Macroscelidea > Macroscelididae > Elephantulus > Elephantulus edwardii. Next base: position 993,819 of record NW_006400125.1, read on the forward strand.
TGTGGGGGGTGGTAGTGTCCGGGCTCCCTGAACGGAGGTGATGTTAGGACAGAGAGGATGGGGGAAAGTCGGGAGATGGGGGACACCCAGGCTCAGAGTGAGGAACCCCTGTATTTTCAAAACGTGAATATTTTGAATCCCCCTCTATCTTAAAAATGTGAGGGCTGGGCCTTGGCTAATGACAGGGACAAAAAGGACCAGACTGAGGCGGAGATGCCCCGGGCAGGGAGATTTCGTACCATTTCATCGGGGATGCGAATCATCAAATGCATTCACTTCTGCGGCTTTTGCAAGTGTGATTGATTTTTCCTTCATTTTCTACAGTCGAGTCACTTTGTCTTTTTTTATGTTAGAAATGTGCTTCCTTTGAAAAATCATACGATGCCACGAGGGAGTGAAGCTACTTGGACAAAATAAAGTCACAGCACGTTTCGGGGGAGGCCAGTGTGCTGCGTCTGGGCCACAGCACGTTTCAGGGGAGGCCAGTGTGCTGCGTCTGGGTCTTGTTGCTGAGTTTAGGCCCACCTATATATCTGTGGGGTCTACACGCTGGGAAGGGACTGTCCCAGGAGCTGGGGTGCTGCCTTGGACAGAGGCACAGACACTTCACATTTCGCATGGACGCCCCGAAACCCGGTGTGAGCTGGCTGGTGACAGCTCGCTCCTCCCAGGTGGTGGCACATTGGTCTGGGGGTGGCGGTTGGTTTTGAGCAGCCTGGTGAAGATTTCCCACAGTGGGTCCCCCAGGCATCCTTGACCGGCTCACACTGTGTCCCCGGGGAAGCCGGCATGTTGGCCAGACCCTCTGCCCTCTCCCCTCCTGCAAAGCCGAGCAGCCCCGAAGAGTGAAGGGATTCAGGACACGTTTCGCTGCGATTCTCACCACTCACGCTCATTCTTTTCTACCTTGGTTTGCTGAAGGTAATCTACATTTATTCTAGAAATACTGGAGCTCAACCAAAAGGCAGGTAAACCTGGAAAATGGGCCTGGTCACTCCACATTCCATCTGATACCGATTTTTAGGGCCTCTCATAGTTCAGAGAGCTCTGCCCACTTAGGGGTAAGGACCTGCCCTGCCAACACAAAGGTGGTGGTTGTAAAAAAAAAAAAAGCCATAGAGTTGTAGACGACTCATAGCGACCTTATGAACGAAAGACCTGAACACTTGTATAACTTTCATTGTTTCTCCACGTTCATAGAGTTTCTGGAGGCAAGCTATTTCAGAAGTAGATGCCACTCCTGCTTCCAACCTTGTTTTAATCAGGGAGCTCCACCCAACACTGTCCACCATGGGGAACCATTATTGCATTTGGCACATCAGTGTCACAGGGTTCAGCATCACAGCAACCACGAGTTACCTCTGTACAGCAAATGGACAGACCAGTGCTCGACCACTTAGAAGAATGTTTGACAGGAACGATTAAAACCAGGCCTGAGGGCTGTGAATTAAAATCACCCACCTTGGGCTCGGTAACATTGCAGACATAGGTGCTTCAAGTGCATAAGCTGCCCCTTGGGAGAAAGGACAGTCTCCTGTACAATTCCCAGCCTCTGAGGACCCCCTGGAGGACCAGCAGCGCGTCTCCAGTGGGCTGAGTCTGACTGCTAACCCAGCGTTTGCAGTTTGAATTCACCAGCTGCTCTTCTGGGGCCTGATACAGCAGTTAGCTTCCTATCGCGGGGCCTCGGGAACCCTCGGGGCGGGGGCACCTTTCTGCTGTCCTTCACGAGGCACTGCGAGTCAGAATCCATCCGGAGACGGTGGGTGCTTAATCCACTGTCGTGGTGCCCTGCGCGCTTCTGCTTTATGCACTCACATACGTGTGGGATAGAAATTTCTGGATCAGCCTTTACCACTGGATCAGTAGACGACATCATGACTGACAGAGAAAGGATTCAGACTCGCAGAGACTTCATCTTTCTTGGATCCATGATCACTTGGTACTAGCAGTCAGGAGATCAGGAGAAATATTGCACTGGGAATATTGTGAGAACATTTATTAATAAATAAGAAAAAAGTAGTCTGTCTTTGGAGAAGTCCACTGTGGACAGGTAATCAGGAGGGGCCGTGCCCTGGGGGAGGACCTCATGCTTGGAGCAATACAAGGCCAGCGAAAAAGGAGACGGCCCCCAGGAACAGCCCAGTGACTCCAGTGCCTGGTCCCACGACCCTCAAGAGATGGGCCGGTCCGGTGACTCTGGTCCCAGGACTCTCAGGAGACAGGTCTCCCCAGTGTCTTCAGTGTCTGGTCTAGGGTTCCTCAAGAGATGAGTCTCCCCGGTGAATCCAGCGCCTGCTGTGAGGATAGCCACGGAGGTGAGGACAGCCCAGCCAGGGGCAGAGTTCTGTTCTGTGGTCAGTGCAGCTGATAAGAGTTAGAATTGGCCCAATGGCTCTTTCCAGGTGGACTTTCCAGAAGGGAATACACATTTGTCAAGCTTTGACTTTAGTTGCTATGATTGTTTTTTGATGTTTGACAATTCAAAGCCTTTCTCGGTATTCTTTTGTTACCTTCTATTCTGGTTTATGTATTTTAGTTTGCATTTCCTGACAACTTGAGAACCTTTGCCTTTGTGATCTATGGGGATTACATAACGTGTTGTTGTTGTTGTTATGTGCCATCGAGTCGCTTGCGACTCATAGCAACCCTATGTACAAGAGCCCTAAACGCCGTTCTATCCTGTGCCAACCTTGCCGTCTCAAACACACTCATTCCCACCACTCCGCTCACAGAATCGATCCATCTCATCAAAGGTCTTCCTCTCCTTCGCCGTCCCTCCACTCTCCCAAACATGATGCCCTCTCCAAGGACCAGTCTCTCCTTACAACATGCCCAGAGTATATCAGACGAAGCTTCAGAATCCTTGACTCCAGGGAACATTCTGGCTTCACCCTCTCCAGGACAAACCTGTTTGTTCCCCTAGCAGTCCATGGTATATTCAACACTCTACTCTAGCACCACAGCTCAAAGGCATCAATTCTCTTTCTGTCAACCCTAGTCACTGTCCAACTCTCTGATGCATAGCACGTACAATTTCATATAGACATAATGAACAGACACGCAGAATAGCTTTCCTGTAGGGACCCTATTTGCTTAGTGCTCTAACCAAAAAAGTCAGCACATTGAATCCACCAGCAGCTGGGAGAAAGATGGGTGTTTCCTCTGATCAAGAATTACATCCTTAGAAACCTTCCCCCTGCCCCCATCCCGCCCACTACAGAATTCATTCTTAAAAATGGAAGCCTTCGCCAGATTGCCTGTGCTGTTAGTGATGTGGAGAAGAGCTCTTGTTTCTGTGCGTCCTTGAAGTAGTTGGCCCACTCTAATAATGTTAAAGTTTTCTTAAGTACACATTTGTCAAATGCGAGGTTGTATCCAAGCCCCTATGCGCTGTGGTTAGATGCCTGCAAGTCAGCTGCGCTCTGGAGCAGCCCCCCGTGAACAAGCCCTGAGCCTGGTCCCGCCAGGTGAGCCCTGAGCCTGGTCCCATCAGGTGAGCCCCGTGAACAAGCCCTGAGCTTGGCCCCATCAGCCTGGTCCCATCCTGTGATCCCCTCGGGGTCTCTGCCCTGTGCAAGCCCATTGTTAAAACCCCTGTGTCAGTCCAGCTGCTCGGGGGAGTCCTCCCTTTCCCCTCTCTGCCTTTTCTACCAGGATCCCCACCTCAAGGACTGGCTCTTCCTGACACATGCTCAAAGGAGGGGAGACAAATTTTCACCCTTCTTTTTTCTCTAAGGCAAAGGGGCACTTCCATGCAGCTCTCCACAGAGCTTCTTAGTGCATTGTTTTACCCCAAACAGTCACTTTTTAATTTCCATATGCTTCTCAGAATGGCTATTTTTATCTTATTTACTTTTTTCCTGCCAGTTTTGTCCCTTATTTCATAAAGTACACATTTTGATGAGCTGTACTCTATGCAGAACCAGCCTGGTCTAGAATATCTTTTACCACAAAGCATTATCTCCATACATAATAATCTTTGACAAATGTTTCTCTTCTTTTTTTTTTGTCAATCATTCTCACAAATTGCATAATTATTTTTCTATCATTGTTATTGATGTCTGTTTCAATTCTGTCATGGTCAGAGCACATCTTTTGACCCAGTGTGCAAAATTTCTATTACTTTATAGTTTTTAATTGTTTTTTGTTCCCATGAATGTTTTCTATTTTAGTGAACGCTATGTAACTGAAAACCAAGATTCTTCTGCTTATTAGTCTGTGTTCTAGACAACTCAGAATTGGCTATTGTTGGGTGAGGTTGGTTTTTTGTTTTGTTTTGTTATTCAGTATGACAATCTCTTTTTATTGCTATGTTTTGAGTATTTGTGTTTTAAACAATGACTGATACGGTTGGATTACATTCTACTATTTTGTTAACTGTTAGCTGAATATGTTTTTGAATCTTTTATCACTAAAAATCTGAACCTCCCTGAAGTTTTGTCTGGTTTGTTTATAATTCTCTATGTCTCTTTATTCCCAAAATTTGCTGGTTACATATTTTTAAAATGTAAAGCATGGCTGTTAGAGGCCCTTGCATAGACTGTAGCTTGCCGACCCTGTGATCAGCCGTCCGAACCCTGTCTTTTCCCTCAGCTGTCCTCACACTCTCAGCCATGCTCAGTCCCATCAGGAGAGCCACCGTATCAATCTGTCTTGTTTTGTTCTACTAGTTTATTTACAAAATTCAAATACATATTTGAACAAATTCTTTCCATTTCCCTCGCCCCCCACCCATCAAACTGTACAACCCAATGATTAATCCCCCCTTCCCCTGCACATCCACATCCCTCTGCTTCCAGCCTCTCCCACCCCTCCTGGACCCTTATACTCATTCTACAATAACGGTTTTATACAATATTTATCCTTGTGGGACTGACTTAGTTCACTCCACATAATGCTGTCCAGTCCCTCCCAAGTTAGGTAACAGTTTACCAAGTTATTCCTCCTGCGTGCTGCATAGTATTCCATTGTGTGAATGTACCATAATTTCTCAATCCATTCCTTTGTGGTTGGACATTTGGGCTGTTTCTATGTTCTTCGATGGTGAATAATGCTGCTGTGAACACTGGTGTACAAATCTCAGTTTGTGCCTCAGTTCTCACATTCTCAGGGTATATTCTAAGTAGTGGAATAACTGGGTCATATGGAATTTTTATGTTCTGCTTTTTGAGGAAGCGCCAAATTGCCTTCCAGAGTGGTTGCACCGTTTTACAATCCCACCAACGCTGTATAAGAGTTCCTTTCTCACCACGTCCTCTCCAACATCTATTCCTCGCTGCCCTGTTGAACTTTGCCACTGTTACTGGCGTGTGTCAGCCCGTCTTTTTGAGGGTCTTCCTCTCTCACTGGCCTCTCCTGGCCTGATGATTTTTCCCCAAGCTCTGGCCTCTCTTAATAACACATCCAAAGTACATGAGACACATTTCACCAGCGTGCCTCTGAGGAGCCCTCTGGTTGCACATCGTCCAGGACGGGCTGGTTGGTTCTTTTGGCGGTTCCTGGGATAGTCAGGACTCTTGACCGGCACGGCAGTTCAGAGGTATCCGTTAGCTGTATTAGTAGCAGTGTTTTGTTTTGGACTGTCTCGGGCTCTGTGCTTTGACATGTTTTATTGTTTGTGGAGGAATGAGATTATCACTCACTCCTTCTTCTGTGATTCGTATCACATACACTCCAGGTTGTTTGATATCGTTTTAGAAGGATGAGGTACTCTACACTTTCTTTTCTGCTTACATCTGAGTTTGGTACATCTCTACTGTTGTTGTTGTTGTTGTTACGTGCCGTCGAGTCGCTTGCGACTCATAGCGACCCTATGTACAACAGCCCTAAACTCTGCTCTGTCCTGTGTCAATCACACCGTCTCTGAGACTCCCATCCCAATTATCCCAGTCACTGAATCAATCCACCTCATAGAGGGCCTTCCTCTCCTGCGCTGTCCCTCCACCCTCCCAAGCATGATGTCCCTCTCCAAGGACCGGTCTCTCCTCACAACATGTCCAAAGTAAGTTAGACGGAGCCTCAGAAGCCTTGCCTCCAAGGAGCCACCCGGTTTAACCCTTTCCAGGACAAATCTGCTTGTTTTCCTAGCAGTCCATGGTATTCTCAATACTCTTCTCCAGCACCACAGCTCAAAGGCGTCAATTCTCCTTTTATCCTCCCTGGTCGTTGTCCAACTCTCTGATGCATAACAAGTGATTGCGAAGACCATGGCCTGTATCAGACACACTTTAGTCTCCAGAGAGACACCATTGCTCTTCAATACTTTGGAGAGGTCCCTAACAGCAGACTTTCCCATCACAATACGTCTTTTAATTTCCTGGCTACTGGTGCCAAGAGTGTTGACACATCTCTACTAGTTTATGTTTTATTTAACTGCTCTTCATGGCTTTGTCCAGGGAACTTATTGGCCTAGTGTGTAGGGAGTTTTGCTGCCAAGTCCAAGACCGATGGCTCGAAGCCACCAGCTGCTCCATGGAGGACAGAGGGTAGTGCCCTCTCATGCAGTGTGAAGCCTCTGGACACAGGAGAGGGGCAGCTCTGCGCCGTCCACCTGAACTGCAGTGGTCAGCAGCTTTGTGGAGCCCAGTGGTGAACCTGGAACAGTTATGCTTCATTGTGACCACGTTTTCTAACATGTCCATTTTATTCTTTTGTAAGACTTCGATGTTTGCTGACATTTGGAACATGTTCATATATTTTGTGTACCTTTTCCCTTGGAAATGTAGTGTATCAGTCCCAAGAAGTTAAAGGCTCTTTCTATATTATATCTCTCTCTGATATGTAACGGAGTTTGTCTTTTGCCAGTATATATGTTTTACTATGTGTTTGGATGTGTCTGTAACTGTTTTACTACAGACCTGATGAGTACGCAAGTTGGTAACTCCGAGCTCCGTGGCCTCCACTGCCCATGTCTTTGATTTGGTATCACTGCCACGTTGGCTCTGACTTCTGTCACTGCCACGTTGGCTCTGACTTCTGTCACTGCCGCGTTGGCTCCGACTTCTGTCACTGCCGCACTGGCTTCAACTTCTATCCCTGCCGCGTTGACATCGACTTCTCCCCTCCTGCAAGCACGCCCCTTCGCATCCTGGCCGCTCCGGACACCTCCTGCCTGTGACTCGGTGCTTGTGGGTTTGGAACAGGAAGGGGAGAGCAGGTGGTGTGGCCTCCCTAAGTACAGACAGGCTGGGAGTTGACGGGGTCCCACTGCCCTGCCTCTGCGTGCGGAGACGTCTAATGACTGAACCCAGGTGTCTTCTGATCCTCGTTCAGATTCTAACTGTCCCCCCAGGACCCCACTTCAGTAGCCGCAGCAGGTCTAAGAGTCATTAGGCTCTGAGGCTCATTAGGAAGAAATGGACGAAAATGCAGCCCTCGGCCCTCAGAGCAGGTGGGCAGGCTCCTGGAGAGTCTGTGCCCTTTGGGTACCGCTGGGAACGCAAGTCACCCCCACCAGCAGCTCCGCAGAAGGACGGGCGGTCTCCACCTGTACAGGGTCCTGCCTCTGAACACCCGCCGGAGGGTCAGGTCAGCGAGGAGACGACTTTGAGCCAACAACACACGTCCACACCGGTGGGAACAGCTTTCAGCTTCGCACTGCTGGTCCGCTCAGTCTCTCCACTTTGTCCTGCCTGGGGTGGGCGAGGCCTCCGTGGTCTGCATCGCCCTGAAGCCCCTCTCCCAGGCCCACCGTGTCTTCACGCCAGAAGGACCGGAACATCATCTGAGCGGCAGTCTCCGGAAATCCCTTCCTTCCAACCCTCTGGAGGCGCTGTTCTCAGGATGCTCCCATACCTGGAAGTCAATGTCTCGCTGCCTGCGAAGTATGTCCGGTGGGGCGTCTGGCCCCAATGCTCACCCTCTTTTGTGATTTATAAGCCAGAAGTGATGACAGAGAAGGCAACAAGCCGTGGAGAAGCCTGGAGGTCAGTCACCTGCTCCGTTCCCTGTGATGCCAAGCACCTCTTGAGCCCAGGAAGTGCACAAGTGCCCCTCAACGACCATTAACACTGAGCTCTGCAAACAGTGTGTCCGGATCCACTTTCCCTGGTGACACTCAGCCCTCATTGTCCTTCCCATCCTCCAGTCTCGCATGCTGGATTATCCCCTCTTCCCTCTGCATGTCCTCTGTAACCTGGGCTCCCCCCTCCCCAGGACCCTTTTATGAAGACGCAGAGCTTCTTCCGGAGGGCCACTCCAGGAGACAGGACACTAAGCCATGTGTTAAATATAGAAAAGGAGCTTGGTATGGAGAAACTGGAGCCCTTATTCACTGTTGGTGGGAGTGTAAAATGGTGCAGCTACTATGGAAGGCAGTGTGGTGCTTTCTCAAAAATTTGGAAACAGAAATACCATTTGGCCCAGCATTTCCACTACTGGGAAAACACCCTAAAGAAAGCAGAACTGGCACCAAAGCAGATATACACACACCCATGTTTATTGCAGCTTTGTTCACAATAGCAAAGAGTTGGAAACAACCTAAATGCCCATCAACAAATAAATGGATAGAGAAGTTGTGATATATTCGCACAATGGAATACTGTGCTACGCTGAAAAACAAAGAATTAATGAAATATACAAAGTAGGTGACCCTGGAGGACATTATGCTGAGTGAAATATCCCACTCACAAAAAAACCCAAATACTGCATAGTGCCACAGTTGTAAAACAGGACTTACATGGAAATTGGGAGGAAACTAAAAGAAGAAGAGATAAATAATGTGCACAGCATTGAAATAATGTACACAGATGAAGGAGAGAACTGTATAAAAGGAAACTATGATTAAGTATTATTGGCATGACAAGAGTCCAGAATAAGAGCTGCATAGTAAAGTGGTGGTGGTGGTGGTGGTGGTGGTGGTGACTGTATAACAATGAAAGAACTTCTTTCCCCAAGAAAAAAAAAAGCAATCTGGGTGGGGGGAAGGGGAGCAGGGAGGGAAAGATGCAACAATGATTAATTGGAAACACAAGTTCTTTATAAACTTCCATTAAAATCTCAATAAAAAAAAGAAAAGAAGGAGCTTGGTGGTTCAGAGTGCAGCCTGTCCCCTCTGGCCTGTCTGCACACGCCCTGAACCCGTCTCCAGAGGACAGAGCTTTGCGTGTTGAAGGTGGAAGTGCCCCACGGACCTGTTTGCTTGCTCTCTCCTTGTCCAGTCTCAGGGTCTCAGCATCCGGTAGGGAGGGAGTCTGCACCCCGAGTCTGCACCTTCCTGTTGCCCTGCTGCCCTGCCCACTGCCCCTGAGAGCAGAGCCCACCTTCCCCCAGGGCACCAGCGCCGTGTGCTCACCTGGCACCTTTGGGCCGAGCTGCCCACGCCAGGGGCTACTTGTTCGGCATGAGTCGTTCTCGCCCCTCCCATCGTTCTCCATTTAAAAGCATTTCTGTGTCTTAAGATTAAAAACAGAAAAAAAAAACCCCACAAGTGATGAGAGCATTGTCTGGACATGGATCATAATAACCAAGACGGGAGCAGGGCCGCACTCCATGTGGCATCTGCCCACCTGCGTCCCCTCGACCTGGGATCCTCACCTCTCGTTACCCTGCTCTTGGCCTCCTGTAATTTAAAAAGCAACCAAACGGTAGTTCATTTTCTCAGCTGGGTGTACTTACCGTGGCCTGGGGGTGCTTTTTGACGACATAAAAGAAGGAGTTAGGTGACTCTGAGCAGAGCCCCCCATCGTCTTCCTCTAAGACAGGCCTGTGCAGACCTCGAGAGTCTGCAGAGTGGCACATCTTTATACAAGCAGACAGCTGTGTGTTTCAGGAACGACTGTCATCTCACACCATTGACCTGGGGATATCAGCCAAGTGGCCGCCTCCTGCCCAGCCAGTCTTCTTTGAGAGCTGCTCTCAGGTGCCATCAAGTCACCTGTCACTCCTGGTCATTGCTGGGAGCCGTTGAGCGGGAATCACCTCGTAGCTGACCCTTCGGTGGGTTTCAGAGGCCGTGCGTCACGTGAGAGGAGATCACCCGTCCCTCTCCCAGGGAGCAGCTCGTGGTTTTGAAGCACGTACCTTTGTGTGGACCGGATGGCGGCCACCAGCGCTCCATAACTCTCCGCGGTGACACCCAGCCGGGCCTGGTGCTGTCCTACAGTCTGCAGTGGACCCGAGCCCAGCGGTGGAGACCTTCTGCCAGCAGTCTTGGGGTCATCTTCTTCTCCACTCTTCGGCTACTCTTCCACTTTTCCGAGCGTGATGGCTTTTGTGCAGGGGCTGGTGCTCTCCTGACAACATGCCCAGCGTGTGGGGGACGAAGGCCGACCAGCCCTGCTTCGAAGGAACGCTCTCACTGTTCTTCTTCCAAGGCAGAGCTTCTTGCCCCGTTGGCTGTCCTTGATCTAGTCAATATTCTTCACCAAGGCCGCAATTCAGCGGCCTTGCTGCTTCCTCACTCAGTTAGCCCAACTTTCCCGTGCATAGGAAGCAGCTGAAAATGCCATGGTTACAGCCAGGCACCAGAATCTTCCAAAGGGGCATCTTTGATCTTTAACGCTTTGAAGGGGCCCATGACAGCAGGTTCACCCAGCAATACTTGGTTTGATGTCGTGACTGCTGCTTCAGCAGATGTCAGTAGTGGATTCAGGTGAAAAGCAGCCCTTGTCAGCTCCAGTCTTTTCTGTTTGCCGTGATGTTTACAGGCCCTGTTATGAGGATTTTTGTTGTCTTCATGTTGAGAAGTTCTTGAGAACACGCAAAATGTGGAATATGGAGCATTTTGATTCTCTTTCTGAGCCTCGCTGAGTCTTGGATTGGCCCTAAGAGTTGGCACACAGCTTCTAGCCACAGGGGCAGTGGTTCAAACCTGCCCAGTGGGACCTCAGAACACAGGCCTGGTGAGCCGCTTCTAAACGGCCAGGGCGATGGACGTCTGATGGAGCCGTTCTTCTCCGCACTGATGAGGCCACAGCGAGTCATAACAAACGGATGGTGAACATCAGTGATAAACATTTGACCTGGCGCCGTGCGTGTCGCCTGGGAGCTTAGAGCAAATCCAAGAATATTTAAAAAAATAGATGTCTGCGGGGATTTGTGCCTGTTCAGAGTGTGGATGGTATGAGCACAGGCATGTTTTACCTCTTAAATTCACAACAGTCCCCTTCAGCAACATCCACGCCCGGGCCCTCACACCTGCCTCTCTTCCTGCCGGCACCACTCTCACCGCTGTCTGTCACTCTAGTTGTCAGTCTGTGGCAGGGGCCGTGCAGACCTCACGGAAGCTCGCTCATGGTTATGGAGTTTCTTAGGGAAGGTAACAGGATATAAATCCTCAGTCCTTGACAGCTTTCAGACACGCTCTCAGGCCTCTTGACCGTCACTGTTACAAAGCTCTCTTGGTCCTGCCTGTGACGACATTCCCCCTGTCCTCTCGCAAGCCTGGGCAAAGCCCCTGGCTCTGGCTTCGGGAGGCAGCAGGTCCTGGTCAGCTCTGCCTCACATCAGGTCTCTGGGGCCTGATCTGAAGAGCCCCGAAAGCTGCGTGCTGCAATCTCTGCTGCCTCTCCCTTACTGGTGGGGGTGTCCCCTCCTTCACTGTTAACCCTGCCCTGTCTAACTTGATGTTTTGGCAAAGTCTGGGCAGTCCTGTAACGCCTAGTGTCTACACACTTCATCTTAGGGCTGCGGGCAGTCAGAGCTGATCGTTTGCAGCAGTGACACCGGGATGCCCTTCACTGAAGTCTGCTCTGTTTTCTTACCTGTCAGGTGGCCATGGTCTTTCTGTAACTTAACCTCTTTGCTTTCTCACTAAGGGGGTCTCTGTGTCTCTCCTCGTGGAGCCCCTCGAGCAAGTGTAACCTTCTCGCCCTGGCAAGCTGTTAGGCAGGATGCCGGTCCCCTTCAGTGATGCTAAAATTATCCACACTGTTCTGTTTCCGGCAAAATCGAGAGCTTTTCAGCCAACTCAGACACCGGAGCTAGCCTTCCCGTTAACTGCTGTCTGTCATTTGACCAACGTTTGAGGAAATAGTAATTCCTATGAAATATTGCATGCTTTTCACGAACTTTGTACATAAATAAACGTGTGTTTGTGTGGTGTACACTTCTCATCTTAGACAATACGGTCTGGCGGTGTCGTCCCTGCAGAACTGAGCTGTCAGCCGGAGGCTGTACATTTCTGATGGTTCAGATCCACCGGTGAGGCTGAAGGACGAAGATGACAATCTCCTTCAGGGTCATTTGCAGCCTGAGAAGCGCCGGGGAGGGAGGGTCAGCTGCGAGTCAGTGTCTACCTGATGGCTGTGTGTTTTTGAGATACATTGGTAGGTACTGTGGAGCTGATATTTATTCACGGTAATCCAGTGTCTTCAGCATCACAGCAACCACGAGTTACCTCTGTACAGCAAATGCACAGACCAGTGCTATGCCACTTGGAAGAATGTTTGACCAAAAACAATGAAAACCAGGCCTGAGGGCCGCAGATTAAAATCACCCACCTTTGGCTTGGTAGCATCACTTTCTGTCCACTAGCACTGGTCTGTCCATTTGCTGTACAGAAGTAACTTGTGGTTGCTGTGAAACCGAACACTGTAACACTGATAAGTCAAATGCAATAATGGTCACCCAGGGTGGACAGTGTTTGGTGGAGCTCTCCGATTAAAGCAAGCTGGGAAGCAGGAGTGGCATCCACTTGCTTGCCTCTGGAAACTCTATGAACATGGAGGAATGATGACAGTTATGTAAGAGTTCAGGTCTTTTGTTCATAGGGTCACTATGAGTCGCCTATGACTCGACGGCACCTAACAACAACAATCTAGTGTGACAGAGAATATCTGCCCCATAAGGTTGTGGTTTTTTCCTCTCAGTTCCTCCTTATTTATTGTCCATCTTTCATGTGACCAATTGCAGACAGCTTGGCCTGGGAAAGGCTCACCTCAGTCTTTATAGGGATATCCCTGCTCTTTAGCACTTTATTGTTTAAAAATGTTTACTCTTTTTGCTCTGTTGCACATATGAATTTCATTCTATAACATTAACTACAATTGCATAATACCCCTATTTACAGCTTCTGATGGAAACCTCTCTGTGTCCTCCCTTTCCCTCCACCTTTCTCATCCATCTCTGACCACTGCTCCCTCGCCTCCCCTCCTGCCTGCCAGCCAGCCCTCTGCAGTCCACTCAGTGGGTAAAGTGTCCACTGGGGTTTCTTGGCTGTAACCTTTAGGGAAGCAGAGTGCCTGGTCTTCCTCCCATAGTGGCGCTCGGTGGGTTTGACCCCTGAGCCTGTCAGATGGCTCCTGAGCTGTGACCGTCCTGACACGCGAGCCCCCTCTTCAGGGTCCTGTGAGGTTAGATGCATGTGGATTGAGTGCTGTGTCCAGCTGCTCGGACTGCTGGACCCTCTGAGACCGATGGAGACCTGACGCTGGACTTTCGCTTTGTCCCCTGCTGTTCTGTGGGACTCATCTTTGGATGGGACTCCGAGACGGCCACGGCCAGGAGGCTCACGTTGGACCGGTAGATAGCCTCTAACAGCAGCACCTTGGGAAGCGCTCATGGCACCTCTGTCGGCACGGGGTTGTCAGAGGAACACACTCTGGTGACGATTTGGTTTGGTTTTAAGGAGGGTGGCCCTCGTCTGAGGCACGTCTGGCACTGGCCCCACATGTCTGTTTTGGCCTATGGTGGCTGATTCTGTGTCCTGTATCTGGGATGTATTCTGTCTCCATACCTTTTCAGCCTGTATGCAGAACAGATTCTCTGGGACATTGGGCTGTACGAGGAGGAATGGGGCATCAGGATGGGAGGAAGATTCAACAACCTGCATTATGCAGATGACACAACTCTGCTTGCTGAAACTGAGGAGGACCTGAAGTGCTTGCTGCAGAGGGTCAAGGACTGCAGCCTTCAATATGGATTGAAACTCAATGTCAAGAAAACAAAGATTTTCACCACTGGACCAAGAGGCATCATCAATATAGATGGTGAAGAGATTGAGACTGAGATTGTTAACAGTTTTAATTTGCTTGGTTCCACAGTCAACACTCTTGGTACCAGTAGCCAGGAAATCAAGAGACAAATTGATCCACCTTCTAAATAGAATGTCTCCGGAAACTCTATGACCTTTGATAAATGTTGATCGTTTTGGGGGGGTTTCAGGCAGGCCTTTTGTTCATAGGGTCGCTGTGAGTCGTGCTCAACTCGAAGGCATCAACAACAACACAACAACACCTGACTTCTAGTAAAATACTGGCCATTCGCATCAACAACAACACAACAACACCTGACTTCTAGTAAAATACTGGCCATTCTTGGTGACCCCTGCTCTGTGCAGGACACAGCCACAGCCTGCTCCCTCAGTCAAGAGGGGCTCATTTTAATTTTAGCTTGATTTAAGGCAACATTGATGCTACTAAAATGCTGTCTGATCTCATGTAACTGAATATTTCTCATTTTGTTTATACTCATGTTGAACATACCGTATCATTGTTGAGGTGGGTTGATGAAGGCTTAGCAGAAGCCGTGGTTAGATTCAGGGTGTACCATTAGCAAACTCTGGGCTCTGATGCGTTACATCACACAATAGAAAGCCGGATGCCGTGGGCTTGAGGTTCACGCAGACCGTATGTGGGTCAGAGTCCAGCTGGGCCCCACGAGGACTTTCAAGGCCTGAATTTTCGGAAATAGATCACTAGGCTTTCTTTCAAGGTTTCTTTGCGTGAGCTTGAGCTTCCGATCCTTTGAAAAACAAAGCTCATTGCAGTTGGGTTGGAACCGACTCCGAGCTGACCTCCCTGGAGGTTTTCAGAGGTAAATTGCATGGGAGTTATTGTCTGTCTTTCTCCTGCGGAAGCTGCTGGTGAATTCAGACTGTCTGCCTTTGAGGTTGGCCAAGCAGCTCCTTATCCACTAGGCCACCAGAACTCTCAGCACTCAAAGTCATGGTCATAAACCAGACCTGACCCGTAGCTGTTCCTCGAGTGGCTTTTTAGAGGCTGTGTACTGCGCAGGAGAGTGCCCGACTTTCTCCCTCAGAGGAGCTGGAGAATTTGAATTGTGTACCTTTGGGGTGACTGGGAAACCCGCTTACATACTAGGTCCCCCAGTTAAATGAGACTGATCCTTACACATTACTTTTTACATGGTGCAGTAGACTAAGCTGGGAGTAGTGCTGTCTGTCTGTCTCTCTGCTCTGCCCCTCTGTCTTCTCTCCTCTTTCTCTTTTTT
>NW_006400125.1:1009921-1026497 GCF_000299155.1 Elephantulus edwardii
TCTTTCTCTCTCTTTCTTCTTCTCTCTCTCTCCTCTCTTCCTTCTCTCTCTCTCTCTCTCCTCTCTCCCTTCTCTCTCCTCTCTCCTTTCTCTCTCTTCTCTCTCCCCCCCCACTCCCCCTCTGTCTTCTCTCCTCTCTTTGTTTCTCTCTCTCTTTCTTCTTCTCTCTCTCTCTCCTCTCTCCCTTCTCTCTCTCTCTCTCCTCTCTCCCTTCTCTCTCTCCTCTCTCCCTTCTCTCTCTTCTCTCTCTCTCCCTCCCACTCCCCCTCTGTCTTCTCTCCTCTCTTTGTTTCTCTCTCTCTTTCTTCTTCTCTCTCTCCTCTCTCACTTCTTCTCTCCTCTCTCCCTTCTCTCTCTCCTCTCTCCCTTCTCGCTCTTCTCTCTCTCTCCCCCCCACTCCCCCTCTGTCTTCTCTCCTCTCTTTCTCTCTCTCTTTCTTCTTCTCTCTCTCCTCTCTCCCTTCTCTCTCCTCTCTCTCTCTCTTTCCTTTCTCTTCTCTCTCTCTCCCTCCCTCCCTCTCTTCTCTCTCTCTCTTTCCTTTCTCTTCTCTCTCCCTCCCTCCCTCTCTCTGTCTCCTCTCTCTCCTCCCTTCTCTCTCTCTCCTCTCTTCCTTCTCTCTCTTTTCTTTCTCTTCTCTCTCTCTCCCCCTCTCCCTCTCCCTCTTTTCCCTCTCTCTCTCTCTCCTCTCTCTCCTCTCTTCTCTTTCCCTCCTCTCTTCCACCCTCTCTTTTTCTCTCCCCCCCATCACTTTCGAGTCTAAACTGCCTCACAGCTGACTCTCCAGTAGGTTTTTAGAGTCTGTAACTCACACAGGAGGAGATTGCCCATCATTCTCCTGTACAGCAGCTGATGGGTTCGAACTGCTCACTTGGGAGTTGACAGCACAACTTCCTACCAGCTCGGCCACCAGAGCTTTGCATGTGTTGGGCTGCCAGCTGCTCTCTGGGAGACTGAGGGGGCCGTTCCTCCTGTTCAGATTTGCAGCCTGGGAAGAGCTCTCACGGAGAGTGGCCGCGGGCCAGGATTCGGTGGGTAACTGTGGCCTTGGCTGTAGTTTCATTTGGTTCCTTGACGATGCAGAAGCATTTGATTGTGTGAATCCCAACAAACGGGCTAACCTGGAGGAGAATGGGAATCCCAGAACACTTGATTTTGCTCATGCAAAACCTATACTGACCAGGAGGCATTCCTCAGAACAGAGCAAGGAAACACTGAGTGGTTCAAAATAAGGAAGGGAATGTGACAGGGATGCATCCTGTCTCTATACCTTTTCAGTCTATATACAGAACAGATTATCCAGGAGGCTGGGCTTTATAAGGAGGAATGTGACATCAGGATTAGAGGAAGACTCATCAACAACCTACATTATACAGAGGACACAACCTTACCTGAAGTGCTTGCTGCAGAAAGTCAAGGACTATAGTCTTCAATCTAGGTTGAAGCTCAACATCAAGAAGACAAAGATTCTCACCCCTGACCAATTGGCAGCACCACGACAGATGGAGAAGAGATTGAGGCTGTTAACACTTAACACTTTGCTTGACTCCACAGTCAACACTCTTGGCACCAGCAGTGAGGAAATCAAAAGACAAATTGCACTGGGAAAATCTGCTGTCAGGGACCTCTCCAGAGTGCTGAGAAACAATTATGTCAGTCTAGAGACTAAGGTGCTCCTGATCCAGGCCATGGTCTCTGAAATTACTGGCTGTGCATCTGAGAGCTGGACAGTGACTAAGGATGAAAGAAGGAAAATTGATGCCTTTGAGTTGTAGTGTTGGACAAGAGTCTTGAATATACCATGGACTGCAAAAAAAAAGAAAATTCCAAATAGGTTTGTCTTAGAGAGGGTGAAACCAGGTTTCTCCTTGGAAGCTAGGGTTTTGAAGCTCCATCTAACATACTTTGGGCACATGGCCAGGAGGGACCAGGACTTGGAGAAGAACATCATTCTTTTTAGGGTGGAGGGACAGCAGAGGAGAGGAAGACCCCGGATGAGACGGATTGACTCAGTGACTAGGGCAGTGGGGGTAGGTGTGTCAGAGTCAATGAGACTGGTCAGGACAGGGCAGGGTTCCGAGTGGTAACTCATAGGGTCACTTTGAGTTGCAGGAGACTCAGTGGAACCTAACAACAACAACAACAACAACAACAACAACAACAAGGGATACAAAGATACTTGATTCCTATACATGTTTAATCCTTGGTGCTTTTAAGGGTTCAGATTCAGCCACAGGATATTCCCACTGAAAGATAAACACCTTTGAAAGAGGTACATTTGAAGTGAAGGAGTTTGCAGAACTCAGGACCTCTGGCCTCCGCCGAGCTGACCGGTTCTTTCTAGTTGAGGTGTAGGATCGCCGGTTGTTTTGTCATGTGTTAGAAATAAAACCCAGCCACTGTCCTGAGAGACATCTAAGTTTAGCTGCGTCTTCAAGCTGAGTGTATCTCTTTGTGGGTCAAGTTCACCTTGATTATTTTTAGAATGGAGTGATTCCCATTGGGTTCTCATTGAAGTCCTGAGGGTCCCGGCTTGTCACAGGCCCCGCCTGTCACTGTGTGCATCTCCCCTCTGATGCAGGACTGCCGTGAGCTGTGGGTGTTCAGAGAATACAGTGTACTGGAAAACTGTCCTCTGAGCTTCTGCTGTTGGGTCTCTTCGGAAGCATTCTCGCTTTCCGGCCATTGAAGATTGCAGTACGTTTAGACAAAGAGTGCGTCTGTCTCAGTCCAGGTTACCTCGTGTTTGGAGTTATTGTTAGGTCATTTACTTGCCTGAAGGTTAGCAGTTTGCGCTCACCTAGGCGAGCACCTCGGAGGACAGGCCTGGCTGTCTGCTTCTGTTGGGTCACAACCTTGAAAGCCCTGGGGAGTGATTGTACTGGCACCTCCAGGGTGGCGAATGCAGGGTCCACTTGGGCGACAGCATTCGGCCTCGTGGTGCTGAGAATGAGTTGTTTCTGGACGTCCATCCTCAGTGTAGGAGGAGCTGTAACTCATTCACGGGGCAGGGTTGGGACCTTGCAGGCAGACGTTCTGGGCTGCTTCTGACATGTCTGGGGTGCTGATGGGTGCAGGGGACAAAAGACGGGGCACCAGGGCAGAGCCTCCTCAGAGCCCAGCATGGTGAAGGGACTGTGGGTGCTGACCTCTGAGGGGCGTGGGGACAAAGGATGGGGCACCAGGGCAGAGCCTCCTCAGAGCCCAGCATTGTGAGGGATTGTGGTGCTAATCTCTGAGGGGCATGGAGTACTCGGAACAGGACACCAGGACAAGGCCTCCTCGGAGCCCAGCAGCATGAAGGACCGGGGGCGTTGACCTCTGAGGAGTGTGGGGGAACACATGATGGGGCACCGGGGCAGGGTCCTCTGAGTCTAGCATCATGGGGGACTGTGGGCACAGCAGTCCCTGAGTGGTGTGGAAGGACCGAGGCCAGGGCACCAGGGCAAGGCCATCACAGAGCCCAGCATCGGGAGAGACTGTGGGATGTAACAACCTCTGAGGGGTCCCCTTGTGCCCCACACTGCCCCAGGAGCAAGTCTCCACATCCCCCTCTGAAATTCCCAGTTGCCTGCTGGCCGAGCCCTGGTCACTAGGACCCACTGGCCTTGGTCTGCAAGCCGCTGTCTCTTCGCCAATGATAGCAACCGCCCATTGGGACAGGTGCACGCTTTGCAAGTACCCTCACCCACGACTCATGTTCCTGGCTTCCCTTTGGAAGGAGGAGGGCGAGTTTTAGGACCTCTCTTCGAGGAGCTTTGTTACAACTGCTTAGAGGAATAATAACCCAAAACGCTTCAGCCGTAGTGGCCCTGTGTGCGCTCTCCACCTGCGAGTCTCTCTGAGGCCCCGCTGCCCTCCTTCCTTCTGAGGAGGTCACTGGCTGGGCAGTGCTCCGTACACCCACCTGGCAGGTTCCACCATCCCGAGCTTCCAGGTGCCTTATGACTCCTGCACAGAGGTGTAAGTGGGTTTTATCCCCTCCCCTTCCAAGTTCCCAGGTTCCGAGAACACGGACCAGTTCTGTAGGATGCCCGTCACTGTGCCGCCTCTGTCCCGGCACCGGATATCCTTCCTGGTAACAGAACTACAGCACATGTGCATTAGAACCTCTCCAATCTCCATCCACTATTCATTCTGGAAAACGAGTTCACATACTTACGGTCTTGAGGTCTTTCAAGTGGCCAATTAAGGAATTCAATCATGACGTCAGCATTTCTTTTAGAAGAGTGCACTGCTGGGAGGCGGGTTGGGGCCTGGGCTGTCCAAGCCCCCGACCCAGAGCGATGTCTGTCCAGCAGGACAAAGCCCTGCCCAGTCCTAGCCTGCTGAGACCCTGTAGGACAGAGCAGAACGGCCCATGGGGCGTCCACCGCTGTGAATCATTTCCTTAGCACACGGCCTCATCTTCCTCCAGCTGGGGGGTTCGAACAGCCAACGTTTCAGCTAGGAGCTCAGCACTTCGTCCACCATGACACCAGTTCTGTGTAAGATCAGGGTGGGTCCCCTGGAGCTGCTCAACCACCTGCAGGGCAGCCTGCTTGCCCCTCCGTGTCAACAACAACGTGGTGGCACCTGTGAGACTGTGCACACGGAGAGCGTGTCGGCACCCCTGACCTGGTGGTCAGCTGCTGGTCGCCTACAGCCCGGCAGGACCGTTTGCCCAGAGGGACACCTGGTGGTCAGCTGCTGGGAGGCCTACAGCCCGGCAGGACCGTCTGCCCGGAGGGACACCTGGTAGTCAGCTGCTGGGGGCCTACAGCCTGGAAGGACCGTCTGCCCGAGGGACACCTGGTGGTTAGCTGCTGGTCTCCTACAGCCTGGAAGGACTGTCTGCCCTGAGGGACGTGGTGGTCAGCTGCTGGGGGCCTACAGCCCGGCAGGACCATCTACCCGGAGGAACACCTGGTGGTCAGCTGCTGGTCGCCTACAGCCCGGCAGGACCGTCTGCCCCGAGGGACACCTGGTGGTCAGCTGCTGGGGGGCTACAGCCTGGAAGCATTGTCTACCCGGAGGGACACCTGATGGTCAGTTGCTGGGCGCCTACAGCCTGGAAGCACTGTCTACCCGGAGGGACACCTCGAGAGCACCTTCACTCTTTGACTTGGTTTTGTAAGAGTGGTTTTGTTGTCATAGTTGTTAGAAACCATCGAGCCAACTCCTCGTGACCCCTGTTCACAGCACATCGGACCGTTTCCCTGGCCTGCACATTCTCAGCGTCTCTGATAAGCCCACACCTATTGTAATGGTTAACGTCCCATGGCCACCAAGAGGATGATCTGTATTGGAGAGGGTGCAGCCCGAGTGCTCTTTGGAGGCAGGAATGATGAGGCTTTACCTCATAGACTTTGGACATGTTGCTAAGAGAGGCTGTTCCTTGGAGAAGGACATGATGTTGGGAAGGGTGGAGGGTCGGTGAAGGAGAGGAAGACCCTCAACCATGTGGATTGACACGGTGACCGCTGCAATGGGCTCTAGTGTGTCAGGAAGTGTGAGGTCGGCACAGGACAGGACTGGGTTCAGACCTTTTGTTCATGGGGTCACTCTGAGTCATACTGGACTTGACGGAACCTACCAACAACAGTATTCTAACAGTTCCTGTGTAGTCCATCTTGTTGTGAGCCTTCTCTCTCACTGACGCCCCACCTGTATCATGCTTCCCTTTTCCATGGACAACCTGTTTCTGACAATAAGCTCGGAGTGCGTGAGAGAAAGTTTGCCCGTGTTTGCCTCTAAGAAACACCCTGGCTGCTTCCTCCAAGGCTTGTCCGTTCTCTTGGCCGTCCGTGGCATGGTCAGTGTTCTTCCCCAGCACCACAGCTCCAACGCATCGATTCTTCTGTCGTCCTTATTCACTGTCCAGCCCTCATGTGTTTGGAAAGTAGTAGGGAAGACAGTGGCTTGGATCAGGCGCACCTTAGTCTAGTCTGACATGGTAGTATTGGGTTTCTGGAGACATACCGCAGAAGCTTCAGATAGTTCCTCTGCCCTCAGGGTGACCCTGGAGAGGCTGGAGAAGGAAGCGTAGGGGTCTGCTTCTGTAAGGCCACAGCTCAGAGAACCCCTGAGGCAGTGACTTCCGTGACGCTCCAGAATGGGTTTGAACCGCTAACCTTTACCCTCGTAAGCTGGAGCCCTGTGGCACTCAGGGCACGTTGTGCTATTTTCTGAGTCTCCCTCCCCTCTAGATCACTTCCTTCTGGATGCTTCCCCATCAGTTCTTTGATCTTTAAACAAGACCCAACCCCCTGAACCCCGTGACCTGCCATCCCTGTCCCCAAGCCCACCACACTGTGGGTGACCCTCAGCTCAGTGCACCGCGCTTCATGGTACCTGCAGGGCCGCCCTGCATCAGGGAAATCCACCAGCATCTCCTAACGCCGTTCGCTCACTTTGTGTCCCTGTCATGTTCTGCTAATTGTCACAGTATTGAAAGCTTTTTCATCTGGCTGTGTCACTCTTACTCGACTATATTAGAGTGGCAGCATGATTTTTCTGTACACTTAAAACCCACACAGTTCATGTGACTCTTCCGACAGCTGTGGCCTGGACCCAAATCCACCGCATCCCCGAGGTGTGCCCAGATTCCTCTCCCATTTAAACACAACTCCCTGAAGAGTGGTCTTCTCTGGGGGTCCCAGCTCGCCCTGGTCCATCTCCACCAAGGGCTGTCTGATGTTGATGCGTGGACAGAAGAGAGGGCGGAACGGGCCCGCCCACTGGACCGAGCCGCCCTTGTCAGGGTCATCGGCGAGGGCACCGGTCACTTCCGTGCTGCCAGTGGTTGGCTGTCAGCCTTCCTGGAGTCTAGCTTCTTGAATGACTGGGCATGGAGAAAGGATACCATCCTGATCCACACCTTTCTAATTTTAAACCATGTAGTGTTCGCTGGTGCTGTTCAGACAACGGCTTCTTCATCTTGGTACAGATTTCATATGAACATGATTAAGCATTCTGGGATTACCATTCTTAATGTTAGCCCTAACATGTTCTGATCCACGCAGAACAGGGTGGCAAGAACAGTACAGTGTGGCCGGACAGTGTGGCAGTGACAGAGAACAGCCAGAGAGTCAAGTTGGATTTAGAAGAGACTGTAGCAGAAGCGATATCATTGCGGACGTCAGATGAATCATGTCTGAAAGCATAGAATACCAAAAAGATGTTTGCTTGTTTTTCATTGATTATGCAAAGCCATTTGACTGTGTGGATCGTAACAGAGAAAAATAGAAGTGAGAAAGAATGAGTTTGGGCTTACAGAAAACAGAGTAAACTCTGATGTTGGGTGGTGTGGTGGGGTGTGTCATTTTCCAAAAGAATGAGAATGACAGCACGAAGAGAACGGACGTGTGTGTGCAGGTGATGGGCCCTGTTGGGCGTTGTTGCTTTTCGGCTGGTAATTCTGGGAGTCTTTTTCTAAGTCTTAAATATGCATTTCCTTTGACTCATCAGTTCCACATCTGGGAAATGATCCTAAGAACTAAGTTATTAAAAACATGTTGGTGAACCTTTCCAGCCAGAGGGGAGGCGAAGAGTAAATAACCCCACGGAGTTCACAGAACTGCTGTTCAGAAGCGAAGGGTGAAGACCTGACCTGGCTTAAAGTGAACACAGACCGATCACTAGAAAGGGACATCGCGTTCGTAAATTTGAGGGTCAGCGAAGATCAGAGAGAGGCTTGATGAGATCACTTGACACGAGGACCCAGCAGTGGACTTGACCGTGCCAGCAGCTTTGAAGATGGGCCAGGAGAGGATGGTCCAGCCGTTTCTGGGTAATCTTCAGCAGGATTTTGCTAACATGTGATATTAGTAATATTGTTCCATAATTTCCACACTCTATTGGGTCACCTTTTTTTGGAACCGGAATAAATATGGATCTCTTCCAGTTAGTTGGCCAGGAAGCTGTCAAGATGCAGTAGCCAAAATATATAACCACGCACACCTGTGTTCACATTTGAATGTTTATGTTTGCAAGGGAGCCAGTGTGTGTGCTTATAAAAGTACCCACAGGGCAGACACATTGAAGTCATCTTACTCCCTGCTAATACTTGGTTCCTTCACTCGATGTGTATGTTTTCTAAAGTTCTTATGTAAACAGGTTTTAATGAAAAGAAAACTGTGTTGTTTTGAAAGCTGGGCATTTCAGACTTCATTTCGGCAAGGCCAACGCTGTGTCCTCACAGCTGGGAGCCATGGGGCAGTCATCAATATTTCTGACACCTCGAGTGCTGGCATTGCTGTGGAAACACGACTGACTTTAGGGAGGGGGCCAGCATCCTAGCCGCTCAAGCTTCGTCTTCACCTCTTTCAATACAAGTCTGTAAGCCCCTCATCTCCATGAATTTAAGCATTCAAGAAAGTTTTACAAAATAATATTGACTTTGGAGTGTGTCCCGTTCTCAGAACATGCAGGCTTAAGGTATGTGTGTGTGATGAAGTGGGTATTGAAGACTGGCCCAGGACTGTGGGCAGCGTGGGCCCGCTGCGGCCAGGTCACAGTGGTGGAGTCTGTGCTGGGCCCTCGGGTTGTGCTGTGCTCTCTGGTCTTGGCAGTGAGTGGCCTCACCGCCCGCTCTGCGTGTGGACGTTGGTGTGTGTTTGCGACTGTCTACCGTAGAAAGGACGTATCCTGCCTGCAGCCTTGTCTGTGCCTGCAAGGGGAAGTCAGTCAAGTTCACGTGTCAGAACTGTGTGCTGCCCAGCAGTGTTGAGTATTCCTTGAGCAACCAGGAGAAGAAACACAGTACTCGTAGAGGGAACAAAAGCACAGTGCTGCTTGGAGTCCAAGACGGGGAGACTCCGGCTGGGCCACCGTGGACGAACCATCCTCATGAGACCCATTGTGAAGAAGGACTTCATGTTTGGGAAGGTGATTGTGAGTGGAAGTGAGAGACGCTGTCGACGAGCTGGGCTCACACAGCAGCCAGCACGTGGGCTCTGGAGGACAGGGCCTGAAACAGAGGTCACCATGGCTACGATAATGAGGTGACCGTGGGTAGGATGATGGGACAATAAGGTCACCCAGAGTAGTGGTGATGCTGGAGCAGGTTCAGACGGTCACCCAGAAGAGTCCTGGTGAGGGTCCAGGGCCCAGAAGCCGTCTCGGCATCAGCCAGCAACGCTGCCGGGCCTTCCCCGGACAAGAGAAGGAAAGGCCATCTCGGGTTTTGTGAGTCAAGGGTGGGTCAGTTGGGTGGGAGATGGGTTCCCCACCAACCCTTCTTCTCAGAGCCGAGGAAGTCCTCATGGCACAATGGTGTCAGTACTGGGATTCTATCCCAAAGCTTGGCAGTTCAAACCCTCCGGCTGCTCCCTGGACAAAGGTGGGCTGTCTGCTCTGGTGAAAGCGTACAGCCTGGGCGGCACCAGATTCTGCTCTGTCCTCAGTGTCGCCGGAGCATCGGTGCCGTGGCAGCACGTTTGGGTTTGTTTTGTTTTCTGAGTTTAATTGAAAGATTGGCCGTCAGAAAATGAGAGGAGAGTGGAATGAGAAGGATACGCGCATTTACCGCGTGCTTCTGCTGGTGATGACTGGAGTAAGGGCCGGTGCAGCACTGGTCGGCCTGACTGCGCGCGTGGTGGTTGAATTCACTCCACCCTCACTGCCTCATGGGAGGAAGATGAGCCTTCCCCTTCTGGACAGGTGACAGCCTTGGACCCCGTGGGGCAGTTCTTTTCCCAGCAGTGTGACTGTGAGTCAGAATTGAGTCCACCGCAGGGGGATTCATTCCAGGCAGTCCCCAGATTACACATGCATTCTGTGCCTAAATCAAGTAGAAACTCTCAGGTCCTGTTGCTGTCCAGTGCCAGTTAGTCAGGTGTTGATGTCTGTGTGTGGTGTGCAAGCTAATGGGGCGGGGGGACCTCAAAGGACAACTCCCCAGACAGGGGACAGCACAATAATAAAGCCTGAATTCATTCCCGTGGGTGGGAAGCCGCCTCTCCGGGACCTCCCAGTGGCTTCCCGGGCTCTGAATCACAGGGGAGAGTTCTCCCCCCCAGAGTACCTGGTGGGTCCGAACCACTGCGGAGTCCTGCCTGCCCTTCTGGACTGCATCATAATCAATTCCCCAAGCAGGACACCAGCAGAGATCCCCAGTGAAATGAGGGTAATTATTACACAATAATAAGGTCTTCAGCCAGTCAGGGAGACCGGCTCAGGACGGGGCAGGCTTCAGAGCTCTTGTACACAGGGTTGCCCTGAGTTGCAGGCGACTTGATGGCACATAACAACAATAAAGTTTCGATAACTCTTGGAATGCACATTTTTACTCTTAACCATTGTATATGAGGAGACCTTGGATGAGATGGATTAATATAGTAACTAGGGTAACGGGGGTAGGTGTTTCAGCCCCAGTGAGGTTGGCTCAGGATAGAGCAGGGTTCAGAGCCGTTGTCCATAGAGTCTCTATGTGTCACAATCAACTCAATGGCACATAACAACAACACATATTTTTTTTTAATTTGTGTGTGTGAGTGTACCGTCAAATCGGATCTGACTGGTACAGGAGGAGATTGTCCCTCCTTCCCCGGCAGAGCATCTGGTGGATTTGAACCGTGCACCTCTAGGATTGTAGTTGCAGCTCCTTGCCACTAGGCCACCAGAGCTCCCCAACAACACATATTTTTAAATATGAAATATAATTGCCTTTGTGTAGGGAAGGGATGTGAAAAAACCATTATAAGGCTGCATTTTGTTATTGTTGAATACAATTCATAGGGACCCTGTGAACAGTAGCTCTGACCCTTCCCTGTCCTGAGACAGTCTTACTGTCTCCGACACACTTACCCCTATTGTTTGCTGTCACTGTATCAGTCCATTTCATCTGGGGTTTTGACCCTCCACTCTTGCAAGCAGATGTCCTTCTCCAAGGACCGGTCCCTCCTGGCCACATGTCCAAAGTATGTGAGACAGAGCTTCAGAATCCTTGAGTCCAAGGAGCACCTTGGTCTCACCTCCAGGATAGACGTGCTTTTTCTCATGGCAAGCCAGGGGATGTTCAAAGCCCTTCTCTAGCACTGCAACTCAGAGGCATCTATGGGGATGACCATATCTGACTTCTGCTAACTCCACCAAGGGAAACGGTCCCCATCAACAACATCCACAGTATCTGACTTCTGCTAACTCCACCAAGGGGAAGGGTCCCCGTAAACAACATCCACAGTACAAGGCCAATTCCTGTAAGGTCACAAATGACTTTTCATAGTCCTACACACTTACTTCTGCTAATTGGAGCACCAGTCTTGCTGTTCTGCTGGGCCTGATATCGTTCAGTGGCCATGCAGATCTCACAGAACCATATTCACGCTTATGGAGTTTATTAGGGATGTTAACCAGTTGCAGTTTATGTTGGCACCAGGATATCATTCTTCAGTCCAGACACCTTCTCAGGTGTGCTCCCAGGGTCTTTGGCCTTCATCCTCATGCCAGAGGCCAGTGTTAGAAAGTTCTCTGGTCTGGACATTTGGGCTGTCTTCCCTCTGTCCCCCAGCAAGCTTGTGTGAAGGCCTCTCACTCTGGGGGCAGCGGTTCCGAGTCTGCTGTGCCCCATGTCAGTGTCTGCTTCTCCTCGGAGTCTGATGTTGCTGCTCTCTGGTAGCTCCCAGTCTGACTGGACCAGAATCTCGGAGGACGCACCTTCCACTCCCAGATGCCCCTGCCCTGCTGGTAGAGAGAGCACCACGTTTGCCGCTAAGTCCGTTCAATTTAACTTCGTGGGATGTGAGAAGCCGACTGATGTAATAAGGATTATTTCACAGAGCCAAGGACCCACATCATGCTAGATGGATTCTTCCCTGGGTCTGCAATCAATACCCTTGGTGCCAGCAAGCAGGAAATCAGAAGACTTACGTCACTGGGCAAGTCTGCCGTCAGGGACCTCTCCAAATTATTGAGAAGCACCGATGTCAGTTTAAAAACATAAGGTGCACCTGATTCAGGCCGTGGTCTTCTCCATCCCCTGCTGTACATCAGAGAGCTGAGGCGTGAATAAGGATGACAGAAGAAGAATTGACACCTTTGAACAGTGGTGTTGGAGAAGAGCACCGACTATCTCATGAACACACAGATATGTCTCAGAGAAATGCAGCCAGAGGGCTCCTTGAATGCCAGAGCCTCACGGTTCTTACTTGGAGCATGAAGCTAGAAGGGCTCTTCCTCGGAAAGGGACAGTGTGTCTGGAAAGATGGAGCGTCAGCAAAGGAGAGGAAGACCCCGCCCCCAAGATGAACTGACACAGTGACTGTAGCTCTGAGCTCTAGTGTGTCAGAGGTGGTGAGGATGGCACAGGACAGAGTTCAGGTCAGCCGTTCACAGGGTCACTGAGGGCACAGACCACGTCTCTCCTTGGAGGCTAGGAGTTTGAAGCTCCGTCTCTCATACTTTGAGCACGTGGCCAAGAGGGCCCGGTCCTTGGAGAAGGACATCGTACTTGGAAGGCTGGAGGGACAATACAGGAGAGGAAGACCCCGGATGAGATGGGTTGACACAGTAACTGGGGCAATGAGGGTAGGTATGTTGGAGACAGTGAGACTGGCTCAGGACAGAGCAGGTTTCAGACCGGCTGTACATAGGTTTGCTGTGAGTCGCAGGCTACTCGGTGCACATAACAACAACAACAGCAACAGCAATTCCTACTCAAGGGGTAAACGTCAGAGTCAGTGGCTGGAAAAGCCATTTGGAACGACAAGCCTCGACACCACAGGGAGGAGTGATAACTGTGGAGTGAAGTGGGGTGTTCCTCTGTGACTCGGGGACCCCCTGTGTTTGATTTTGGCTGATCCAGGGTGTCCTATTTTTTCATTATTTAGAGAATACTTTATTAGTTTCTGTAATCAAACCCATGTAGATAAGACCTTACAAATTTAATACAGTGTGTTACCCCTGTACAAATGGAAAAAAAAAATTTAACATTTCTAGACCAATATGGCTGTTAATTTCTGTACAATGCCAACTCAACATGGTACAACTGGGATACTTTTTCCAAAGTTGACAGCACAGCTAGTTTCCAAAAATTCAAATTATATATATATGTGTGTATATGCATGTATATATATATATTTATATATTTATATAAAAAGACCAATCGCAGTGTTTTATGCATCAATATCAGCAACAGCTTTTCCAGGCTCTGCAGTCATCGGAACAAAAATAATAGACATCTAGCACACTCCATTAAAAAAAAAGTACAAAACAAAAATCTCAGAAAACAGCAAAATTCTGTTACTGTTGTGGTAACTGTGGGGTGAAGTGGGGTGTTCCTCTGTGACTCGGGGACCCCCTGTGTTTGATTTTGGATGATCCAGGGTGTCCTAAGTCCTCAAGGGTAAACCCAAACAGCTGAGCGCTGAACTGCTCCCGAGGGTGTCAGTGTTTCTAACCCACCCAGAGTTGCCTTGGAGATAAGGATGGTGATTTACATCTGAAAGGTCACAGCCACAGAGGCCCCTCAAGCAGTGACTCCCCACAGGGGATTGTCATGAGCCCCATGGACTCAGAGTACAATGTCCCGTCCAGCACCGAGCAGGCCAGGGTGGCACCGTGGCAGGGCGACACTCCTCATCTCTCCTGGGGGGCGGTGAGGGGCAGTGGCAGAATGCTTGTCGTTCGATCAGGAGACCCGGGTTCAGCTCCCAGCCGGCCCACCGGTCAGTGCCCAGCCACCACCCATCTGTCAGGGGGTGCTGTGTGTGTAAGGACACTGAACTGAATCCAGTGAGCTTTCGGATGAGGACATAGCAGGACGCCCGAGAGTGACATCACCAGTGAAAGCGCCGTGGAGCGCTTAGGTCTGATTTGCAGCCAGTCCCGAGATGGCACAGGGCCGAGATGCTTCACTTCCTTTTCCTTGGAGGCTTCGGGAATGAGGGCGGACTCCTTGGCGGCTTAATAACCAAAACAACGGCCTCTCTCACTGGTTTCCAGTGTGTGCATTCCCTGGAGAGCGAATCCGGCATCCAGTAGTGGAACTCAACACAAGAGAAGAAGAAAGTGATGCACCGTTGGGCTTAGCCAAGGGCTGCAGCGTCCACTCTGCTCCCCAGGGCCCTCCACCGGGGCAGTCTCACAGGAGGAAACCGGGTCTCTCTAGCCCTCAGAATGACTGCTGGATCTGAACTGCATGCCTTTGGGATAATAGCACAGCGTATGACCACGGTGGCAGCCTCATGGCAAGAAGCTGCGCTGCAATCCTGAAGGCACATGGTTCGAGACCACCAGCCACTCCATGGGAGAAGGATGGGCAGTCTCATCCAGTGCATTAACTGCCCCTGAAAACCCGCTGGAGGGTCAGCTATGGGACGGTTCCAATTCTCTGGTACACAACAACAATAACAACATTACCACTAGCCCACGAGAACTCCCCAACATCATGATTGATAAAGGAAAAAATGGAAGTTGCCAGTGATTTCATTTTGCTTAGATCAGCAATCAACACCGTGGTAGCAGCAGTCAAGACATCAAAAGACCTGTTACACTGGAGATCTCGTCCAACGACGTCTTCACAGTGATTCAGAGCAAGGATATCAGTTTAAAACTAAGGTGCGCCTGACCCAAACCGTGATATCGCCAGCTGCTTCTGATGCATCTCGAAGCTAGATGGTGGATAAGGCTGAGGAAGACCAGATGCCTTCGAACTGTTGTGTTGGCAGAGTGAGCTGAATACCCTTCTCCCCGCCAGCAGGACACACGCAGCGAGCTGAATACCCCGCTGTCCACAGCAGGACAAAGTGTGCTGAATACCCCGCTGTCCACAGCAGGACAAAGTGTGCTGAATACCCCGCTCCCCACGGCAGGACACACACAGCGAGAATACCCCGCTCCCCACGGCAGGACACACACAGCGAGCTGAATACCCCGCTGTCCACAGCAGGACAAAGTGTGCTGAATACCCTTCTCCCCGCCTGCAGGACACACAGGCCCGTCCTGGAG
The DNA here is from genome assembly GCF_000299155.1 of Elephantulus edwardii. Classification (NCBI taxonomy): domain Eukaryota; kingdom Metazoa; phylum Chordata; class Mammalia; order Macroscelidea; family Macroscelididae; genus Elephantulus; species Elephantulus edwardii. Next base: position 1,024,847 of record NW_006400125.1, read on the forward strand.
GACGTGCGGTCACTGTGCTCCTTAGCTGGGGGTGTGGTGAGAGTTGGTCTTCGGTACTGTGGGCATGTTGCCAGGAGGGGTCATCCCCAGAGAAGAAGGTGCTGTTTGGTAGCCGAGAGGGTGAGTGAAAGCGGAGATGGCCGGTGACGTGGACCAGCATTGGAGCTGCAGCCGTGGACTGAAGCCAGGAGACTGAGAGCCGGGCACAGCGCCGGGCAGGGCCTTGCTCTGTCACGCATGGAGTCGCTGTGGGCAGGAACCAGCCCCGCAGATCCCAGCAACAGAAACCGTAAAGGCAGGTGAAACCCACGCAGACCTGCATTCGCTCCCCACGCCCGTCCTTCCTGGGTCTAGACTTGGGAGGTTTACGGAGGTACAGTCTCACCTGCGGCCGTGCAGGCTGTGGGGGGCTGCAGGACTCCCCCTGTGAGCACGCCCTGATTGGCAGGCTTCTGCAGCCTCTGCAGGGAGGGAACCCCAGGAAACGTCTTGGTCTCTGAGAAGTCCCAGGCCTCAGCACACACCACAGCCCTCTGATAACCCCCTCGTGTGCTCTGGGGACCCCGCCTGCATCTGCTCGAGGCATTTCTCTGGGGGCTGTTTCACACACGCATCACCAGACCTTTCTTGTGAGACACCTGGGGGTGGATTTGAACCCCCAGACTTTGGTTTATCAGCCCAGCCCTTAGCCGTGGGAGCCACCCGGGGACGTACGCACTAATAAATTACTGGCTTTGGAACATCAGTACTCTGCTGAATAAAAGATCAAAGGGCCCACCATATTTTCAATTTTAATATCCTGGAGGTTCCCTGCACTTTCTGAGGCATGGTGACCCCCTTTGGGAGAGTTAGCCCTTTCTCCCTCAGAGCAAGGAGGTGGTTTGAACCAGTGACCTCTTAGTTAACAGCACAGCACTTAGCACCCGCGCTCCTGTACAAAAGATTGTGACTTTACAGCGGAATAGCCTAGATAACATTTCCCTTTTTTCTAATCTTGAGAAGAGGAGCTGGTTTTCTGTGTTGGGGATAGGAGTTCTTCTGAGCGTGTTGTTCTCAGTAATTGATGCGGATTCTGTTGTCTGAAGCCTGGGCAAACGTCCCACAGCTTTTCTGTCTCCAGAACCTCTCCAGGGTGTTGAGCCTGGGACACTGACATTCTCATTTACGATCAGTGCACGTGATAGTTTGCGTTTCTTCAGTTTAGTGGTTGGGCTGCACGAGGCGGGAAGTCCTCGTGTCAGAGAGAAACATGCGTGGGAATGCCGCTGGGTTTACGCCTGTCATTGTCCTTATACCTTTGGAGTGGCTTCTTTCTCCCCAGCTCACCCAGGGAAGGTGGCCAGGGAAGGTGGCGGGCCTGTAGTCCCCAGAGGGTTGTGCAGAGGACAGGAGTCCAGGGATGGAAGATAGTGTGATTTCTCACTGCCATTGGGAGACCGCCAACTCGTGGGGAACAGCCAGCTGGCCCTGAGGGGTTCTCACGGCCTCCATGGGGAGCCACCGGCTGGCCTGCGAGGTTCTCAGGGCCACCAGCTCGTGGGTACCAGCTGGCTTGCCCTGCTGGGTCCTCAGGGCCGTGGAGAGCACCGGCTGGCCCTGCGGGGTTCTCAGGGCCGTGGGGAGCACCGGCTGGCCCTGCGGGGTTCTCAGG
>NW_006400125.1:1026597-1031906 GCF_000299155.1 Elephantulus edwardii
GAGCACCGGCTGGCCCTGCGGGGTTCTCAGGGCCGTGGGGAGCACCGGCTGGCCCTGCGGGGTTCTCAGGCCCGTGGGGAGCAGCGGCTGGCCCTGCGGCGTCTCCCGGGCTGCCTTCAGTAGGGCCGGGAGGCCTCTGTACCTGTGCCTGCCAAGTCTGGAGACCAGTGCTAGGTGCTCCACGTCCCCCAGGTGGCAGCTGTGTGTGTGGCCCGTCAACCGGAGTGGAGCCCCGTCTCCCCGTGACAGTGGGTACGCCCCGACCGTCTCTGTCCGGGGCGCTGCTGCTGTTATGACCAGTTACTCTGGTTGGTGCCAAGCCGAGGAAGGCCCGTGTGCACCCAGGGGAACCTCCCCACCAGGCTTTACAAGCCAACCCCCAGCTGGCCTCGAGAGCTGGGTTCAAACCAGCAACCTTGGCCGCATGGTTCCAGATTCAGCCTCGGGGACACCGAGACTTTCCAGAAGGTCGCTGAACTCACCGCTTTGACTTGATTTCAGCTCAAAGTGATGCTTGTCGGGTAGGACTGAACGGTTCCCCGAGGTTTCCAAGATCGTAACGGTTATGGAAGGGCCGGCTTCATCTTCTCCCGAGGCTCCACTGATGGCCTCAAATCCCTGACCTTCCGGTTAACAGTCAGATGACTTAACCGCTGTGCCACCATGTTGTTGTTATCTGCCATCGCCTTGACAACGACTCCCAGCAACTCTGTGAACAGTGGCTCTGAACCTTGCCTGCCCTGACCCCTCACTGTCTCTGAGGCGCCTGGACCACTGCTCCCCTAATTCCTTAAATACAAATAAAATGGAAGCTCAGTGCTGCCCAGCTGGAACTGACCCCTCGCTGACCCTTCCCTGGGTGTCCAGGACTGCAGGTGGGAGAGAAGCAGCTTCTGTAGGTGAGGGGTTTGCAGGGTTTCCCCTCGGAGCCACTGATGCACGCAGGAGGCTGCAGGAGACCCCTCAGGACAAGCAGCACAAGGCCTTGGAGACTGGTTAACGGAAACGGAAGATGAGAAATACTAAGGCTTGGCTCAGTAGGCTCCGCCTTGTGGGTTCTGTTACCTCTGATATTTTCTAGTGAGATAGAAATACCGAAAGCAGGCTTTCCAGAGTTACTATTAGGCGATGAGCTGACCAGGACTCCTTGCGACCCTGCGGAAGGTGATCTACCCCTGGGCCCGTCCTGGTCAGTCATCTGCACGTTGCCCCGTCCTGGACGGTGATCTTCACCTCGCCGCGTCCAGCTCCGTCTCACAAGCTGTGATAGCCTTGAACTCGTTGTTCTGGTCACCCCATCCGTCCACCTTGTTCAGGTCATCTTCTCTTTCTCTGACCCTCCCACTTCCCCAGCCTGATGTCCCTCTTCTGAGGACTGACCTCTTCTCACACAGTCGACTTGTGCTGAGACAGTGTGACATCTTTTTCTGAGGACTGACCTCTCCTCACACGATCGACTTATGCTGAGACACTGTGATGTCCCTTTCTGAGAACTGACCTCTCCTCACACTGTCTACTTGTGCTGAGGCAGTTGACCATCCTTGTGTCTGAAGAGCTCCGACGGCCACAGTGTGCGCCCCACAGAGCGTGAGGTGGGAGGGGTCTGTCGTTCACAATACCGGTTACGTGCTTGTGAGGCCATGTGGATAAAAACCAGTGACTGGACACGTAAAGGGGTGGGGAGAGCAGACAAAGGTGTCAGAAAGGTCCACCAGCTTGTGCTTTCTGGCTGCCTAGAGACTGAACCTGGAGGTGGGGCTGGACACTGGGGTGCAGACCCTGGTGGCCCACCTGCTGTCCACGCGCCCCTGTGACTCACTCTCCCTGCCCACTGGCCGTGCAGCCAGGGCGCCCCTCCGAGGCAGGGATGGCCAAACTTCATCTCATCCACTTTGGACCTGGTGTTAGGGAGGGGCCAATCCCTGGGAAAAAATGCATCTAAAGGTAAAGGTCACTGAAAGAGAGGGAGACCCTTGACAGGGCGGATTGACCCAGTGACTGCAAGGACGGCACAGAGCCAGTCAGAGTTCAGCCCAGCTGTATGCATAGGGTGGCTGTGAGTCGTAGCCAACTTGAGGGTACCTCCCGGCAACCACTCACCGCACATTCCCCCTCACGGCAACCACTCACCCCACATTCCCCCTCTGAGGCCGCTGTAACCCTGAATTCATCAGCACGTGCCCCTCTGAGGCCTGAGGGGCAGCCGAGTCAAGCCCTCGTCTCTTCCGTTGCCTCTTACTGATGTGGAAGCTGGACAGTGACTCAGGAGGCTCACAGGAGAACTGATGTCTTTGTAGCCGTAGCAGAGATTATCGGGGGCACCATGGGGCCAGAAGGGGAGGCAAACCTGCCTTGGACCAAGTGCGACCAGCGTGCTCTTCCGAAGGGACGGGGGTGAGTCTTGGCTTCAGATCCTGTGGACGCACTGCCAGGAGGGAAGGAGGAGACGGGTTGGCACAGTGGTTCCCATGGCCGTGGCATGGCACAGGTCTCAGCGTGCTGCCAGACAGAGCAAGATTCTGACATTGGCTTTCGGGGTGGCTGTGAGTCCTAGTAGACGTGACGGCACCTAACAACAGCAGCATCAGGAGGAGGCAGCCTTGGAAGAGGCCGCCACGCTCTGGAGGGTGGAAGGTCCGTGGAGGAGTGGACGATCGTCCGTGTGGTGGATTGACATGGGACTGGGGCGGAAACCCAGCAGAGGCTGTGAGACTGCTGTCGGGGCGGCAGGGCTGTGTCCTGGACACCATCACTGAGCCAAGGCCGGCCGGACCGCAGCCAGCAAACACCCCTAGAATGGGGCCAGCGAGATACAAAAACATGAGGAGAAGCACTTATGCAAAACTGAAGGTCAGAGAAGGCTGACTTCTTACTGACTTCTGGAAAAAATGAAGAAATCATCCAAAACCACATTATTCTCTAATCTTGTGACTAGAAAATGCTATGAGTGCACTTTGTAATAAACATCATTTTGCTTGATCACTTTCAAATGAATGTGGATTTTTTCCGTGCCTTTGATGAGGACAGATTTGCTGTTGTTTTTTTTTCATGAAAGAGCTTGGTGGTGCTGGGACAGGCTGTTCTTGGTGGGATTATTCTGAACCGAGCCAACAGCAGGTGCCTGGGAGGCTTACCTACTCCTCCTGTCCAGCGAGGGTGCTGGGATCACGTTTCCACTTCGGCAGGTCATGTGACTCCTTCCTACCTCACTCCAGGACCATGAACCAAAGGCTTAACTCCTCACACCTTTTCCTTCCCAATTGTTAAAGAAAAGGGTATTTGTCAGTAATTTCTGCTTGGAAAGTTTGGTGGAGATGGACTAGACACCTATTTTTAGGTGATTCTTTGTTCTTTCTCTGGGCTGAGAAGATGCCAGTTCTTGTACTGCCGTCCGTTCAGAGGCCTCTTGGAGCCCGGCACGTTTGACCCGCCGCTGTCTGAGAAGCCGTGTTACTGCTTGCATCCCGTCCTGCCCAGGCCCTCTAACACCTCCTGGTAGTCCCAGTGGCCTCACCAAGTTCTGGGTTTGAGCCGACACTGGACTGGCTCCTGGTTTATTAGGCAGGTTGCTTTTTGGACATGCTGACCAGCAGGCAGTCCCGGAAACTCACTCATTTATGACCCCAATTCCTTATTTCATACCTTCCAGCCTGCGATTTGCTACCATTTCCCTGAAATACACCGTCCCACTTGGGCCTCACCTGGTTTGGGTTCCCAGCATTGGTTTTTAGTCCAAGGCCTGGTTGGGAAAGAGGTGACATTTTTCTAGACTTACTCTTCTTCTCCTGAAAGGCCCCAATGGAGTGGACACAACGCAGCTTGACCTTTTGAAGAAGCTCTACATCCTCTTCCTTGTCCCATCACTAAGAGTTAAGTCCCATGGAGAAGTCCTATGTCCTGTTTGATCCTCAGGGTTTTCACTGATTAACTGCTGTCATAGACTTCTCTGAAGTGCTAAGGAGCAATGATGTCAGTTTTAAGACTAAGGTGCACTCAGTTCAAGCAGTTGTCTTTTCAGTTATTTGCTATGCGTCTGAAATTTGAACAAAAAAATAAAGGTGATAGAAGAATCGATACCTTCGAGTTCTGATGTTGGTGACAGTACTAAGTATCCCCTGGACAAACAGTATGTCTCGGACAAAGGACAGTCAGGGTGCTCGTTAGAATCAAGGACGGTGAAGTGTTGTCTCACAGACTTTGAGCACGTTTTCAGGAAGGGTCAGGAAATCAAGAGACGAATTGCACTGGGAAAGTCAGGGACCTCTCCAGAGTACTGAAGAGCAACGACGTCGGGCTGGTGACTAAGGTGTGCCTGATCCGGGCTGTAGTCTTTGCAGTTGCATACTGTGTGTCAGAGAGTTTGACGGTGATTAAGGGGTGATAGAAAGAGAATTGAAGCCTTTAAGCTATGGTGCTGGAGAAGAGTGTTGAATATTCCATGGACTGCTAGGAGAACAAATAGGCTTGTCCTGGAGAGGGTGAAGCCAGGTTGTTCCTTGGAGGCAAGGGTTCTGAAGCTCTGTCTGAAATACTTTGGACATGTTGCAAGGAGGGACCGGTCCTTGGAGAGGGACGTCATGCTTGATAGGGTGGAAGGACAGCACAAGAGGGGAAGACCTTCCATGATATGGATTGATTCAGTGACTGGGATAATGGGAGTAGAAGTGTCAGAGACTATGAGGTTGGCACAGGTTAGAGCAGGGTTTAGGGCTGTTGTACACAGGGTCACTGTGAGTCGCAGGTGACTTGACGGCACTTGACAACAGGAGGCCTTGGACAAAGGTGCTGTGCTTGGAAAGGTGGAGGGTTAACAGAGGAGAGGAGGAGCCGTAGAGAGGTGGGTTGACACAGTGACTGTAACTGGGCTGGGATATGTCGGAGATGGTGAGGCTGACACCAGAGAGGGCACACGGCCGACCTGTTGTTCATTGGGTCGCTCCGAGTCACGGTCAGTGTGACTGCACAACCACCACCACTTTTAGAAGTGGATTGCCAGGCCTTTCCTCCTCGTCTCTTTTAATCTGAAAGATCTGCTGGGACTTGTGCACCATGGGGGTGACCCAGCTGGCATTTGAAACAGCAATGACACAGCATCCGGTGTTTTAGCAGCACCGACGCTGCCACAGGAGGCCGAGAGACAGACGGGTGGCCGCCACCACAGCTAATGAAATGCGCTTGTTAAACCTGGAATAGCTGGAGAGTGTTGTGCTACGTGAACTAGCCCAGTCCCATGAAGACAAATACTGCACAAGACCATTATTGTAGAAATAGGAAGATAACTAGTAAAACGTGTATGAGGATCGGGGGGG
>NW_006400125.1:1032476-1054354 GCF_000299155.1 Elephantulus edwardii
TTGTTGTTGTTGTTGTTGTTGTTGTTGTTGTGTGCCTAGAGTCAGTACCGACTCACAGCTGACCGTCCAGTGGTTCCCAGAGGCAGGAAATCTCACGTGAGAGCAGCCAGCCGGTGGGTTTACACTGCAGACCTTCGGGATTCCAGCACAGCTTTTTAGCACTAAAGTGAAACCTTTTTCAATGCTTGGATGAAAGACCAGTTTGCTTGTAAACTTCTCAAATTGTGCGAGCCATTAGCTGGTCGGTGGGCTTTGCTGCAGGGAGAGGTTGTCTGGTGCTGGGGAATGAGTGGTGATGGGAGGGGTGTTTGAAAAGAGGAAGCGGACACTGAGGCAGATGGGGTTTGAGGGGAAGGGGGCGCTGTGTCCCCCTCAGAGGGCATGGAGTGACCCGAGCGGAAGGTGCTGGCACACAGGTGGCCTGCTGCCCACAGCCTCCCGAGTAGGCAGACTTCGGTTCTAACTTCCTCCTCGATTCTCTGCTAAAGCTTTTAAGAATGTGAGCTCCCCTCCCCACCCTCCCACCTCCTTGAAATGAAAGGCACGGTGAAAGCTATTGTTTTACCGCTACAGTCACCACCACCGCTGCCAGTCAGAATCACATTTTCAAAGGAAGAATGGAAGCCACGCAGTGATTCACATGCCTGCATCACTCGAAGCCTGGCTTTCCATCAAAGAGCATAATGCCAGTCCTTCCGCCTAATGATATAATGTCCAAGGCGCTGCGTCCCCGTCCTCGGTTGATATGCAGAAGGTATTCACGGCTCGTGATTGCGCTGGAGGAAAATCACCTTTCAGGCTTCTGAGTCACACAGCGTCCTTGGGTGATTATCTTGAATTATGGTCATAAAGTGGTTTTGTAACGGTGTAACGTTAGCTTCCAGGAATTTCCAAGTGTGCTTTGCACAGGAAGGAAAACACAGAATCATTATGATCCACTCTTTGATGACGCAAAGGCTTGCTGTGTTTTCCTCCGTTGGAAGAGCAGGTATCAGCAAAGTGCAGATGCAGAGACGGGCCGGGGGCCTCCACTGTCAGCATGTGCTGGACTGGCCCTCCGCTTAAGGAGCAGACACACAGCACATAGAAATTTAGTAAAGCACCTACCTATAGGTACCTCAAAATCAGATGGAGAGCAGCCGGCTTGGGTGACAGCTGCCGGAGAGAAGAGGCAGGCCCACTTTCTGGTCCGCCCTGGGTAGCTCTGGGCAGGTGGGTCACAGATGAGAGAAGCAGCCCTGATGGACGTGGTTCCCAGGAGGAAGGTCCACCCTGGGTGGCTCTGGGCAGGAAGGGTCACCAGATCGGAGAAGCAGCTCTGATGGACGTGGTTCCCAGGGTTGGGGTGGGGGGGGGGTCTATGGGAAAGGTGAGGATGACACTTCCGCTAGAAGACATGATAGCTGAGGACAGACAGGGTTTCTTCCCTTGATTTTCTTTTCCTCTGGCTCAGCCTCTGGCTCTGACATGACAAGAGGTGGCGTCTCAGCTTTCCTCCAGCTCCAGGGGAGATGGGATTGCAGAGCTGTGGACCGGTAAAGAGGGACTCTGGTGAGACACTGGTTAAATACTCAGGCTGCTACAGGTAAGGCCAGTAACCGGAACCCACCAGACAGATGGAGAAAAGATTGAAGCTGCTATTTCATCTTGCTCGGATCCACAGTCAGCACTCTTGGCATTAGCAGTCAGAAAATCAAAGCATGAGTTGCATTAGGAAAATCTGCTGTCAGGGACCTCTCCAGAGTGCTAAAGAGCACGGATGTCAGATGAAAGAGTAAGGTGCGCCTGAGCTAGGCCATGGTCTTCTCAGTTGCATCTGAGATGTGGACAGTGACTTAAGGACAACAGAAGAAGAATTGATGCCTTTGAGTTGTGGTGCTGGAGAAGAGTACTGAACATACGGTGGACTGCCAAGAGAACAAACAGGTCTATCCTGGAGAGGGTGAAGCAGGATTGTCCCTTGGAGACAAGGATCTTGAAGCTCCATCTCACATACTTTGGTCATGTTGTCAGGAGGGACCACTCCTTGGAGAAGGACATCAAGCTTGAGGGGGTGGAGAGACAGAGCAGGAGAGGAAGACCCCGATGGGCCGGATTGGCTCAGTGACTGGGTCAGAGGAGTCGGATGTGTCATAGATGGTGAGACGGGCTCAGGACACGACAGGGTTCAGAGGTGTTGTCCGTGGGGTCACTGTGAGTCATTGTCAGCTCAGTGACACAGTGACAGCCACACAGGAGGAAGACGAGGCATGGTTTCTGTAAAGCTGACAACGCTGGACGCTGGGGGCAGTTCTCCTCTCCTGTGGGGTCACCACTCGTGGTGATCAACTCAAAGGCAGTGGTCGGGTGTGGACTTGGTCCCTGGGCAGGGTCTGTATGTATGCACGTGTGTGTGTGTACACATGGATACGTGTTGGTGTCTGTGTGCATGTGTGTGTGTGTGCATGTCTCTGTGTCTGTATGTATGTGCGTGCCTGTGTCTGCTCAAATGTGTGTGGTGTGTACACACGTTTATGTGAGAGTGTGTCTGTAAGTCTCTGTGTGTGTGTGCTTGAATATTTGCATATGTGTGGAGAGATGTGTGCATGCGTGGATGTGCGTACGGATGTGGATGTGCGTACGGGTGTGACTGTGTGGATGGGTGTGGTTGTGGGTGTACAGTTGTGGGTGTGTGTATGGGTGTGAATGTACAAGTGTGGGTGTGTGTATGGGTGTGGGTGTGTGTATGGGTGTGGATGTACAGGTGTGGATGTGTGTGTGGGTGTGTGTATGGGTGTGGATGTACAGGTGTGGATGTGTGTATGGGTGTGGGTGTGTGTATGGGTGTGAATGTACAGGTGTGGATGTGTGGGGGGGGTGTGTATGGGTGTGGATGTACAGGTGTGGATGTGTGTATGGGTGTGGGTGTGTGTATAAGTGTATGCATTTATGCTGTTTCTTGATTGTCGTCAGGCCGAGTCCACCGCAGAGCGCCCCTGTGTACACAGTTGTGTTACGTGCTGTGGAGTGAGAACCATCTCAGAGCTGACCCTCTGGTGGGTTTTCAGAGTCTCTGAGTGCACAGAGGAGATGACCCACTGTTCTTCTGCAGAGCACCTGTGGTTTTGAACTGCGTACTTGACATTCTGTTTGTTGAACTACGTCAGTCGGTATTCCGTCAATTCCTGGGGCTTTGATTTTCGCCAGGTCTCTCAGAGCACCTTCATCACCACAGGCTCTTTCTCTCACATTGTTTCACGACATTCTTCTGTGACCACCAATTCCTTTTGCTGCAATGACTCTGTATACTCTTTCCATCTTCTTTTAATATTTCCTGGATCATTTAATATTCTGCCCAAAGCATTCTTAAGTATTGCAACTCGAGGCTCGAATTTGTTCTTCAGTTCCTTGAGCTTAAGAAATGCTGAGCGAATTTGGCCCTTTTGGTTTTCTGACTCCAGCTCCTTGCACATTTCATCGTAATACCTTCTTTATCTTTCCGCGCTGCCCTCTGGAATCTTCAACTCCTTAATACCTTGATTTCTTCCCTTTGCTTTGGCTTCTCAGCACTCTAGTGCAATACTCAGAGTATGTTCCAACATTCTTCTTGGTCTTTTCTTCCTCCTCTGTCTTTGTAATGGCCTTTTGCATTCTTCCTGGTCCCACACCTCATCTGGTCTTCACTCCTTAGTGTTCAGCATCTCAAGCCTGTTCCTGAGATGGTTTGGAAATTCAGCAGGGATAGACTCAAGGTCAAATTTTGGTTCTTGTTGGACTTAATTTCCTTTTCCTTAGCTTCGGCTCGAGCTTGCCTGTGAGTAGCTGGTGGTCTGTTCTCTTCCACAGTCAGCACCCGGCCGGGTTTTCACAGCTGATTCCGAGCTTCTCCGGCGATTCCTTCCACAGATGTACAACAACAGCAGCCTTTACACTGGTGGTGTATCTCCTTGCAGCCGAGCCACCGGGGCTGGTGAAGCCCTGCAGGCCTCCCTGTCCCCTGTGGGCCTTCATGAGCTCTGTGCACCGAGCGGCTGTCAGACACTGCACCGTGCGCCCGGAGCGAGCACGGAGTGTGGGTTGCGGGTGTTGTTGTTCCTGTGCAGCAGATTCTGAGTCATGGAGGCCCCGTTTGTACATAGCACAACTGTTCCCCAGGGTCCCCAAGCCTGTGGCCCTTCAGAGGGAAGTCCCCAGGCCTGCCATCTGAGGCGTCATGGGGTGAGTTCAAGGCATCGACCTTCAACTCTGAGCTCAGTGCTTGCTGAGCTCAGGGCTGAGCTTGCTTGCTGTCCTGGGACTCCCGCGTGTCTGTGTGCCTTTAAATCCACCGGTGTTATCACCAGGACCTGGAAATGGCTGGATGTACCCACCACGAGTGACATTGTGGCCCCAGACACGTTTCCTTGGCTGGGCTCCGAGCCTCGGTGGTGTGGACATAGTGATGCCGTGACAGTTCCATCAGATCTGAGAAGCCGACCCGGGTGAGAGAGCCGAGGTGGGATGCAGGTGTTTCACGCTGCCCTGATCTCACCAGAGAGGAGTCTGCAGGGTGCGGCCTCATCGCCTTGGACCTGGTGAGACACGGGCAGAGAAAGAGAGATCTAAGAGATGGAGACAGGAGGGAGAGGCTGGCAGAAAAAAAGGGCAGAGAGGCTGACAGACGGGAGAGAGAGGCGGACAGGACAAAGAAAGACAGGAGAGAGGGGCCAGCAGAGAAAAAGGGGGGAGAGAAGCCGGCAGAGAAAGGAGGGTTCTACTTGGATGAGGCCTTGCAGGGGGAGATCCCAAGGTGGCCAGCAGAAAGGAAGAGTCCAGTCTCAGGTTGACAGACAGGAGAGAGAGGCGGACAGAGAGAGACAGGAGAGAGAGGCCGCCAGAGAAAAAGCGGAGAGAAGCTGACAGGAGAGAAAAGCAGACAGAGAGAGACAGGAGGGAGAGACTGGCAGAGAAAAAGGGGGAGAGAGGCCGACAGATAGAGAAAGGCCCACGGGGAGAGAAGGACACAAGAAGTGACAGCGGATCTCTCAGTCCGACCAGGAAACAGGACCTGGAACAGAGGATGCCCTTGGGCCCGGGGTCCCCGCGTCCTTGGCAGAGGGAAAGGTTGGTGTCCAGATCTGATGAGATCTCTGAGGACGCCCAGGCCTCCAGACGCAGGAAGAAGACGAGGTCTCGCCCTATCACCAGCAGAGACAAATCCTTCCTCCCTGAAGCCAGCTCTCTGCACTCGCACTTGGAGCTCTCCGACCCCCTGGTAATGGCTTCGTACTACTGTGAAAGCACACACGTGTTGTCAAAGCCACCTGCTTTGCCTAGGGCCTAGTGGTAAGGAAGTGGGCTGCCAAACCAGAGGTCTGCAGTTCGAATCTGGAAGCTGCCCTGTGGGCAAAAGGTGGGTAGTCTTCTCCCACGCGATTTAGTGCCTCTGAAAGCCCGCTGGTGGGTCAGCTATGGGTCAGTCCTGACTGGACAGTACACCACATGCCGGGAAGTGGATTATGCCTCCTAACTATACGTATGTGATGATATATGAGCTGTGAGATGGCCTCTCCTGATACAGCAAATCGCTGTACAAAGGTGAAGGGTAGTAGGCAACACCCCCCAATCCCAAGCTAGCCCTGATAGGACTTGAGAGCAGCTCCCCAAGGCTGTGCCTCTGATACCGTCTCTCTTACCAGAGACAGCGGGGAGGGGGCTATGGGCCCGGTCTTTGCGGTGAAGATCCTCGGTCCTTGCTACGGGCCATGTGCAGGGCTCCAAAACCCCCACACCCGGAGATGCTGAAAGCAGCAATGGCCTTCAGGGAGTGGCCTTCTCCAGAGGGCAGCCTGTGCGGGGATTCCCAGCCTCCCACACGTAACAGGAGCTCTGGGGCCAAGGTCTGTTAGTACAGAAGTGCTCACGCAGTGTCGCACCTCCCAGCGCCTTCAAATCCACCAGGAGCTCCATGGGGGAGAGCAAGCCCTCCCCACGCAGCGGGAGGCTCGAACTCACGGGAGGGTCAGCTGAGAGTCCATTCTGATGCTGTCGCAGTGAGTGAGTTAGTTCAACTGGAAGTGACATACACACACTCTAGATACTTAGACAAACTATAAATTTCTAATTATGTCATTAAATTATGGGATCTCAGTTATTTGTTGTTTTTGTTATGTGCCATCTAGTCACCTGTGACTCATAGCGACCCTATGTACAACAGCCCTACACCGTGCTCTATCCTGTGCCGATCACACTGCCTCGGACACACCCATCCCGATTACCCCAGTCACCGAATCAATCCACCTCATAGAGGGTCTTCCCCTCTTGCGCTGTCCCTCCACCCTCCCAAGCATGATGTCCCTCTCTAAGGACTGGTCCCTCCTTGCAACATGTCCAAAGTATGTTAGACTAAGCTTCAGAATCCTTGCCTCTAAGGAGCAGCCTGTTCTCTCCCTCTCCAGGACAAACCTGTTTGTTCTCCTAGCAGTCCATGGTGTATTCAATACTCTTCTCCAGCACCACAGCTCAAAGGCATCAATTCTCCATGTCCAGCTTTCTGATGAATAGCAAGTGATTGCAAGAACCATGGCCTGGATCAGGCACTGTATCAGGCGCACCTTAGTCTCCAGGCTGATGCCATTCTCTTCTATTCTTTGGAGAGTTTTCTCACAGCAGATTTCCCAATTAATTTCCTGGCTGCTGATACTAAGAGTGTTTCTTGTAGAGCCAAGCAAACTGAAGCTGTGAACAATCTCAATCTCTTCACCATCTATCATGATGCTGCCAATTGGCCCAGTGGTGAGAATCTTTGTTTTCTTGATGTTGAGCTTCAATCCTGCAGCAGACGCTTCAGGTCCTCCTCAGTTTCAGCAAGCAGGATTGTGTCATCTGTATAACACAGATTGTTGATAGATCATCCACCCATCTTGACCCCACATTTCTCCTCATAGAGCCCAACCTCCTGGATAATCTATTCTGCATATAGATTGAAAAGGTATGGAGATAGCGGTACTAGATAGCAAATAAGAAATCAAATTATGAATTGCCTTGAGGAAGTCTTGCTGTCATGGGCCTTTCCAGAGTACTGAAGAGCAACAATATTAGTCTGGAGACTAAGGTGCACCTGATCCAGGTTGTGGTCTTCATAGTTATTTGCTGTGCATCAGAGAGCTGGACAGTGACTGAGGGCGACAGAAGAAGAATTGATGCCTTTGAGTTGTGGTGCTGGAGAAGCGTATTGAGACTACTGTGGACCCCCAAGAGAGCAAACATGTCTGTTTGAGAGAGGATGAAACTGAGCTGCTCCTTGGAGGCAAGGATTTTGAAGCTCTCTCTGACATACTTTGGGCATCTTGCCAGGAGGGACCAGTCCTTGGAGAGGGACATCTTGCTTTGGAGGGTGGAGGGGCAGAGCAGGAGAGGAAGACCCTCTATGAGATGGATTGGCTCAGTGACTGGAGTAATGGGGGTAGGTGGTTTGAGACACTGAGATTGGATGTCAGAACTATCATAAATAAGGCTGCTTGCTGTGAGTTACAGGGGATGGAGTAAAACAAACATGTCTTGGAAAAAGTGCACCAGGACGCTCCTCGGAGGTCAGCTTCATCTCACACATTTTCACATGCTGTTAGGAGGAGTCAGACTTGGAAAAGGACGTCGTGCTTGTAAAGGTGCCCATGAAAGAGGGGAAGACCGTGGACAGGATAGATGGGCACGTTGACTGTGACAGCAACTCCAGTGTATCAGAGGTGGTCAGCACGGCACAGGACAGGGTCGGTGCAGACCCACCGTTCACAGGTTGTTGTGAATCACGGGAATCACAGGTCGCTCAGCATCACGTAACATCAGCAATAGGTAACTAAGACACGACTACAATGAAATAAAAGAATCTTACGTGAGTTTGTGATTTCTGTACTAAAAAATGTAAAGTGACTAAGAGTGAGCCTTCTGTGACGCATGATCGGACGTAATTTTAAAAACACCAAGCTACGTAGGACATGAAGTGTCTCGTTCTGCATATCCTGAACTTTAAAAAGTTAAAGCATGTTTCTCCCTAGGTATATTTCTAACTGTCTTTAAGGAGCTCTAAACAGGTTCCATGAGTAACTGGATTAAACGTCCTGAGAATTAACAAATGCTTTGCGATAGAAATGTCACATCCAGTGAGGGAGTTTCGTTTTGATTTTGCAATTTACTGTCATGGACACTCATCTAGATGAATCTATTTGAGGATTCCGTATTTTTTCCTTAGGCAGTTTTTGTTGAAAGTTGGCATTTCTAGTTGGACTCTGAAATGAAAATTATTTTTTCAAACATAAAACTCTCATAGGGACTGCCTCTTGCTTTTCAGGCTAACCAGAGTTGTCCTTCAGCTCAGTTCTGACTGTTGGTGACTGAATGTCACATAGCAGAGCTGCCTGGTGGTCCTGGATGTCAAAAGCAGAGCTTCACGGTGACCTCTGGATGTCAAAAGCAGAGCTTCACGGTGACCCCTGGATGTCACAGAGCAGAGCTTCACGGTGACCCCTGGATGTCACAGAGCAGAGCTGCCTGGTGACGCCAGACATCGCAAAGCAGAGCTTCAAGGTGACCCCAGAAGTCACAGAGCAGAACTGCCTGGTGACCACAGATGTCACAGAGAAGAGATGAGTGGTGACCCTGGGCGTCACAAAGCAGAACTTTTTTTTTTAATTTATTTCATTATTTTTTGTGTGTACCGTCAAATCAGATCTGACTGGTACAAGAGGAGATTGTTCCTCCTTCTCCAGCAGAGCATCTGGTGGATTCGAACCGTGTGTCTCTGAGATTGCAGTTGCAGCTTCTTGCCACTAGGCCACCAGAGCTCGCCACAAAGCAGAACTTAAAGGTGAGCCTGGATGTCACAGAGCAGAGCTACAAGGTGACCCCTGGACATCCTAGAGCAGAGTTTCAAGGTGGCCCTGGACGTCACAGAGCAGAGCTGCCTGGTGTCCCCGGACGTCACAGAGCAGAACTTCAAGGTGACCCGACGTCACAGAGCAGAGCTTCAGGGTGGCCCCAGACATCACAGAGCTGAACAGCTTCCTGACTTCCACCTTGGCTTTAATCTTTATGCAGGTAGATAGATGTCTAGAACTTCCTTCAAGCATTTGGGTGGACTTAAACTCTCAGCCTTTAGTTCCATATTATTAGGTACCAGTAAGTCACCCCTCACCTCATAGCAACCTTGTGAAGACCAGCCTGGACTCCTGCCCTGTCTGGCGCCATCCTCATGATGTCAGCTGTGCTCAGGCCACGTCAGTGGTCACCGCATCCGTCCGCCAAGCTGACGATGACCGCCCTCCTTCCGCTGATCCTCACCTTGCCCGGCATTACCTCCTTTTCCACGACGTGCCTGGAGTGTCTGGGATGTGGCTTTGCCATCCTGACCTGTAGGGGGCACTTCGACTGCACGTCCCCCCAGACTCGTGTCTGTGATCTTGACAGTCCCTGTGATCTTGAAGTCCCTATGATTGCCAGCACTCCCCACTCACACCACAGCTCAAAGGTAGCCACAGCTCCAAGGCAGCCGCTCTTCTTCAGTCTTCCTTACTCATGACCGGCTTTTCAGGGGCTGGGAAGCAGCTGAAAAGAGCGTGGCCGAGAGCAGGTGCACTTCAGTCTTGACACTGACATCCTTGCTCTTCAGCGCTTGACCGAGGTCTTTGACAGCAGACTTGGACTGGCGTGGCTTTGATTTCTTGACCGCCACTCGCTGTAATAGCTGAGAGCAGAGCGTGTATCACCTGGGACCTAACCATCTGTTAACGTGAACCATGTGTCTTGGTTGTGGACTTTAACATTTCTCCGAGGTTTGATGAAGACAACACTGATTTGAGCTGCTCCTCGTCTTGCTCTAAACCATGTACAGTGTGTTCACTGCGCTTCTGCTCCTTCCCTTCTCATTATTAGCAGAACGAAAATAGAAACGATTTCTGTATTTCCCAGCCGAGCCAGGGCGATTTACATAACGAATCCTGATTATCTTGCTGATGATGCCTGTTCGCATTCTGGAAGCGAATGGAGCAAACAGCCAGGCTTCATTAGGACAGCTGCGTTGAGGCGCCGTTTGGAAGGACAAACGGGGCCCTCCAACTTTCAAAATGTGATTGGCATGTTGTGAATGTTGCACTTGGCATTGGACTAGGAAAGAAACAGGAGACGTCTCTGTGAAGGTCCACAGTCCCCTCTGGAGGCTCCGACAAGATCTGACCACCAAGCACTTGGCCCCTTAGTGTCAGCCCAGACCCTGTCACCATATGTTACCCTCACTCGGTGGAGCTCGGCTCCTGATGTTTGAATTTATGTTCTGTTAAAAAATCATTTCTTCAAACAACAAATGCTGGCGAGGTTGTGGAGAAACTGGAACCCTTATTCACT
Organism: Elephantulus edwardii; assembly: GCF_000299155.1. Lineage (NCBI taxonomy): Eukaryota > Metazoa > Chordata > Mammalia > Macroscelidea > Macroscelididae > Elephantulus > Elephantulus edwardii. Next base: position 1,042,830 of record NW_006400125.1, read on the forward strand.
GTTGGTGGGAGTGTAAAATGGTGCAGCCACTGTGGAAGGCTACTGTATGGCGCTTTCTCAAAAAGCTGGAAATAGAAATACCATTTGACCCAGCAATTCCACTACTGGGAATATACCCCAAAGAGACCATAACTGCCACCCAAGCAGATACATGCACACCCATGTTTATTGCGGCTTTGTTCACAATAGCAAAGAGATGGAAGCAACCCAAGTGCCCATCAACAAACAAATGGATAGAGAAGCTGTGGTATATTCACACAATGGAATACTATGCTGCACTGAAAAACAAGGAACTCATGCAATATTATTCAAAATGGGTGACCCTGGAGGACATTATGATGAGTGAGGTATCTCAGGCACAAAAGAACAAATACTGCATAGTTGCCACTGTTGTAAAATGAGATTGACAGCGGCCTTGGGGGGGAACCTAAAAAAAGAGCTGCTAAGTAATAAATAGTGCATTGAAGTAGATGAGGGAGAGAACTAAAAGGAATATAGGATTAGGTATTATATTCATGACAAGATGCCAGAAAAAGAAATGCATAATTAAAGTGGTCTGTGGACTTGGTGGGGGAAGACTGTATAACAATAAAAGAATTTTTTCTTCTTTTCAAAGGGAAGAGCAAACTGGGGAGCAGGGGCAAACATGGAGGAGAATGTGCAACAATGAATAAATGAGAAAAAATCAAATGGGAAGAATATGCTGTAAAAAATAAAATTAAATTTAAAAAAATTTAAACATTTTTCCCTAAATGATTTGGAGTTCCTAAACTTGAAATAAATTTGTCGTTCTGGAATTGTAACATTAGTCTCTGACTGGGGGATGGAGCCGGAGCATGTGATGCATCGGTTGTGACCCCTGACTGTATCCTTCGGATCATAAGCCTGTACCTCTGGGTGCAGCCCTGTTTGGAAATTGGATTTCCTTTGTTGGGATGACTGAGCCGTAGCGGTTAGAGTGAGTTCCACACCTGATCACCTCAGAGATACAGAAGGAGACATCCAGACAGGGAGACACCCCCTGTGGTCATCTACAGCCGAGGACCAGGAACACCCCCACCCCGCAGGGTTGCTGACAAGGACAGGCTCACTGTGGTCAGTTTAGACTTTCAGACTCCAGAACTGTGACAAAACAAGTTCGTGTTCTTTAAAGACCCCCATATGCGCTGTCTGTGTGGCGGGGCTTCAGGTAGACAAGAGGGCATATGAAGTAGGTCCCGCACCTGACATCTGAGTTCTGCTTCGGTCTTGAGCGGGAACCTGACCGTCAGAATGCATCTGAACATGGCGTCATGGCATCTGGTCCTCCGTGTCCTGTGTCCACTCCGTAGACACAGCACTAGAAGTCTGGTTATGCTTTGATCGTCAGCGCATCTGAGGTGTCATGTGGCTTCTGGTCCTCTGTGTCCTGTGTCCGTTCCCGATGATCTCAGAAGAGGATGAGGTGTCCTCAGTGATCCTCCTAAGACCCATCACTGTTCAGTAACACATTTCTGGCCACACGTTGAGAAAACTCAGCTCTAGGTCTTGTGACCTGAGAAGACTCCTTACAGAGATGTGTTCCCCCTCGCTCCAGGCTGGTCCAGTAACCCCCCCCCTTAACTTGCTGCTGGCCCAGTAAACCCCCCTTATTTACTGCTGTGCCAGGAGCCCCCCTTGCTCCATGCTGGCCCAGGAGCTCCAGTAACCCCCCCTTACTTCCTGCTGGCCCAGTAACCCCACCTTATTTACTGCTGGCCCAGGAGCCCTCCTTTCTCCCCGCTGGGCCGGAAGCCCCCCTCGCTCCATGCTGGCTCAGGGGCCCCACTTGCCTACTGAGAGGATGAGCTCCGTTTGGCAAACAAGCTTCCTCCAGGAGAAAGCAGCCACAGTTTGCCAGTCAGCTCTTGCCTTCTGACATGGTCGCAGGAGGGCTTGTGTGGAGGAGAGCAGCTCTGCTTTCTGTGCCAGGCAGCGTGAGTGTGCTTGCTGTCCTTGATGAGCTGTGCGGAACCAGGGAGTGGAGTGGGAATGAGAACAGGCCTGTGTGTCAGGAACGGGTGTGGACACACGGTGGCCAGCCACAGTGAGCGAGGGCAGCGTCCTCAGCCCAGCTCATCCATCTTTCTGTCGATTTCACCTTAGACTTCCAGTGTCTGGAGCTGTGAGAGATTGAATTTCTGTTGTTCTAAGCCCTGTAATTTGTGACAGGGGCTCAGATGGCCTAGAGTGTAAGGTGTTGTGCTGCCAGCCCAGAGGTGCACAGTTCAAAGCCACTAGCTGCTCCCCAGGAAGCAAGTTTCCTCCTTTGTGATTTGCAGCCTCTGAAAACAGGGGACAATTAATGGCAAGGAGACGTTAAGACAGTTTGTGGTAGGCTGTCAGAACAGACAGAAGAATGTTAAGGATACACACTGTGGCATTGTTGGGATGGGGCCATGGGAGGTGAGAGGCTATTTCTTCAAGTTAGCAAGCTAATGAGCACGTCTGAAATTACAGAGTTGAGAGGACACTGTCCATCTGTGAAGTCGTGAAGAAGAGGGCGTTGAAGGGAATGCAGGGAGGCGGGAAGGCCTTATTCATGATGCTCAAGGAAAGGAAAGGAGACCTTGTCCATGGGTGTGTGTGGAGAAGAGGAGATGTTGATCATGGGTATGCACGTGGAGAGGGGAGACCCTTGTCTGTGGGTGTGCACGTGGGAAAGAGGAAACCTTGTCCACAGGTGCACGTGTGGGAGGAGCTCAGAGCTGTTCACAGGTGCATGTGTGGAGAAGCTCAAACCTTGTTCACAGGTGCACGTGTGGAGAAGCTCAAACCTTGTTCACAGACGCAAGTTTGGGGAAGATCAGACCTTGTTCACAGGCGCACGTGTGGAGGAGCTCGGACCTTGTTCACAGTGCACGTGTGGGAGAGCTCAGACCTTTTCACTGGCGCACGTGTGGGGGAGCACAGACCTTGTCCACAGGCGCACATGCGGGGGAGCTCAGACCTTGTTCACAGGTGCATGTGCAGGGGACCTCAGACCTTGTTCACACGCGGACATGTGGGGGAGCTCAGACCTTGTTCACAGTGCACGTATGGAGGAGGTCGGGCCTTGTTCACAGGTGCACGTAACAGGGAGCTCAGACCTTGTTCACAGGTGCACGTGACGGGGAGCTCAGACCTTGTTCACAGACGCACGTGAAAAGGAGTGTAGACCTTGTTCACAGACGCACGTGTGGGGGAGCTCGGACCTTGTTCACAGGCGCACGTGTAAAGGAGTGTAGACCTTGTTCATAGGTGCACACGTGAAAGTGTAGTGACCGTCCACAGGTGTGTAGAGAGGAGTGAGCTGGCAAAGCCACTGCTCCCTCATTCACACCCAGAGTGTTGGAAGTCCCCGGGCGGAGGAGCTTTGTTCTGAAAGCGGAATCATGGAGGAGCAGGAACAAGCCGGTTTGCAACTTGGAAAGCGTGAGGTTGAGGCAGGCAGTCTGTGGGAAGACGGGCATATGCTTTGCAGAGGGCGAACGCAGGAGGAGAGTGATAGAGACCAGCACTCGAGGGTTTCCTGGACTCGGCTGCTGCTGCAGTGTTAACTCGGGGACAGCATGGGCCAGGGCCCCCGCCTCTGCACAGAGGTACCTGTCAGGGCCGCGGTCTCACACATGTTCTGAGCAAAATGCAGAAACCTCACGCGTGATCTAACTTTGGGGAGCTTTTCACCCACATAGTCTCCCCATGTGCCAAATCCGTTTTCACTTACATATGGCTCTTCTTGAAGTTGTGTTGGAAAGAAGTTTAAAAATTGAAATCCGGCTGGTTCTAATAAGGAAGGAAGCGTGGTGGTGACACCTTGGTTAATGCATTTGCTCGCTGAATACCTGGTCAGCAGTTCAAGCCCCACAGCCTCTCCGTGGGAGGAAGACCTGACAGTGGACTCCCTTAACGACCTACAGTCTTACATACTTTCAGGGACACTTCTGTCCGCTGCCAGGGCCTCCGTGAACCGCAGTGGACTCAGTGGCTCTGAGCTGGCCTCTTTTGGAGGGTTATGTTTGTTCCCTGGGTGTTTGTTTCATTCTGGGGGACCAACCAGGAGTAAAGAACCATCTTCCCGTGGGGCTGGAACCAGCCAGTGCCTTTCCCCATTCGCCCTCTGTTTGCTGAGTTCCTCCCAAGTCACAGGCCAGACCTCATGCACCCATTTGACCTTACACGTTTTCTGGATGTCTGAATGTGAATCCTTAACAGAAACTGCGTGTCCCCAGGGCGGATGGCCCTCTTCCCACTCCACTGTTGGTGGGCTGCACGGTGAATGAAGCTCGAATGTTTACAGAAGCCATGCACACCGACTGGCTGAGAAATGCAAAACCAAGAAGCCTCCAGGCCCAGGCTCTCGAGTCTTCGTGAGTCCCGGCAGCCCCGCAGGTCGGCACACCCACTTTCTGACGGGTTCTGTACCATCGCTGAGGTAGCCAGCGCCGCGTTACTCTCCTGAACAGCGGCTGGTGGATTTGAACTGCCAGCTTTCCACCTGGGAGCGGAATGCTTACCCACCCTAGGACTAGAGCTCCTTAGAAATGGTAAACTCACCAAATCGAAGCTGTTCAGGAGTTAGCGTTTCAAAGGAACGCTACTGCACTGCCGGCTTCGCACACAAAGAGAAAGATGTGATTGCAAAGGAGGTTTCCTGTACAAGTCTAGGACCTCTCTTAGGATAAACGGTTTCATTTGAGTGCCGCCTTTAGCAATTACAGCCACTTGTTCAGGAAGGCATCTGTAAGCTGGGTGGGGATCGTGGTCCCCCAAATCCACTTCTCCCAAGAGCTGTGACTAAGCTATGATTGTTTTCCTCACTCTAGAGGCAAACTTTTGCCGTGGGTCTCAGCCGGGGGTGGTGTTGGCTCCCATGGGACATTTGGTGACATCTGGAGACATTTTCGGTTGTCATAAATGCGGAGGGAGCTACTGACATTCAGTGGGTGGAGACCAGCAGCGCTGCTGAATTTCCTACCAAGCCCAGGACGTCCCCCCAGCCAAGCACTGTTCAGCCCGAATGCGGGCAGTGTTGACGCAGAGAATCAGCTTCCCAGACTCTCGGCTGCGTGTCCACCGTGCGTCCAGCCCAGGACTCCGGGCCAGCACCTCCTCTCCCAGGATTTCCTCAGACTGATGGCTTTGCCCAGTGCCCCTCGTAGATTGTTTATCATAAACTAGCTTGTGAACAGGAGCCCGGGGGGTGCAATGGTTAAGTGCTTGGCGGCCAGCTAAAAGGTGGACTCTGCAAACCCGTGAGCCCATCTTGAGGGGGGCCTGCTTCTCTGCGGTCCTGGCATTGAAAGCAGTGAACCTTGCCACCGAGTCCACGCTGGCTCGCGGTGGTCACCTGGGGCAGAGAAGCAGCCCCAGAACATTGGCTCGTCCCTCCGGGAGTCCGTGGCATGGCCATGCTCCTCTGCGTCAGGACCACAGCTCAGATGTGTCAGCACTTTGGTCTCCTTTCTTCATCCTCCCCTTCTGTGCACGTGTGATGTGAGTGCAAAGACCCTTCGAAGCCTGAGTCAGGCATTGCCTTGCGGGTCAAAGTGACGTCAAAGACTTTAAAGAAGTCTTTTGTAGAAGATTTGTAGCCACTGTGAGTCATTTCCTTGATCTAAGCCTGTCTCTCTCTTTTGTGTGTATGTGTGTGTCTATACTTTGTTAATAATAGTGCTTCTTACAGTACTCTAGCTGTTTTGTAACAAAGTTGGTCAGGGAGAATTACAGCATCAGGAGTTCTAAGTTGGACCTCTTGGTTCTCATGTATGACCAGTCTTCAAGGTGCCCAGTGAGTCTGCCAGCATTGGTCAGTGGGTTGCTTCACGCCTCATAAAGAGGTCTCCACTGACCCATGGCGTCAGGGGCAATATTAATACACGAAATGCCACCAGCATCATGTGGCTATGAGAAACAAAGCCCAGGCGATCCCATGTTTATACTGTTTCTAGTTTTTCCGGAGTGAGGAGGGTAAGAAGACTGGTTGGTTGGCCCTACTTTTGTTAGAAATAGTGGACACGCACAGGACTTCTGAGTCACAATTTAGATTTTGCATAAAAGATTTCAAAGATTCTACTTGTGCCCTAAAAAAAATAAAATAATAAAATCCTTATTCCTTTTGGTAACAGAACTGCTATTGCTGCAAACTCAACCCGGAACCTCATTGTTAGAATGGCTGAGTGACAATTCCAGGTGAAAACCCAACCTTGGGTGATGTCTGAAGTTAACATGAGGACTTTGGAGGGAAGAATTGTCTTGGAGTGGGCTGGTGCTAGGCAACCCTGTGAACAGAGCAAGAAATGAAATACTTGGACATGGGCTGGCGACATCATCAGCAGGCGGGAGCCTCCAAGCCTCTGAAAGTCACCGACTCATTCTCCAACAGAAGCAGCCTTCTCCCCCTCGTCTGATGAGATGAACCAACGGTGCTCAAGGGCCTTTGTGCTGCCACCTGGTGAATTGTAGGAGGTAGATGCCTTAGGAAACATTGCCGAATGTTCTCAGGAATCGTCTCTACCACTACTCTTCCTCCTAGACCCTAGCTGTTGAGTCCAGTACAACTCATAGTGACCATGGAGAACTGTCTGAAGAGGCCCATTGCTGCATCCACAGCATCAGTCCATCTCATTGAGGCTTCTCTCTCTCTTGCTGACCCCCTGCCTTTCCGTGCGTGGTGTCTCGCTCTAAGGACCGGCCTGTCCGAGCCATGTGCCTGAGATAGGTGACAGAGCTCCACCCTCCTTGCTACTCATGAACGTTGGAGTTGCACTGTCTCCACGACACTTGTTTGTGCTTCTGATGGTCCAGGGGGTGTCCAGCACTCACCTTCACCACCACAGGAGCATCAGCCCTTCTTTACTCTTCCCCCTGTCCAACGCTGAGATGCGTAAGAATCAATTGAAAGGGCTGTGATGTGCATCAGCCACACCTTAGTCTTCAAATGGAAATCCTTGCCCTTTAGCTCTTCACAGAGGTCCTTGACAGCAGATCGCCCCGGTCTTTTGATTTCTTGATTGTTGCTACCATGAGTGTTGATTATGGATCCAAGTAAAAAGAAATAGTTGTCAGCGCCAGTCTTTTCTCCAGCTGTCCTGATGACGTTTACTGGTCCGGCGGAAAGGATTGTTGTTCTCTTGATGTTGAGGTGCGATCTGGATTGAAGGTTGAAGTCTTGGATTTTTGGCAGTAAGAAGATCGGAAGCTGGTTTGGGTTTGTTTGCTCGGATATTTGGGGGGTGGGGGTATAACTATAAACTTACATTGGAAGCAGGCGTGGCATCCACTTCTTAAACAACATGCCTCCAGAAACCCTATGAACTTCGCTAAATGTCGATAGTTGCAGAGGGGCTTCAGGTCTTCTGTCCATAGGGTCGCTATGAGTCGTGCTAGACTTGAAGGCAGTCAACAACAACAGACTTATGTTGGCTCTCTAGTGGACTCGTGGCTAGGAGCTTTGCTGCAGTCCCGAAGGCACATGGTTCAAGGCCACCCGCTGCTCCTCAGGAATTAACTGTTTAGAAGCCAGGAAAATATGAAGTGAAAAGTGTGACACGGGAGAAGGCAGGCTACTCGACAGAAGAACGGATAGGTTTTCCAATACGTGCAGTCAGACACCCGGGGAGTGTGTGCAGGAGTGGCTGTGAAGGGTGCGGATGACGGTGCAGGACCATGAACTTGAATCAGCCTGCGCTGGTCCATCTGGGCCCACTGAGCAGATCCTTCAGTCAGTGTTTCAGCTCAGGAGGTGAAGAGAGAATCCCACCACCTGTCCGGTTAGCGGGGTCACGTGGTGGCTACACTGAGTCCAGGTGAAGGCCCGGACCTGCCTGGCACACCATGGAAGAGGGCCTCCCTAGGCTCGGGACCAGGCAGCTCAGGGGGACTTACCTGGTTAGATCCGTGGATCCACACGTGGAATGCCCAGCGGCCTCGCCTCTGACTACAGCAGAGAGGACCAGATGGGCACGGGGGCCCCCACATCCATGAAAGCTGCATGGTGACCATTCTAGGGGAGCCAGGCTCTGCAGTGGGAAATACCCTCATCAGATTTGGACACCTGGCCTCAAGGGGCAGGTTGGGCCCTGACAGGGTCAGAACGGACGGGCAGCAGCTTGTCTGCAGAGACGAGATGAAGGTGGTCACAGTGATGGACAGTGGAGTCAGAGCAGAAATTCGGGGTGTTGGCTGCTTTGTGATGGGGTCTATGGATGTGGAATAGACAGGAAGGACATGAAACACAGACTTGATGAATGTCAGAGGGGAGTTCCGTGTCACCTGACAGCAGTCTGGCTCAGATCGCTGGGACAGAAAGTCCAGGTTGGATCCAGGTGAACAGTCCCACAATACCTCAGACAAGGTCATGGTCCATCGTAGAAGGTCGCTAAGAGTCTGGGTGCACTTGACGGCACAAAGCAGTAGAATTGCATATGCTGTGTATTGCTGTCCACGAGAACCGACCCATAGCTGACCCTCCAGTGGCCTTTGAGCAGCCGTACTCTGCACAGGAGGACAGTCCAGCTTCCTTGCACGAAGCAGCTGGTGGACTTGAACCACATACCTTTGCATTGATGGCGCAATTCCTTGCCCTCTGAGCACAAGAACTCTCTGCGGGCAGTAGAATTACTAAGAAGTCTGCACTATTGTGAGTGACTCCGATGTGAGGCAGAGACAGAAAGTGTGTACACGCTATTAGAGAAACACCCCAAAACCCCACAACAGACTTACAAGGTTACCCTGTGGGGGTGCTCATCCCGGTGAGCAGTGGGCACTGCAGGATCAGAGCCAGCAGGTGCCCAGGGGCAAGGCTCAGAAGGCAAGAGGGCGAGGAAATGAGCCAGAAATGGGGCGTCCTGGGCTTCAAACATCACAGTGAGGTGCAGACCCGCACAGGGCAGAGTGCAGTGGTGGGCTCTGAGTGCACACGCGGAGATGGGCACCTTCTCATGAGCCCACGCCGTCGGCGCCCAGGCTGGACCCCCTCTCTGCAGAGATGACACAGAATGAGAGCTCACAGTGGAAAGCCTTACAGTTAAACCCACTCAGTTGCCTAGGATTTTATTTGACTTAGATCCACCATCAACCCTGGTGGAAGAAGCATTCAAGAACTCAGAGAAATGGTGGTACATCCACACAATGGACTATTACGCTGCACTCGGCGATAAATCGTTTATGAAATACTGTGTAACACGGGAGAGACGAGTGAGTATTGTGCTGAGTGAAACAGTCATATAAGGGCAAGCAGCCGGGTAGGACACTACTGTGAAGGTAGCCGGATGGCTGGGCACAATGCATGTCAATGTCCACCAGGGGCCGGGGCGGGGAGGGGTTCAGGCGGGAGTCACGCGGCCAGCAGAGGCCAGTGGGCGGAGCAGGAGTGAAGGGCTAGGGGAGGTTCCGTGAGGACTTGAGGAGAAGGAGGATATAGGCCTAGTTCAAGCAGTCAGTTAAGTCACATACACTGTATATGGCTGATGGAGTGAAAGCAAATCAATGTTGTTGTTGTTGTTGTTTGGTGCCGTTGAGTCATAGACGACTCATAGCGACCCTGTGAACAAACGGCCTGAGCACTGTTCGTACAGAGTTTCCGGAGGCAAGCCATTTCGGAAGTGGATGCCGCTCCTGCTTCCAGGCTTGATTTAGTCGGGAAGCTCCAGCCAACACTGTCCACCATGGGTGCCCATTACCACAACTGGCACATCACTGTCACAGGCTTCAGCATCACAGCAACCACGAGTTACCTCTGTACAGCAACACACAGACCAGTGCTATACCATACAATTAAAAAAAAAAGGCGGGGGGAGAACAGTTGGCTCTTTCTCTTTGATCAATGCAGTACCGCTCCCTGAAAGCTCACGGATGGATCTCTTTGGGAAAAGCCGGGTTTAAGATGAAGTGTAAACTCCTAGCTGTGAGGTGGGTGCCTCATTCAGGGAGAACACAGGTCTCCCTTAGAATGGTCACCATGGAGCCTTCACGGATGTGGGGGCTCCCCTGTCTATCTGGTCCTCTCTGCTGTGGTCAAGGCGAGGCCGCTGGGCATTCCACGTGTGGATCTACGGGTCTAACCGGGTAAGTGTCCCGTGAGCTGCCTGGTCCCCTGAGCCTGGGGAGGCTCCCTCCATGGTGTGCCAGGCAGGTCCAGTCCTTCACCTGGACTCACTGTAGCCACCACGTGACCCAGGCTTCAGGGCGCTAACCGGACAGGTGGTGGGATTCTCTCTTCACCTCCTGAGCTGAAACACTGACTAAGGGATCTGCTCAGTGGTCCCAGATGGACCACCACAGGCTGATTCAAGTTCATGATCCTGCACCATCATCCGCACCCTTCACAGCCACTCCTACACACACTCCCTGGGTGTCTGACTGCACGTATTGGAAAACCCATCCGTTCTTCTGTGGTGTAGCCTGCCTCCTCCCTTGTCACACCTTTCACTTCCTATTTCAAGTTTCTTGAGGGTGTGACTTTTTAAAATTTCCTTGAGGAGGCGGTGGACTTGTGGGCTGGGCTGGCCTGAGGCCTGGGGCTTTTGGAGTCTCCCTCACCCTCCAAGTTGGCTGGCTGGCTGACATCAAGGGGACAGTGTCGCCTTGGTGGCAGTCAGGGGCAGAGGCCGAGGCCTGCTCGAGGGTGAGACTTTAAAATCCTGTTTGATCAAACATTCTTCTAGGTCATATAGCCCTGGCCTGTCCACTTGCTGTACAGAGGTAACTCATGGTTGCTGTGATGCTAAACCCTGTGACACTGATGTGTCAAATGTGATAATGGTTACCCATGGTGGACAGTGTTTGATGGTGCTTCCCGATTAAAATAAGCTTGGAAGCAGGAGTGGCGTCCACTAAGGAAACAGCTTGTCTCCAGAAGCACTATGAACTTGGAGAAACGAAGAAAGTTATACAGATGTTCAGGTCTTTCATTCATGGAGTCACTGTGAGTCACATACGACCCGATGGCACTTAACAACAACAAATAATAATAAGTTGAGTTTAAACACTTTTGACCCACTTATAGGAGGAAAAAAAATTTGTGTGGCTTGCTTTACGGTAAAATGTACACCTTTGCCTCAGTCTGGACTGGTCCTGCAGTCCCCAGTGTGCTGTTTTGGGGGTCACTCAGCGACCTGCGTAAAGGAGCATCAAGCTGCCCAGCACTGCCCCATCCTCGCAGTCCCAGCATGGCTGCCAAGTGGTCAGTCTGGACGTGCTGTCAGTGTTGTACCGAGTGGCCAGTCTAGATGTGCTGTCCATGTTGTAAGATGGCTGCCGAGTGGCCTGTCTGGACGCGCTGTCTGTGTTGTGCCGGGTGGTCAGTCCGGATGCCCTGTCTGCATTGTGCTGGGTGGTCAGTCTGGATGCGGTGTCTTCGTTGTACCGAGTGGCCTGTCTAGACGCCCTGTCTGCGTTGTACCGAGTGGTCAGTCTAGACTCCCTGTCTGTGTTGTACCGAGTGGTCAGTCTACACTCCCTGTCTGCGTTGTACCGAGTGGTCAGTCTACACTCCCTGTCTGCGTTGTACCGAGTGGTCAGTCTAC
>NW_006400125.1:1054454-1057197 GCF_000299155.1 Elephantulus edwardii
GCTGTCTGTGTTGTGCCGGGTGGTCAGTCCGGATGCCCTGTCTGCATTGTGCTGGGTGGTCAGTCTGGATGCGGTGTCTTCGTTGTACCGAGTGGTCAGTCTACACGCCCTGCCTGCGTTGTACCGAGTGGTCAGTCTGGACGCGGTGTCTGCGTTGTACCGAGTGGTCAGTCTACACGCCCTGCCTGCGTTGTACCGAGTGGTCAGTCTGGACGCGGTGTCTGCGTTGTACCGAGTGGTCAGTCTAGACACCCTGTCTGCGTTGTGCTGGGTGGTCAGTCTGGACGCCCTGTCTGTGTTGTGCCGAGTGGCCCATCAGGACACCCTGTCTGTGATGTACTGAGTGGTCAGTCAGGACACCCTGTCTGTGTTGTGCCGAGTGGCCTGTCTGGACGCGCTGTCTGCGTTGAGCCAGTGGTCAGTCTGTTCGCGTTCTCTGCATTATGCCGGGTGGTCAGTCTGGACGCCCTGTCTGTGTTGTGCCGAGTGGCCTGTCTGGAAGCCCTGTCTGCGTTGTGCCAGGTGGTTAGTCTGGACGCCCTGTCTGCGTTGTGCTGGGTGGTCAGTCCGGACGCCCTGTCTGTGTTGTGCCGAGTGGACTGTCTGGACGCCCTGTCTGCGTTGTGCCGAGTGGCCTGTCTGGACGCCCTGTCTGCGTTGTACTGAGTGGTCAGTCCGGACGCCCTGTCTTCGTTGTGTCGGGTGGTCAGTCTGGACGCCCTGTCTGCGTTGTGTCGGGTGGTCAGTCTGGACGCCCTGTCTGCGTTGTGCCGGGTGGTCAGTCTGGACGCCCTGTCTGCGTTGTGCCGGGTGGTCAGTCTGGACGCCCTGTCTGTGATGTACTGAGTGGTCAGTCAGGACACCCTGTCTGTGTTGTGCCGAGTGGCCTGTCTGGACGCACTGTCTGTGTTGAGCCAGGTGGTCAGTCTGTTCGCGCTCTCTGCTTTATGCCGGGTGGTCAGTCCGGACGCCCTGTCTGTGTTGTGCCGAGTGGCCTGTCTGGACGCCCTGTCTGCGTTGTGTCGGGTGGTCAGTCCGGACGCCCTGTCTTCGTTGTACTGAGTGGTCAGTCTGGACGCCCTGTCTGCGTTGAGCCAAGTGGTCAGTCTGTTCGCACTCTCTGCGTTGTGCCGGGTGGTCAGTCTGGACGCCCTGTCTGCGTTGTGCCGGGTGGTCAGTCCAGACGCCCTGTCTGCGTTGTGCTGGGTGGTCAGTCAGGATGCCCTCTCTGCGTTGTGCCGAGTGGCCCCTCAGGACGCCCCTGAGTTGTGTCTGGCAGTCAGGGCTCGCGTCCGTTGCTGGGAAGACGGGCAGCTCTGGGGACAGCCCACTGGATGACGCCCTGTCCTTCTCCCCTCTCTGCAGGTGTCCTTCTTCCTCTTCATCGTCTTCGTGGTGTACACCATGCTGCCCTTCAACATGCGGGACGCGGTCATCGCCAGCGTCCTCACCTCCGCCTCGCACACCATCGTCCTCAGCGTCTGCCTCTCTGCGGACCCAGAGGCCAGGGAGCACCTGGTCTGGCAGGTGGGTGCCCTCACGTGCGCCGAGCTGACTTGCTTCCTGCGGGGATGGAGCGGGCACTGTCGTTCACCTGGCCAGTGGGGGCTCAGTGCTGGGGGCCGGACGCGGCCCCTTTCTGCCCCGGGGGGTTGGCTCTCTGTAACTGTGCAGGTGGCCAGCCCCCTGCCCCCCACTGGAATCAGCATCAAGTCACACAGCACTTAACTGTGTCATCACTGAGTCCGGCAGCGACACGGGCTGTGACAGTTCTGGTTCACGGACTGCAGAACAGTGCTGTAATTCGGATGGTTAAAAGCTGCCCTTCTTATGCATTTATAATTCAGCACACTTATTTTTAGAGTGAAATAATGCATACAATTAAATTTATAATTCTTTCTCTCCCTACTTTGTATGCTAAACTTCCTCTTTGTGGAGGACAAGCTTTCTCCAGTTCTAAACCTCCTGGTAGGTTCATGGACATTAAATAAAAACAAACAAAACCCCAATTTATCTCTAAAATGCTACTTCAGCAATTTAGCTTTATTTATAAATGCCATTGAAGGAAGCCATGCTGTTTAATTAGTCTAAAAGCATTCAGAAGGCCATTTGGTGTCCTCTGAGGTCTGTCAGCAAACGGCAGGGTCACAGCTTTGGATTTCTTCCTGAGAATCTCTATTTTTTATTTTTTTTTAACCTGTAACTGTGTGTTGTCGTTTGTTCTATGAGAATAAAACAGCACAGGCCACCTGAGTCTGAAATGTTGATGCTGGGTGGGTGGGGGTGAGACAGTCAGGTGATAGACAGCCCTTCACTATTGGGGAGAAGCCTTCTGCCGGGTCCCTTGGGCCTGAGCCCCTTGGACCGTGGTCGGAGCCGCTTTGTGTGGGGTTACGTGGCTTCTGGTGGGTGTGTAGCTGCCTCCCCTGGTTTGAAAGCTTCTCGGCGTGCGTCTGAACGTGCTCGCGGTGAGCCCTTCACTGGGCTTGCGGGGAGGGCCTTGAGGTGCCTGTTCGTAGCCTTGTCTATCCAGTGCCTGTTAGCACACGTGGTGAACGGAGGTTTCCCCTGCTGCTTTGGGGTTCTCTAAGGTTTGTGCTTCCTAGGGAGGAAGGGCAGGAGGTCAGTCCTCCTCTGTGGCCTCTGGATGGAGTAGAGTGTGCATACGTGTGTACACCGACACACACACACACACACCCATGGTCTGCTGAGGCACACTGGAGGCCTCGGGGATCATCCGTGA
>NW_006400125.1:1057823-1063910 GCF_000299155.1 Elephantulus edwardii
GGGTATGCGGGTAGGTGTGACGGGTGTGCAGGGAAGGGGATAGGGAGGGGGGCATGCGGTAGGTGTGACGGGCGTGCAGGGAAGGGGATAGAGACGTGGGCATGCGGGTAGGTGTGACAGGCATGCAGGGAAGGGCGGTAGTGAGGTGGGCATGCAGGTAGGTGTGACGGGCATGCAGGGAAGGGCAGTAGGGAGGTGGGCATGCGGGTAGGTGTGACGGTTGCAGAGAAGGGCGGGTAGGGTGGTGGGCATGCGGGTTGGTGTGATGGGCATGCAGGGTAGGGAGGTGGGCATGCGGGTAGGTGTGACGGTTGCAGAGAAGGGCGGGTAGGGTGGTGGGCATTTAGGGAATGGTGGGTGTGCAGTGAAGGATGGCAGGCATGCAGGGAAAGGCAGTAGGGAGGTGGGCATGCAGGTAGGTGTGACGGGTGCAGGGAAGGGCAGGTAGGGTGGTGGGCATTTAGGGAATGGTGGGCGTGCAGTGAAGGGCGGTGGGCGTGCAGTGAAGGGCGGTGGGCGTGCAGGGAAGGACGACGGGCAGTTTCATCTCTTGGGTAAGACTGTAGCCTGCAAGCTGCTTTAGCGTATGAGCATAGAGAAGTGTCTGGCAAAGAACCCAGCCATGAAGGAAGGAAGGAAGGAAGGAAGGAAGGAAGGTGGTCTCTGCCCCGGGCTCCTGAAGAACAGCTCCTGGAAAGATGAGGTGGTGTTGGTCCAGGGCTCCAGGCCAACTTGGGGGTTTGGGCTGGGGACTAGAGACTCCCAGGGTGGAGGAGACAGGTTCTGGAAGAGAAGCTGTGATCTACTGGTTCTCGCAGACCAAGACGGCATCCCATCTCTCGCGTCCCTGTCTCTGCTGGGCTGAATATCCTTGCTGCCATCACTGGCATTCTAGCTTGCTGGAAAGTGTCTTCTCTATCTCGAACCCTCCACTTTTCCAAACATGATGTGATTCTCCAAGGACTGGGTCCTCCCCCTAACATGGCCCAAGTGTGGGAGCCAGGGTCCCTCGCCTTGGCTCTGAGGAGAGCTCTGACGTACTTAAGTGATCTTTGCCGATCCGTGGGCTGGCCAGTCCTCTGTGAGGAAGCACCTTGGACTTTTTTGCTGAACCAGGAATAGCTATTTAAATGATAAAACAAGTTTTAAAAAAAATTTAAAAAGAGTATGTGCTTTGTAGCAAACCTGCCATCACCCAGGCTCTCTGAAAGTGCACTGAGTTTTCTTTTTTGTTACTATCTTTTTTGGTTTGTTGCAATGAAAAGTTGAAATTTTTGTTTGTGTGTTAAACCCAGTAAAGAAAAAAAAATACTTGCTTTCGATCAACAACACTGGATAGAATAATTGTGGCAGATAAAAGCACATCTCCTCTTTATTCTGTGTGCAGGGATGGTATGCAGCAGGGCAGGGGGCCACCCAAGCAGCTCTGCGCCCTATTGGAGGTCATTCCTGGGGTTTGCAGAACTGGGGAAGGGGAAGCATGTGGACGCATGGAAGGCAGCAAGGTGGCAGGTGAACATGAAAGCAACGAAGAAAAGAGCTGGCTGCGTCTTTGTTCCCCGCTGAGATACAGCCTAATGTAACACCTCGGTGTAATGCAGGCCAGGGCACTCCTCGACTCCCTTTTGTCCACTGTGTTTGTAAATTAGGACGCTGCAGGTCAGACAGCCGTGGGGCTGGGGCAGAACACACAAAGCAAAGCTGTTTAAAATAAAGGCTATTGACCTGCTACAGAGAGAGAGGCTACCACATGCAGAGATTAGCATCAGCCTCCCTTCTGCAACATCAAAGCGAGCTCACAACCTGGTCAGCATGCGCTCCTTTCATTTTCTTCCTTGAAAGGTTGGCACTCCATTACGTTGCACGGTGCTCGGTGCTCGCCTGTCAGCCAGAAAGATAACTCCAAAAGCAAAAAAAGGAAAAACACCCACGCCGTGGCCAGCCACGTCTCCCTTCCACACCGTGAGCCCAGGACTCTTCCCAGACTTCATTCCACCAGCGTTTGCCTTGGATGGAATTTCCTTTCAGATTGGGATGCTTCGCCTGCTCGAGGAAGCATTCTTAGTGACAGAAAGTGCAGGTGGCACTTCCCGATACGTGTGTTACACGTTCTGTATTTTCAACCCGTGCTCCGGGATGATCACACGGCCCACAGTGAATTGCTAACAGAGTCCTGAGAATCAGCTTTTCCCGAGCCTGGTGGATAACTTGTCTGTCCAGTTCCCATGACCCCAGGTGCTTTAGCCGTTCTGCTGCATCACCGTGATTGCTGCTGCTGGTTCCGTTCACCTGGGCCTCGTTTACAACGGGATCAGCCCATTGGAGGGAGCTCTGGTGGCTTACTGGTAAGGAGCTTTGCTGCAAACTCAACGGTATTCGGTTCAAATCCACCAGCTGCTCTGGAGTAGAATGATGAGCCCCCTTGTGCTATTTGCTGCCTGTGAAGACCTGCTAGAGGGTCGTCTGGGGGCCAGTGCGGACTACACGGTTCTCAGCACCGTCAGTCCACCTTAGTCGGGAAGCTCAGTCAACAGCATCATCGCAGCACCACTGACAGGTGGGTGTAGACATGCAGGAGGCTCCCTCACCTGGGAAAGTGCCGGGGGTCTCTCCGCGGGAGGAGAGTGTTCTAGCACTGACCTGATGCCTCAATGCAGCCTCGGTGTCCTCCAGAAAAAATAGAGGCAAACACAGGGTGGACCACCCCATGCCCACCCACTGCTGTAATCCTGGAGAATGTCTGGGCCCTTGAGATTACAGGCTAAGTCCTGCTGTCTCCAGCCTGGCCGGGGGTCCACGCGTCGAAGCCTGGTCCAGCCTGTGGTGGGTGCACACAGGAGAGGTCGCGTTCCCTGCCCGCCTTCTCCTCACCTCCATCCCTCCTGTCCCAGCAGATGGGGAAGCACCAAGGTCATGGAAGGACGTTTCCACGGGCTCTGCTTAGTCTTAACAGCTGCATTTTGCATTCAGACCACATTCACTCTTCCTACAGTTTTCATTTTCCCTGAATCCTCGCACATTCTGCATTTTCATCTCTTCTTTTCCCTTGAGAAGGAGGAGTGTGTGAGTACAGATTGACTGACTCGAGCCAGTTATGGGAGAATTTGTTCTTTGGAAAGAAGAGAGGCTAAGGAGGGCTTATTGATTTTCTTTCAGGATTACTCACATTTTAGAGAAGGTATAAAGGATTCCTTTACAACGCCGATCCTGAAGTGGATTTACATGCAGAGACAATCTGAACAATTTGATGTATGCCCAAAATATAAATCTGTCTTCCACGGCAAGTGTGCTATCCACAGAAATGTGGGCTTCTTACATAACTGGTTCTTTTTAGGGACCATTCAGGAAGTTGTTTCAGAGTCTGGAATTTAATTGCATTGAAGGTCTAATCTGAGATGCTCAGAGGGAAAACAGCAGGTTGCCAGCTGCCCTGTGTCTGGCCGTGGGAGAGACGGTTGTGAAGGGCTGGGCTCCCTGCATCTGCTCTGCTGTCTGGAGAAGCCCAGGGCGGCCATTGCCTCCTCCGAAGATGGCCAGGCTGTGCCCTGTTCTGTGCAGCCTGAGCTCTGGACTGACAGTGACCCACGTCCTGTCAGCCAGTGCGCGGTTACCTGCGGAGCAAAGAGACCAAAATGGAAAGTGTCTTTCGGTTAACAGTGGAGTGTGCTGTCAGCTACACCACAAGGCCTTCTTAGACTTCCCACCAACAGCCCCACGCGCTGCTGTGGAGTCCTCACCGGTCCTAGTGGGTGTTCAGGAGGCTGTAAGTCACACAGGAGGAGACTGCCCACCTTTCTCCCTCAGAGGCTCGGTGGATTTGGACCACAAGGAGAAGTGAGCTCAGTGAAGGAGTGGACTCAAACCGTACCTGCCCTTTTGTGGCCCACGTCACTTCACTCCACATCGTGTCTATAGAGCCATCTATAGTGACTGCTGTGTGAGTGGACTGTGAGTGGACTGCCGGCAGAACAGAGGGTTCTGTCCTTGGGGGAGTCCCACCAGGGTGCCCCTTAGAGGCAGGGCTGCTGACACGTCCCCTCACTGTCTTCGGGCTCACTGTCTCAGTCTTTGGGAAGAGCAGAGGGTAAGTGAAGGACGGCCCTCTCAGGAGGACTGAGAGGTGCCTGCAGCAGTGCGCTCCAGGGTGTCAGAGGGGATGTGGACGGCGCGGGGTGGGGCAGGGACTCCGTGCTGTCCTTCACAGGACCGCTGAGTCATCGATGGCTTGATGGCGTTAACTCCAACAGCCACACGTGGTGGTCTGTAAACATGTCCTCATTCTTCCGTGTGTGTGTGTGTGTGTGTGTGTGTGTGTGTGTGTGCGCGCGCGTGCGTGCCGTAGTTGGCCCTTTCACCTAGTCGCAAACGCTACAGGGCGAAGAGAGGCCATCGCAGGGTGGATGCCACCCCCACGCCCACCCGCTGCTGTGCCTCCTGCATAACGTAGCCCTGGAGAAGCTGCGGGCAGTTGGGAGTAGAAGCGAAGTCAGGCTGTCTCCATCCTGCGCGGGAGTCCACACGTCAATGCCTGGACCAGCCTGTAATGCTGGTCCGTTCTTCCAGCGTGTTTTTCCCGTCACCCACTCCAGTACGGTGTCCCTTATCTAGACAGTCTTTTCCTGCTCTTACCTCACCCCACCTTGACACTGCTGTTGCAATAGTGAGCTTATGCAGAACTTATCCTTTTGTGACTGATGTACTGCACTCGGTACAGTGCCTGCCATACTCACCCCCACTGCGTAGTGGCTGACAAGTCCATGATTTTCTGTGCTGCGTAGTGTTCCATTGTATGATTGTGCCATGGTTCCCTGTCCACTCCATGGTTCGTGGGCACCGGGCACGCTGCCCTCTCTTAGCTGCTGTGAATAATGCTGCGGTAAACACGGTGTGCATAGGAAAGCTCGCTTCTCATCATGAGTTGCTTCTGTCTAATGACTGTTGTGAGCAGTGCAGCCGTGAACTTGGCTGTGTGTAGGTGGGTGTAGTACTGCCACACTTCTTTCCCTCCTTTGGGCTTCTTACCTGCTTCTTCTATAACTGTTGATCGCAGATCCAAGTATGATTAAGTCCTTGACATCTTCAATCTCTTCTCCATTTATTTATCTAGTCATGAGAATTTTTGTGGGTTGTCGTTTGTTTTTAAATTTAGGTTGAAGTGTAATCCACACCGAAGGCTGTAGTCTTTGATCTTTCTACGCTGAGGAAATAATCTGTGAAGCTGGATTACAGGAAAATGCAGCACCAAGATCAGAGGAAGGGTCATCAACAGCCTGTGCTGTGCAGATGACAGTGTTAGAGGTACCTCTCAACCAACATCAACCCCTGCAGCCTTCGGGATAGACTGCCCCGAGTGTAAATCCTTATACCTGGGTGAAGGAACAGGAATAGATAAAGGACTGAAGTGGTCAAGGATTTTGTTCGTGATGAGTCTTTACAGTTTGAAACATTATTTTTCCTTCATGCAGCTTAAATAAGTGTGGTAGAAAGTCACAGCCCCCACACGTACGTTTCCTGACTTGAAACCATGCGGTTCCACCTTGTTCTGTTTGCGATCTGGCTACCAGCAGGTTCCACAGGTTCTGGGATTCTCATTCCTTGCCGTGCCATCCAGAGTTGTCACGATGCATACAGTCATGTGCCTTTGCGGTCAGTAAAATAAAGGTGAACATAGAGCTGGGGCTCTTTGTTTTAGCCAAGATTCGTTGACATCAGCAATGGCATCCCTTACTCCATAGGCTCTTCTGAATTAACACTGAATTGTTGCTTATTAATACACTACTGAAACCAAATTTTCAATTATCCTCAACCGAATTGTGTTTCTGTATAATATTAGTGATAGAGAAATTTGCATTCTATCACATCACCTTTCTTTAGATTAGCACAGATAAGACTCTCAGTCAGTGACTGGATAACTGTCTTGAAAATCCCTTGACATCTCATGATCCCAGCCAGTGCATCCCTTTATTGAAGCTGATTGGTTTTTCATCAACTCCTGGAGCCTTCTTTTCTTTTCTTTTCTTTTCTTTTCTTTTCTTTTCTTTTCTTTTCTTTTCTTTTCTTTTTTCTTTTCTCTTCTCTTCTCTTCTC
>NW_006400125.1:1064050-1078799 GCF_000299155.1 Elephantulus edwardii
CTCTTCTCTTCTCTTCTCTTCTCTTCTCTTCTCTTCTCTTCTCTTCTCTTCTCTTCTCTTCTCTTCTCTTCTCTTCTCTTCTCTTCTCTTCTCTGTATTTTCATGAAGCTTCAAAAAGAGATCGGCTCTCATTCACCACGTTTCCCTCCCTCCCCCTTCCCCATTCTTTGTGTAATGCTGATCCGTTCCTTCCAACATGTTCTTCCTGTCACACACCCCAGTGCAGTGTTCCTTATCTACCCAGTCTTTTTCTGCTCTTACCTCGGCCCACCCTGACACTGCTGTTGCAACAGTGGGCTTATGCAGTCCTTATCCTTTTGTGACTGATCTTTTTGACTCAGTACAATGCCTGCCATACTCACCCCCACTGTGTAGTGGTTGACAAGTTCATGATTTTCTATGCCGTGTAGTGTTCAATTGCATGATTGTACCATGGTTCTCTGTCCACATCGGTGTCTTCAGTGAAGGTTTCTCCCTTCCAGCCACTA
Organism: Elephantulus edwardii; assembly: GCF_000299155.1. Taxonomy (NCBI): domain Eukaryota; kingdom Metazoa; phylum Chordata; class Mammalia; order Macroscelidea; family Macroscelididae; genus Elephantulus; species Elephantulus edwardii. The sequence continues at coordinate 1,064,539 of NW_006400125.1, forward strand.
GTTTTCCCCCCATAGACTCGCTCCTGAAAAGCCAAGTCTGTCCTCATCTTTTCAGTATGGTGATTCTGTGTATTTCTTTCATCTCCTCTTAATATTCTCTGCAGCGTTTAATATTTTCCTGATAGAGTTTTGTAGTTTTGCAACTGAAGGCTTTAATCTTTTATTTAACTTTAAGTTTGAGACCACCATGTTCTTCTCTTTTTGTTTTTAACTCTGTAGTTTTTTAGATGTTTTGTTATACTGCATTGTTTTTTCTTCCTGAGCTGCTCTTTGAAATGATCTTGAGTGTTTCTTGCCTGACTGTAGAGACCATTTGCAGAGCTGATTTGATGCATTCTACACTAATGACTAGTGAGTAATGGGGTGGCATCAGGGACATAATTCATGAAGAAAACAACAGCATTGCACACACGTGTGCACAGAGTGCAGAGTATCCGATTACTTTAGACCTCCATCCGGCTCGCCGTATTACTTCCAGAGCCAACGCACAAGAACGCTTGAGCCCTGCAGACTTCACGCTGACCATTAACGATCCAGGCGTTACAGCGAGCTGGCACTTTGTACGTTGGCTCGCATTTGTGAGGTTGCTTTGGGGCCAATTGAAGGAAGTAAAAGCCCTATAAAGACCATGAATTGTCCCTTGGAGTTTGATAAAGGGAATCAGAGAAAGGACGATTTTTATTCTTTGAAAAATGGAAAAGGGTCTCCTGTGAGCTCTGCCTGGCCTCTTTTTTATTTTGTCTTTGAACCCTGTGCTCTGTGTTCATCTCAAGGAATGGCTCAAGTCCAACAAGGTGACGTATTATAGACGGGTGCAGTGCTGGCTGCTTTACTGAGTGGCACTGACGTCCACTTCCTCTGGCCTGTGCACTTCTGTGTGGTTATGCGTCAGCGTCTCAGGCGCTGCTCTCTTGTACGCACCCATTTCTGATGGAGAGATTCATCAGTCCCTCCCTGGGTGGTGCACAGAGCCTCTGCTCAACTCCTAGACTGGAGGTTTGCAGTTCAACCCCTCTCGCAGAGGCTGGCAAGACAGGCCTGGGCCTCTGCATCCTAGGGAGGACACTCCTCTTCTGTACTGCAGAAGGCGTCCAGGCGGGGTCGCCAGGAGTCGGCATCGAGTCGGCGGTGAGAGGTTCGGCTCAAGAGCGTGTGGAGCTCTCATCACTGTTCTTACCAACACCAAAGGCACTGAAGGGCCAGCACCTGGGGGGGACTCATGCAGCTGGACTGCCTCATCCAGTTCTCCGGGACCATGGAGACCGTGTTCAGTGCTGGTGACCACACTCGGCATTGGTGGCCTCCCTCGGTGCTGATGGCCACACTTGGAGTTGGTGGCCTGGCTTTGCATTGGTGGTCTGAGTGGTGGCCATCATTGTGGCCACATGTGGTATTGGTGGCCTCACTCGGCATTGGTGGCCATCATTGGTGTTGGTGGCCACATTCAGCGTTGGTGTCCATACCTGGTGTTGGTGGCCATGCTTGGTATTGGTGGCCTCACTCGGTGTTGGTGGCCTCACCCGGTGTTGGTGGCTATGCTAGACTTTGTCAGCCATGCTCAGGATCGGAGTCACACTCAGCGCTGGTGGCCATGCTTGGCATTGGTGGCCGCACTGTGTGTTGGTGGCCGTGCTCAGCATTGATGGCGTCTCTCAGTGTTGGTGGCTGCACACAGCATTGGTGGTTGTACTTGGTGTGGTGGCCACACTCAGTGCTGGTGGCCATACTTGACATTGGCTGCCGCACTGGGTATTGGTGGCCGTACTCGGTTTTGGTGGCTTCGCTCAGCATTGGTGGCTGCACACAGCATTCGTGGTTGTACTTGGTGCTGGTGGCCACACTCAGTGTTGGTGGCTTTGCTCGGCATTGGTGGCTGCACACATCATTGGTGGCTGTACTTGGCACTGGTGGCCACACTCAGAGAGGCTTCGGTTGGCTGTGTCCCTGCAGCGTGGCCTGAGCAGTGGCTTTGTTGGAGCTCTGAGTGGATTCTCTGAAGGAGAGGAGACGGACTTGTGGAGCTGGCCCAGGGGCAGAGAACATGAGCACAACAATTCCACAACTCAAGGTCGTTCTGTGGCAACACTTCACTGAACTTGGTTTGAACCCCGAGTGCAGCTCCTCATGTACTCAGCTGAGTTTTCTGTCCTGTTGCAGGGCAGAGATGAGGCCTTGGGCTAGGCGTCCGCTGCCCACTGGGTGCTGATGGTAGGAGCTTATGTATACAAAGAACTTGTTTTCAAATGAGACTGTCACTTGCCATTCAAGGAGTAGTAACAGCTGCAGCACAGAGTTCATGTGATTTGGGGGAATTAAGAGAAATAGAACAGATTATCCGGGAGGCTGGGCTCTATGAGGAGAAATGTGGGGTCAAGATTGGTGGCCGATTTATCAACAATCTGCGTTATGCGGATGACACAACCCTGCTTGCTGAAACTGAGGAGGACCTGAAGCGCCTGCTGCAGAGGGTCAAGGACTGCACCCTTCAGTATGGACTGAGGCTCAATGTCAAGAAGACAAAGATTCTCACCATTGGACCAATTGGCAGCATCAGGATGGATGGTGAAGAGATTGAGATTGTACACAGCTTTAGTTTGCTTGGCTCCATAGTCAACAGTCTTGGAACCAGCAGCCAGGAAATTACAAGGCGCATTGCCATGGGAAAGTCTGCTGTTAGGGACCTCTCCAAAGTACTGAAGAGCAATGGTGTCTCTTTGGAGACTAAGGTGTGTCTGATACAGGCCATGGTCTTCGCAATCACTTGTGCATCAGAGAGTTGGACAATGACCAAGGAGGATAGAAGGAGAATTGATGCCTTTGAGCTGTGGTGCTGGAAAAGAGTATTGAGAATACCATGGACTGCTAGGAAAATAAACAGATTCGTCCTGGAGAGGGTTAAACCGGGTGGCTCCTTGGAGGCAAGGATTCTGAGGCTCCATCTAACATACTTTGGACATGTTGTGAGGAGAGACCGGTCCTTGGAGAAGGACATCATGCTTGGGAAGGTGAAGGGACGGTGCAGGAGAGGAAGGCCCTCTATGAGGTGGATTGATTCAGTGACTGGGATAATTGGGATGGGAGTGTCAGAGACAGTGCGATTGGCACAGGACAGAGCGGAGTTTAGGGCTGTTGTACATAGGGTCGCTATGAGTTGCAAGCGACTCGACGGCACATAACAACAACAACAACAACATTCATCTTTTGATTTTCTGGCTGCTGGTACCAAGAGTTCTGATTGTGGTGGGTAAGCTGTAGCTGTTAACAATCTTGGTCTCTTCACTGTTTCTCATGATGCTGTCTATTGGAGCTCTGGTGAGAATCTTTGTTTTTTGATGTTGAGCTTTAATTCAAATTGAAGGCTGTAACCTTGACCTTCTAATAGTTAGAAAATAAAAATCAAACCAGAAGCACCTAGAGTTGAAGAAGACTGTGAGAATTTAACCCACATTTTTTTTTTTTAAGAAAAGTGTCACCCGTGGGAAAACACCAAGTTTCCTTAGGAATGCCACATAGGACACTAATTATCTGCCATTGGCTTTGTGCCGTTTTTATTTTTTTAACTTCCATTTTAATCTCTTTTATTTGAGCTTAAATTTACAAGTCTCAATTTTTTTTTTCAGATACTCATAGGCAAGAATTACCATTACTTGTTCAGTTAATACAGTGTCTAAGCAAGGTCATATTACGCATTACTGTTCTCTTTACCGTTCTTCTATTTATTCTTTTTTTCCACTTCTCCCTCCCATGAATCCATTGTGTATGTCCTGTTATAGATTTTGATGGTCATGCATTTAACATCTGATCTTCTAGTCACGCCAGGTGGCCCTTCACTTCGCCTGTTCCAGTGTAGGAATTAGATATCGGTTCTTTTCCTGCTCTCTGTTCCCTGCTCCCTGTAACCATCCTGTTGTTGTAACAGCGGCCTTATACGCTGTTGTCCTCCGGTTCCCGAGTTATTCCGCTCAGCATGGTGTTCTCCACACTCATCTATGTGGTGTAATGGTCAACAAGGTGATGGTTTCTTAATGCTGCGTCTTATACTCCATCCTGTGAATTTACCAGCTAATTCCTCCATTCCTCTGTTGATGGGCACTTGGGCTGCACTGTTTTTAAAAACAGGTAGTATGTTTGTGGTTCTGTGGCATCAGTAAGAGAGGAAAAGGGGAGAAGGAGGAGGAAGAGGAGGGGCAGGAGGAGGAGAGGAAGGGAAAGGAGGCCGGAGAAGATTTTCAGCAAGCTTTCAGTAAATACATTTGGGCCTACCTCCCACGTGGTCTCTTGTGGCTTGTGCTTTTGTTTGTTTGATTCTCTTGGGTTTTCCAGGATAGATTATGTAACCACTTCATTTGAAAGTGGAGCTGCCCTCTCTGGCTTTCAGAGGCTCCTTTTTCTCCCAGGTGCTTTGTTCAGTGGGTGTAGATGGAATGAACAGGGGGGTAAGAATAGACAGCCGGTTCGCCGCCTTGTCCAGGGGTTGAGTCTTTGGTTTTGTAGGACTAGGGGTTTCTGGCAAAGCATTCTGCTGCTTTTTTTTTTTCTAAGTTTACCAGATTTTTAAAATTCAACTCCCAATTCAGTCTGATTTTCAGGGCTTGATTTGATTGTTTCGTTTTTTAAAGTGAATTTTACCTTGTATCAAATATCTTCTGTAGCACCATATAGAATTGTCTGCTATCTCCCTCCCCCTCTCTCCCTCTCCCCAATATATCCAATCATTTAAACGAGCAAACACGATGGCGTTCTGACCATTGGCCAGGGCAGTGGCCTCTGAGAAGCCTGTGAGCTCCCCACGTCTCACAAGACCTCACGCCGCCGGTCAGACCTGATGTCTCCTGCCTTCCAGTGGACGCTCCTCTACTTGGAGTCACGGCTGCTTGTGAAGGTTTTGTTCCTTCACTTCACTTCTGTCCGAGATGTTTTTGTATAAATAAGGCCTTTCACGTGTATCTCCGTTTCTCAGTTGCCTCTCCTCAGAGCTGGGGAGTCCCTTTCCACGCCCTATTTCTGTCTCCCTACTTTGGGGCTTGTCCTTTCCTGGCTTCTTTCCTGTTCTTGCTGTTTGGCCTTCCTAATATGACGAGCTAAGAGTTCATTTTGTTGGTGATGTTAGGTGCCGTCGAGTGGAGTCTGACTCACAGAGACCCCGTGAACAGCAGATCTGGACCCTGTTCTGTCCTGAGCCGTCCTCACACCTGACCCACCAGAGCCCATTGCCACAGTCATAGTGTCAAACCCCCTGGTCAAGGGGCTTCTCCTTCTTCGCTGACCCTCTGCCTTTCCAAGCATCGTGTCCCTCTCTAAGGAACAGCCCCTCCTAGCAACAAGCGCAAAGTATGTGGCACGAAGCTTCAGCATCTTTGCCCCCACCCCAGATGAGTTTTTTGGAGGCTCTAAAAAAGAATTTAGACTCTAAAAAAACAGTTTATTAAGTTCTATTTATCTAAATAGGCAGTTTGGAGTATAGTTATTATTTTTATTGATTTTTCTGGCTTTATGGGCCATTTTCCCCTTTATTTATTCTTTCGGTTTTCCTTGGACTTGTTTATACACATTTTAGTCCGAACTCCCTGTTTTATGTGCATTGAAGGTTATAAATTTTCCTCTGAAGCCTCCTGTGGCTCTCGTAGGGGTCCCTGACGCCGGGCAGGTTCTGACACTCAGTGGCCCAGTGACGTTGTGTGGAACTGCCGCACGTGGTCATCAGGTGGCCGAGCTTTTTATGACTTTATCATGAGTTTGTTACTCTTCGTTTGTGGCTGTTGTGTCATTGAGCTGGCCGTGGCTCACAGCGACCCCGTGAACATGGATCTGAGGTCTGCTCTATCCTGTGCCGTCTTCATCTTTTCTGATGCACTTGACCCCATTGTCACAGTCACCGTGCCACTCCCTCATGTTGAGAGCTTCCTCTCCTTCACTGTCCCTCCACCTGTCCAAGCATGACACCCCTCTCCGAGGAATAGCTCCTTGAAGCAACACGTCCAAGTATGTGAAACAGAGTCCACCATCCTTGCCTTGAAGGAGCATGCAGCTTGCACTTTCTCCAAGACAGATTTGTTTGTTCTTTTGACAGTCCATGGGATATTCAGTATTTCTTTCCAACATCACAATTCAAAGGCATTGATTCTTATTCATTGTCCAAATTTTAGATGCGTATCAAGTGTTGCAATTTTTCTGCTGCAGAGGGTCAAGGACTGCAGCATACAATATGGATTGAGGCTCAATGTCAAGAAGACAAAGATTCTCACCACTGGACCAATTGGCAGCATCAGGATGGATAGTGAAGAGATTGAGATTGTACACAGCTTTAGTTTGCTTGGCTCCATAGTCAACAGTCTTGGAACCAGCAGCCAGGAAATTACAAGGCGCATTGCCATGGGAAAGTCTGCTGTTAGGGACCTCTCCAAAGTACTGAAGAGCAATGGTGTCTCTCTGGAGACTAAGGTGCGTCTGATACAGGCTTTGGTCTTCCCAATCACTTGTTATGCATCAGAGAGTTGGACAATGACCAAGGAGGATAGAAGGAGAATTGATGCCTTTGAGCTGTGGTGCTGGAGAAGAGTATTGAGAATACCATGGACTGCTAGGAAAACAGATTTGTCCTGGAAAGGGTTAAACCAGGTGGCTCCTTGGAGGCAAGGATTCTGAGGCTCCGTCTAACATACTTTGGACATGTTGTGAGGAGAGAGCGGTCCTTAGAGAGGGACATCATGCTTGGGAGGGTGGAGGGACAGCGCAGGAGAGGAAGGCCCTCTATGAGGTGGTTGATTCGGTGACTGGGATAATCGGGATGGGAGTGTCAGAGACAGTGCGATTGGCACAGGACAGAGTGGAGTTTAGGGCTGTTGTGCATAGGGTCGCTATGAGTCGCAGGAGACTCGATGGCACATAACAACAACATCAAGTGTTGAAACATCATGCCTTGGGTCAGCTGCCCCTTAGTCTTTAAGCTGACATCATTGCTCCTTAGCACTTTGGAGAAGTCCTTGACAGCAGACTTTCCCAGTTCTGATTTCGTAGCTGACAATACCAAGGGTGTTGATTGTGGAACCAAACAAGATGAAAAGTTGGCAATCTCAGTCTTCTCTCCGTCTCTCGTGATATTACCTGTTGGTCCAGAGGTGAGGATTTTTGTCTTCTTGGTGTTGAGATGTAATCCATTTCTTTGATCTTCTCAACAAGCATTTGAAGTTCCTCTCGTGTTCTGAAAGCCGGGTTGTGTCATCTGCACAGCACAGGTTACTGATGAGTCTTCCTCTGATCTAGATGCCACATTCCTCTTCATAGAGTCCAGATTCTTAAATTATTTCCTTGAATAGGAATGGAGGAGGCATGCAGCCCTGATGCACCCCTTTCCTGATTTTAAGCCGGGCACTAATTCCCTGCTCTATTCAGACTGCAGCCTCTAGGAGAGTAGTAATCTGAGTTGAGGTGCTGTCTCTGGGAGGAAGCTTTCTGTGTCTTCGGCTGTGCAGAAAGTTCCTTATCTCTAAGCCTCTGTTTCCTGGCTCCTTGGAGAGTTCCATGTGAGTGTAGCATCTCACTTCCCCTCTCTGGGTTTGCTTACTCTGCTTTTTTGTCTGCTTGTGTCTGTTTTATAAGACATTCTACAAGGGACACCTCATAAGGATGGATGGTAAAGAGAGTGAGATTGTTCACAGCTTTAGTTTACTTGGCTCCACAGTCAACACTCTTGGTACCAGTAGCCAGGAAATTAAAAGACACAATTGCGATGGGAAAGTCTGCTGTTAGGGACCTCTACAAAGTACTCAAGAGCAATGGTGTCTCTCTGGACACTAAGGTGCGCCTGATACAGGCCATGGTCTTTGCTGTCTCTTCTTATGCATCAGAGAGTTGGACAGTGACTAGGGAGGAGAAAAGGAGAATTGATACCTTTGAGCTGTGGTGCTGCAGATGAGTATTGAGGGTACCATGGACTGCTAGGAAAACAAACAGATTCACCCTGGAGAGGGTTCAACGGGGCTGCTCCTTGGAGGCAAGGATTCTGAGGAGTCATCTGACATACTTTGGACATGTTGTAAGGAGGGACCGGTCCTTCTCCAAGGAAAGTGGAGGGACAGCACAAGAGGGGAAGACCCTCTATGAGATGGATTAATTTTGTGACTGGAGTAATCAGGGTGGGTGTGTCGGAGACAGTGAGACTGGCGCAGGACAGAGCAGGGTTTAGGACTGAGCAGGGTTTAGGACTGTTGTACACAGGGTCGCTATGAGTCACAAGCAACTCAAGGGCACATAACTACACATCCAACATCCACCCTGCCTCATGAACATGACAAAACCCATCCAATCCCAAATGGGATTAGAACTCCAGGCATCTCTCATCCCGGGATTAGTTGGGACTTGCAGCGACTCTTTCTGGGGTTTCCTAGGCTGTGAGCTGTAATGGGAAGAGACTACCCGTCTTCCTCCCTTGCTGCTGGGGGATTCTCACCTCCAGTGACTCACAGCCTTTGACGAGGCAGCATACCCCGCTGTGGATTACACCACCAGAGTTTGCTGCCAGGTCTCAGGCTTCCTAGAAGTAGACCCCTGGCCAGACTTCCTGGTCAGCTCTCGTTTAGAAGCTCTGCTGATAACAGCTGAGCATCCCAGCAGCCAACAGGCCAGACAGAACAGAGCCCAGGTCTCCCCGTGAAGGGCTATGTTCTGTGTGGAAGCACCTCTGCCCCTCACTTGCTGAATACTGATGGTGGCAGTCAGGGGCGGCAGTGAGTCATTCAGGTGCCCGTGTGTCTCAGTAGCCAGTGCCGAGATCCTCCATGGCCAGAGATGACTTTTGCTACAAATACATCTGTCCAAGATCCAAGGCCCTGCTCCAGGCCCAGCCACCTGAATGAACCAGGGCACTGGACCCCCTCTCCTTACTGACCAGGGGCTTGGCTTTCCCCCACCCCCCACCCCGCCAGGATGTGGCCTTCACCCTGGCCTCTGGGGCCAGTGCGCATGTTGGGGGGCCATTGGTGCCTCGTCTCTGAGTGTTCCCTGTCAGGGTCTGAACAGATTCCTCACACTGCACTCTGTTGACTTTGGGTGACTTATGTGCTAACCGAAATGCTGACAGTTCAAACCTACCCAGTGACTCCACAGAAGAGCAGGCTTGGCAATCTGCTCGCATCAAGGTGGTGGCCAGTGGACGTTCTTCTCTGTCCTGGGGTCTCTGGGAGTTGAGACAGACTCAGTGGCGGCCAGCAGCACTCTTACTTTGGAATCTAGGGATTTTCTCTGTGTTCCAGCTTTGTGAGAAATGTGTTTTACATGTGTGTTCCCTATTCTTTTTGCTGCACAAGAGACAATTCCCCCAGCAGAGGAATAAGATATTCTTCAGGTGTCAGCAAACACCCCTGGCGGCCTAGTGAGCTGTGCTGGCAACCCAGAGGTGCACGGTTTGAATCCTCCAGTTGCTCGGCAGGAAAAAGATGGGTGATCTCCTCTCACGTGATTAATCGCCTCTGAAAACCCGCTGGGAATCAGCTATAGGTCGATTCTCCTCGATATATAACAACACACATCACACCATAACTTCTCCATTGCGTTTATGACCTTTTCTCCAGCTTATGAAAATGCCACTGTCTGTGTCATGTCTAAGCCTTAGTCTTTAGGTGCCTGTGACGTCCTGAGATGGGGAACAGAGTGAAAATGAGGTGACAGGTCCCTATGATGCCCTGAGATGGGAAACGTCCCGAGATGGGATGATAGGTCCCTATGAACTCTTGAGACAGGAAGCACCCTGATATGGGGTGAGGACCTGCACGGCCTTCCGCAGTGACAAGCAGACGTCACGGATATGGCGGGCGGATCTCACAAACTGCTCCCCTTCCCAGCACGTCTGGCAGTCAGGCGCCTACTCTTGTAGACAGGTGTGTGCAGGCACGCTATAGTAAAACATCCGGAATAAAGTGAAAACAGCCAAGACTTCACACAGAGGCAGGAAGTGAGCCTGTGGTGTGGGGAAAGGTCCCCGAAGACTCGCGCAGAGCAGGGGCACCCCGGACGTGCACGTGAAACAGCAGGAACACACTCCCACAGGCACCATCGCTGACGTGCAGAAGAGGCACACGTGCTTGGAAAAGGCCCCTGTGACGCCTCGCCTGGCCGGGGGTGGCATGGTTCGAAGGTCAGCAGGCCTCAGTCCTTTGTGGACTTGGCCTTACTTACGTGGTGATTCTGCAGCTTTGGACCCTTCCTTTCCTTTTCTGAATTTCTTAAGCGGGGGCAGAGGCGCACACTAGCGAGCAGAGTTGAGGAGGTGATGGTTGGCCACGGTGGGCAGAGGCCCAGATGAGCAGGCAGAGTTGAGGCGGCGATGGGGGCCGTACCTGGCTGTAGGTGTACGGGGGAGCTTCGCTGGTTTGGGGGCGTAGCGTGCAGTGGGGGTCTTCCTTGACCCCTCACACCCTGCTCTTGTCATTATTTTCCACGAGAATCCCCAGCCTAGCTTCGTGTGCCTGTCCGTACCATCTTCTCGCCCTCCTTCCCTCCCAGCATTCCTGGATCTGGGATGAGCTTCTGAAGTCCATGCCTGCAGTCAAGACCTTGGGACATCTTCATTCATTCATTCATTCATTCATTCATTCATTTATTCCAGAGTCACATGCTTAGTGCGTTCCCTTAGTGACGGATGCGTGAGCAGACGGGAGAGACTGACACGGTGCAGGAATGGACGGGAGACAACGTCCGTGCACTTGAACCTCACTGATGCCACTCAGAGTACACCAGGTGCCGTCAGGTGAACCAGCACCTGGGAACATCAGGCCTGGCAGCGCAGGCCGCCTCCACGGGTTTCAGGCCACCTTGCGGCCCGACTTCCCCCTTTCCAGGGCTGGCATTGAGCTCTGGCCGCTGGTTAACCACAGGGCCCCGGAGCCACATGCCTGTAATGTCCACGCAGGCCGCTGGGTACGAGGGAGGCTAGTGGCCGTGTTTAAAGGGCTCACAGAGAGTGACAGAGATGCTGCTTTCCAACCTCAGGATTATTCTCTCGTTTTCTTCAGGATGAGTCCGTTCTTTGCAGGGAGTGTCAGTCTCTCCCTGAGCTCTTCTGATGTGGGGTCCTGTCGAAGTAGCAGATACAGTGACGACGGGATAAGGGGAGTCTCTGAGGGGATGTCAAGAGTTTGGGGTTGCTTGTCATAGCAGAAAAATGACCAAAAAGCCCCGCTGGTGTCAGCGATGGTCACACAGCCTGTGGAGGGTGTGGGCCGGGGTCCTGTCCAGCAGGCCCTGCATGGCAGGCTTGGTGCAAATCCCCGTTGCCTGGCTTCAGCGATTTGGCGAGCTGAGAAAGTCACCGATTTGATTTCCTACTTTTATAGAAATAAAGACACGTTCACAAATCCTGAGAGCCACATTGAGAACTTTGACCTGAAGAAAATTCTCTTCCACGTTGCTCAGGAAATTGTGTCAAGACCAAGACGTGCTAAGTGCCCCAGGCCGTGGGAGAGAGAACTCTGATGTAAGGCTTGCCGACCAGCGGGAAATGCAGCTCTCATGACTTCTTCTTCTTGTTGTTGTTATGTGCTACTGAGTCGTTTGCGACTCATAGCGACCCTATGTACAACAGCCCTAAACCCTGCTCTATCCTGTGCCAGTCGCATTGCCTGTGACACACCCATCCCGATTACCCCAGTCACTGAATCAGTCCATCTCATAGAGGGTCTTCCCCTCCTGTGCTGTCCCTCCACCCTACCAAGCATGATGTCCCTTTCCAAGGACCAGTCCCTCCTTACAACATGCCCAAAGTATGTCAGACGAAGCCCCAGAATCCTTGCCTCCAAGGAGCAGCCTGGTTTAACCCTCTCTCGGATGAATCTGTTTGTTTTCCTGGCAGTCCATGGTACATTCAATACTCTTCTCCAGCACCACAGCTCAAAGGCATCAATTCTCCTTCTGTCCTCCCTAGTCATTGTCCAACTCTCTGATGCATAACAAGTGATTGCAAAAACCATGGCCTGTATCAGACACACCTTAGTCTCCAGAGAGACACCGTTGCTCTTGAATACTATAGAGAGGTCCCTAATAGCAGACTTCCCCATTGCAATATGTCTTTTGATTTCCTGACTGCTGGTGCCAAGAGTGTTGACTGTGGAGCCGAGCAAACTGAAGCTGTGAACAATCTCCATCTCTTCACCATCCATCCTGATGCTGCCAGTTGGTCCAGTGGTGAGAATCTTTGTCTTCTTGACATTGAGCCTCAGTCCATACTGAAGGCTGCAGTCCTTGACCCTCTGCAGCAAGTGAATGAGGTCCTCCTCAGTTTCAGCAAGCAGGGTTGTGTTATCTGCATAACGCAGATTGTTAATAGATCTTCCACCAATCTTAATGCCATACGTCTCCTCATAGAGCCCAGCCTCCCTGATGATCTGCTCTTCATACAGGTTGAAAAGGTATGGAGACAGGACACATCCCTGGCGTACACCCTTCCCAATTTTGAACCATGCAGTGTTACCCTGCTCTGTTCTGACTACTTTCTTTTCGTCTAAGTATAGGTTTCACATTAGCACGATTAAATGTTCTGGGATTTCCTTTCTCAGACAGTTTGTTATAATCCACGCAGTCAGATGCCTTTGCGTAATCAATGAAACACAGATAGACATTCTTCTGGTATTCTCTGCTTTCAGCTAAGATCCATCTAGCATCAGCTACAGTATCCCTAGTACTACGACCCCTTCTAATCCCAGCCTGGACTTCTGGCAATTCTCTGCTGATGTGCTGTTCCAGTCGTTTTTGGATAATCTTCAGTAGACTCTTGCTTGCATGTGAAATCAGTGAGATTGTTCTATAGTTTCCACACTCAGTTGGGTCACCTTTCTTTGTAATGGGAACAAATATAGATCTCTTCCAGTCAGTTGGCCAAGTGGTTGTCCTCCAGATTTCTTGGCACAACTTGATGAGCACATCCAGGGCAGTATCTGTTAGCTGAAATATGTCAATTGGTAAACCATCTATTCCTGGAGCCTTATTTTTTGCTATTTCCTTCAAAGCAGCTTAAACTTCTTCTTTCGTCACCATAGGCTCTTGCTCATATGTCTCATGGTTTAGTGGGGCGGAATTGTGCTGCCAACACAAAGGTATGCAGTTCAAATCCTCCAGCTGCTACGTGGGACAGACGGGCAAACCCGATTCCCTCCATGCCATTTCCTGCCTGTGAGAGCTCGCCAGAGGGTCAGCGGTGGTCAGCCCAGCCTCAGTGGTACCAACAACAGTAACACTAACCTGAAGCACCACCTGTCTGTCCGTGTGTCTGTCCCTGTTTGTTGCTGTGATACCAGAGGAATGTGGCTGGTATTTCTCTCAGCCAACAGTGGACAGGTTTCAGAGAAGCTTCTAGATGAAAGCAGGGAAGAAAGACAATCCTAGTGGTCAACTGAAATCCGGCCAGTGATGGCCCGTGGGTCCCAGGAGAATGCTGTCTGGTGTGGGGGTGGGAGGGTCCCCGGCGGGAAGACCTGCAGGATGAACACAGCCTTCTGCGGAAGATGATGGCAGGGCCCCTCCTGAGAGAAGGTCACAGCGTCTCCCATGGAGCCATGTCTGCGGACACCAAGCCAGGCTCTGCGAACCCTCCCTGGGCAGCTGCTGGCCCGTCTCCTTCTGCAGCAGCACGAGTCCAGGTGGTGCCCGGGTGGAACGAGATCTCATGCACCCTTCGCTTGCTTCTCCTTCTCATTGTGACTCTGTGACAGTGTGAAAAGCTGGGTTTTCACTCGCTGGTCCATGTTTCCCCCAACCCTCTCCCTCCGTTCACTTGGCGATGCACGTCTTGGTTCGTCACCCTCCACATGATGTCTGGTCTCCCGTTCCTTTCAGAGAGTCCTTCCCTCGCCTGTTCCAGGGCAGTGTGGACGTGGCCTCCTGCGAATGGAGTTTCTCTGCCCTTGCCTGGCACACTAAAGCTGCCATTGTTGTTTTTTTTTTGTTTTTATTTTTTTAAATTTTGTTTTATTCATTTTAACGAACATTTATAGAGATTTTGGATTTCCATTCATTCATTGTTGCACTATTTTCTCTATCCTCCCCAGTTCGTTCCTCTCTTTTTTCTTCCCCTTGAAAGTCTGTTTTAATTGTCCCATTGCCACAGTGCTTGTCAAAACCAGTTCTGATTAATCTCTTTTGTCAGTATGTCCTTTGCCATTCCCTATCACTTCTCCCTGAGAGAGACTTCACCCTGATTCATAAGGAAAAGGGGATGGCGTATTCTCTTAGCTACTTCCTGCTGAAAAGGGACGCTGTGGGTTTCAGGGTGA
>NW_006400125.1:1080454-1083342 GCF_000299155.1 Elephantulus edwardii
ATTGTATTCCATTGTGTGAATATACCACAGCTTCTCTATCCATTCATTTGTTGATGGGCACTTAGGTTGTTTCCAACTCCTTGCTGTTGTGAACAAAGCCATGATAAACATGGGTGTGCATATATCTGCTCAGATGTCAGTTATGGTCTCTTTGGGGTATATTCCCAGTAGTGGAATTGCTGGTTCAAATGGTATCTCTATCTGCAACTTTTTGAGAAAGCGCCATACCGCCTTCCACAGTGGTTGCACCGTTTTACACTCCCACCAACAGTGAATACGGGTTCCAGTTTCTCCACAACCTCTCCAGCATTTGTTGCTTGCTGTTCTGTTAAATTTTGCTATTTTGACTGTGGTGACATGATATCTCATAGTTGTTTTAGAGCCGCTGTTTTTGTAGACCCTCTGCTCGTGCCTGTGGCCCTGCGTCATGGGATGTGGATCGTGACATGATGTCGTTTCAGTGCAGAAGGATCAAGCGTCTCACAGATTGTGAGGCGGCCCTGCTCCTTCTGTGCCGTCTGTTTACATCTGTGTGTCTTAATTGGCCCTGGTCTGGTGATCACGTGCCTTTACTGGGTGACAACAGAAACTCACAGTGGCCGTGACAGTGGACACAAGCACACCAGTGGTCCTGGAGAGGCCCAAGTAGACAGAGTGTGGGGGGTTAATGAGGGGAGCTGACTTCCAGGCTAAAGCCATCCAAGATGTGTCAGACCTGAGTCTCCAGCCACCTGATATGAGCTCGTGAGCAGGTTTCTAAAGCAAAAGCTTGAAGAACAAGGACCGTGATGGTCACGAACAGGACTTGACAGTTCTTCCCCTGAAAGGGCAAATATTTGCCCCAGGACAGAAATCTTTTCAGAGCAGGGGGCCATGGGCAGTCTGTGAGCAGACAGGGTGGCTTCTTCCAATAAAACTTTATTTACAAAACCAGGGAGTGGCCAGGCTTGGCCTGAGGGCCATGGTTCTCCATCCCCTGCTGTGAAATAGTAAATAGGCAGCTTCCTTGCAGTCTAACTAGAGGAATGTACCACCCTGCAAAATCTTTACATGGCTTCTATTAAAACTCTGCTTCTAAAGGACTTGTTCCCCCCAAAACATATGATGTGCAACTTTGCCGAGAGCCCTGTCTGCATTTTCTAGTGCTGCTGACACAGAAATACTCCCCGTGGGAGGCTGGAGAGAACGGAACTCTATTTTCACCCAGCTGGGAGGTAGAGGGCCAACCCGAGGATGTGGCTTTAGAGGAGGGCGCCTGGCTCTCTGTCGCCGGCTTGGCGGACGCCGCGTGCCTGGCAGCTCCTGTGCTGGGGTTCGGGGTGGCCTCCTCGGCCCTCCCTTCCTGTGTTTTGGCTTGAGTCTCATCTGTGCTGGTTATAGCCCGGATTGACTCGGGGGAGGGCACCCCTCCCCGCCAGGCCTGGGCTCGATCCGGTGAGGCTGGCCCTGGAGGTGCCGGGGTTTGTCCGCTGTACGCAGTGTGACTGTGACTCAGGTGTGACTTTGCAGCACCTCACAGAAGTGGCAGCTCTGGTGGCTCAGTGTGGGGAGCTGTGTTGCTACTTCATAGGCAAGGGGTTCAAATCCACCAGCTGCTCCCCGAGGACACATCGAGCAGTCTTCTCCCAGGCTGTTTGATGTGGTGTCTCGGGGCCAGCAAGTCGGGTACAACTCACAGCAACGCCATGATAGCAGCGCAGTGATTGCAGCGCCATGGAGAACAGAGCCAAACCCTGGCCTCGCCTGGGCCGCCCTCACAGTCCCTGGGCTGCAATCACTGTGTCAATCCATGTGGTCGAGAGTCTTCCTCTCCTTTGCCGACCTTCCACCTTCCCAAGCAGCATGTCCCTCTCCAAGGAGTAGCCTCTCAGCAACACGCCCAAAGCAAGTGGAACAAAGCCTCATCCTTGCCTCCAGGGAGCACTCCGGCTGCACCCTCTGCAGAACTGTTTGTTCGTTTGTCCGTCCACAGGATGTGCAGTGCCCTTCTCCAACACCACAGCTCAAAGGCACCGGTTACTGTCGCCCTTCTTCACTGTCAGCCTCAGATGCATGGCAGGTGTTTCACCCTTGCTCTTTCTTGCCTCTTAAAACCCTCTGGAAGGTCAGCCATGAGTCGGTTCCGACTTGATGTTTTCTAAAAACAATCATTTGACGTGACCAGCAGCACAAAGGAGATCAGAGGCGCAGGTGAGGATTCACACCTTTTTAGGGAGTACAGCCCACAGCAACCCCATTCTCAGAGGCATGTACCTGCAGGCTTTAGCATGTGTTCCCAGGAGAAGCCGTGCTGTGCGAACTCCACAGTGAAGCCAAAGCCCCCACACCTTAGCCACGTCAGCCTCCCTGCTCCTCTCAGACGACACACCATCCTTTCCCGGCTCTGTTTCCAGCCAAGGCCTGAAGGTGCTGTCCCGTTACCTGGTCAGCCAGGTAAACATGGAGTTACCTGTGTTCTCTGTGTTGCCTGGGGGGAGTTTGCTGTCAGGGACGTCACCAAAGCGCCAAAGGGCACAGATGGCAGTTTGAGTATCAAGGTGTGTCTGACCCAAGCTGGGGTAGTTTTGGTTGCTTCCTGTGATCTGAAAGTTGGAAAGGAAGAATGCAGAGCCCATGCCTTCGAGTTATCTTGTTGGTGAAGAGCTTTGAGTAGCTGTGGACTGACAGAAGAAAAGACAAGTCTGTCTGGGAGGAAGTACAACCAAGGTGCCTCTTAGGTGCGAGGACGGTAAAATGTCGTCTCACTTAACTTGGGCACCTTTTCAGGGTGACACAGTCCTTGGAGGGAGATCTCAGGTTGGGAGAGTGGAGCATCGGAAGAAGAGGGGGAAACCCCCCAATGAGATGGACTGAGACGGTGACTCTCAACGGGCTTGCGCAGGGCAGGG
>NW_006400125.1:1083561-1085946 GCF_000299155.1 Elephantulus edwardii
GATGCCGCGGGATCAGAGGGCAGGGGTCAGGAGGATGCCGCGGGATCAGAGGGCAGGGGGTCAGGAGGATGCCGTGGGACCAGAGGGCAGAGGTCAGGAGGATGCCACGGGATCAGAGGGCAGAGGTCAGGAGGATGCCGCGGGATCAGAGGGCAGGAGTCAGTCCCGTGGTTCCTGGGGAGCTGGTTCACCTTGTGAACCGTAGGACCTGGCAACAATAGGTAGCTGATCTGTATGACGTGTCTGGGGCGTCATCGCACCGAGTAGGGGGCCCACCTGTGCACACTTCCTAATGCTCACATTTTCTTCAGCACACCGAGTTCTAAGTCTGGCTGGCGTCGGTCTCTCCTGAGCCCGCAGCACCTTCCTGCAGCACCAAAGCCTCTCTTCAGGTGACAAGCCCGGGCAGGGACAGGCAGGACGGTGGCCCAGCCAGCAGACCGCGGATGAGCGCACTTGTGATTACGGGGAGTCGGTGGGGGTAACTGCATATTTCTCACCGCAGTCGCCAACCCCAGGCAGGGCCCGAGCACCGACCAGCAAGGCGAGCGTGGACACGCTTAGAAATCTGCAGGCAGCAGCTCTGTCTATAGGAAACCACCTCCGAGACCCCGCTTCCCTGTGGGCCGGCCTCGACCCCTCTGCCAGCCCCCCAGATCCTTCCTATGCCATCTCAGCGTTCGTTCACATTCCCAAACGCTGACCTGGCCGGAGTGCCCAGGCCGCAGGTCAGAGTGGCCCTCGGGCCTCACCTGCTCATCCGTGGTGAGCCGTTTCTCCTTTTTCTCAGCCATCCGAGTCTCCTGGCGGCCCAGGCTGACCTCTGCCTCTCTGCCCACCCCGTGGTGCCTTCCTGCTGAACTGAAGCCTCTTGTCAGCAGCCCCGACCCTGACAGGGCGTGGCGGGTACTGAACACGCAAACTCAAGGCCTTGCAGACCTCGCGCACTGGGCCCCTCAGCCCTTTCTGAATGAACCTGGCCTGAGCCATTTCTGGGGCTCTGAAGCTTGCCGGTGGGTGCAGGCCCAGATGAGGTCCATGTTCCTCTTTGCAGGGCACTGCCCAGCGCTCCTGCCTGCCCCCCAGTGTTTGCAGAAGAGCAGGGTGGACATAACCCAGGAGCGCCTGGCTGGAGTCTCACAGCTCAGCTCAGCCCAGCCCAGCGGAACCCCGACTGCCCAGAAGACAGTGACCTCACTGCTCCGGGGACAGTACAGCTGACCGCGTGTGCCCCTCAGCAGAGGCCGATGTGCCTGCATCTGTCATTTGGTAGAAGAAGGGAGAGGCCGGGGCTGGGCAGAGCCTCATGGGACTGGCCTGCCTGGCCTCCGTCCTGCCCGCGGGCTTGTCCACCACGCCTGAGAAGCCTCTGCTTTGGCCCCTGTGTGACGAAGCCAGCCCTCAGGCCGGTGCACACACACTGTTACATAAGTAACGTCTGCGCCCTGCTCTCTCCTCTCCCCCATCTGCTGCTACATCTCCATTCCTGAAATAACCACCCAGTGGCCCCCAGGGATCCTGGCCTCTCGCAGCCCACGCTCACGGGGTCTTCACAGACCCTGAGGTGTCCTGTCGAGAATCCGGGAGGATCTGGCCTGCCGTTCTCCTCATCTGCCCAAGCTGAGCACTATAAATAAAAGCTCAGCTGACGGGTAGCCAAGGCGCCTGGCTCAGCAGACGGCATGGAGGGAGACTCGTGAGTGGGAAGGCCTTTCCCGGGACGCTCCCTCTTTCCCGCTCACTGAAGATAGGATAGGAGGTGTTCCCCAGACACCAGGCTGACGTCCGCAGGGTGTGGGGCACAGGGAGTCGGGCCTCACTGGACCCTGATTGTGAGGCCCCCATGTCTGATGACAGAACAGAGAGGTGTGGGCGCGGCTGTGGCTCAGGGGGGCTGGGTGGAGCGCCACACCCACCTGGCCAGGTCTTTGCGAGGACATCCGAGGCCCATGTGTCACCCAGGCTTTGCCTGTCACCGGTGTTAGAGGTGTGCGTGGTGACAGGCGTGATGCTCAGTGAGCCAGAGGGAGCTGGGTAAATCCCACCTTTGTCCCCAGCTGTTTGTTCTCACCAGCCTCACGGAGGGCTGACTCGGGGAGCTGGGTAGAGGGACTGGCTGGGAAGCTAGCTACCTGGCTGACTGGCAGAGGGGCTGCCTGGGAGGCTGGCTGGGGGTGGGGGGACTGGTGGAGGGGCTGGCTGGAGGGTTGGCTGCGGCTGGGAGGCTTGCTAGAGGGTTGGCTAGGGCTGAGGGGCTGGGGTGCTGGCTGGAGGGTTAGCTGGAACTGAGGGGCTGGCTGGGAGGCTGGATAGGGGCCTGGCTGGGAGGCTGGCTGGAGGGCTGGCTAGGGGGCTGGTTGGAGGGCTGTCTGGGGCGCTGGCTGG
>NW_006400125.1:1086046-1086450 GCF_000299155.1 Elephantulus edwardii
CTGGGGCGCTGGCTGGAGCTGAGGGGCTGGCTGGGAGGCTGGCTAGGAGGCTGGCTGGAGGGCTGGCTGGAGGGCTGGCTGGGAGGCTGGCTGGAGGGCTGGCTGGGGGCTGGCTGGGAGGCTGGCTGGGGGCCTGGCTAGGGGGCTGGTTGGAGCTGAGGGGCTGGCTGGGAGGCTGGCTGGAGGGCTGGCTGGGGCACTGGCTGAGAGGCTGGCTGGGGGACTGGCTGGAGTGCTGACTGGGGGGATGGATAGGAGGTTGCCTGGAGGGCTGGCTGGCACTGTCTCCCTATTCTCTTTCCCTTTCTCCTCCTCCTGCTTCTCTTCTCTGCCCCTCCCCCTCCTCTCCCCTTTGCTCTCTCCCTCTCTCCCTTCTCTCACTCCCTCCCCCTCCCTTTATCTCT
>NW_006400125.1:1086641-1089867 GCF_000299155.1 Elephantulus edwardii
TCTCTTTCTCTGTCTCTCCCTCCCCTTCTCTCTCCCCCTCTATCTCTTCACTCCTCTTTCTCCTTCTCTCTCTCCCTCCACCCTCCCTTTATCTCTATCCCTGTTCCTCCCCTTTTCTCTTCTGTCTCTCCCTCCCCTTTTCTCCCTCCCTCCCTCCTTCTCTCTCTCTTCCCTCCTCTCTCTCCCCCCTTCCCCTTCCCACTCTTTCTCTTCTCCCTCTCTCCTCCCTCCATCTCTCTCCCCCCTTTCCTCCCTCCCCCTCTGTCCCTCCATCTGTCCCTCTATCTTCCTCTACTTCTCTGTCTCCATCACGTCCTGAGCACCTGCATTTGGATCACGGCTTACAAGGTAGAAGGATACTCGGGCTGTTGTTTCCTTAAGCACAAACCAGCCAGACTGACTTGCTGGTTTATAAACTTGTGGGTTTATAAATGTTCTGGGAGAGGAGGCCATACCACGACAGACTGCTTTATTAGTCAAGCGAGGATATAAATAAAAACAAGCATAAGGTGAGGTGAGGGAGGGGTCTCAGCTCAGAGCTTCCACGTCCCAGGAGGAGGCAGAGCCCTCTGCATCGCGTGTGTGGCCCCCAGCCTTGCAGCTCCCTGAGCATCAGAAAATAAGTCAGAGGGAAAGTAGTGTAGGCATGAGAGGGTTGAAGGTCGGCGTGTCTGTTGGCCTCCCCGTGTAACCCTGCATTCTAGGGCTCCCTCAGCGCTGACTGTGGGTGAAGTGGTGAACCCCCAGTTGTTAGTGGTCCACATTCAGGACCCCAGAGGACAGGAGACTGTGCTGTGCCTCCACACATCCCAGATGCCGACGGAAGCCAAGTACCGGGAGGTAAGAAGGGACACCAAATGTGAAGGGGACAGAAGGGCGAAGGAACCCCTTCCACTAGAAACACGTGGCAGACCATCAGAGTGCATGTGATTGGATGGAGGGAAATCAGAAAGCGGGCTGCATCAGCACCAAGAAGACACATCCCAGCCTAACGGACCTTAGCGGAATGACCTCTCCACATGTCCTGCAGAAGGCCACTGGGCAAGATGGGGTGGCGTACTGGGCACGTATCTCTGCTTCAGTGCGTGCTCATCTGATGGTGGGAGGACAACAGCGAGAACGGCCTCCTCACTCTGCCCTGGTCCCACAGTCCTCACTTCTGAGAAGCATCTTCGCCGACCCTCCACCCTTCTCAGCATCCTGTCCTTCTCCAAGGAACAGCCCCTCCTAGCAACAGGCCCAAAATATGTGAGGCAGAGTCTCATCATTCCCGCCTCCAAAGAGCCCTCCAGCTGCACCCTTCCAAGACATGTTTGTTCTCTTGGCCGTCCATGGGATGTTCAGTGCTCTTCCCCAACACCACAGCTCAAAGGTGTCAATTTTTCCATCATCCTTATTCATTGTCCAGGTCTCAGATACAGAGCATGTAATCAGAAAGACCATGACCTGAATCAGATGCACCTTAGTCCTCAAACTGACATCCTTACTCCTCCATAATTTGGAGAGGTCCCTAATTGCCAATTTTTCCAGTGCACTGTGTCTCCTTATTTCCTGACTGCTGGTACCAAGGGTGTTAATTGTGGATCCAAGCAAGATGAAGCTGTAGACAGTTTCACTCTCCTCTCCATCCATCATGATGCTGCCCATCGGTCCAGTGGTAGTAATCCTTGTTTTCTTGATATTAAGATGTAATCCATACCTAAGGCTGCATTTCTTGATCTTCTGCAACAAGTGCTTCAAGTCCTCCTCACTTTCAGCAAGCAAGGTTGTGACATCTGTGTAACACAGGTTATTGATGAGTCTTCCTGCAACCCTGATGCCACACTCCTCTTCACAGAGTCCAGCTTCTTGAATAATGTGCTCAGCATACAGATTGAATAAGTATGGAGAGAAACTACAACCCTGATGCACTCCCTTCCCAATTTTATTTGTTTTCCTTGTGTACTGTCAAATCTAATCCAACTGACACAGGAGGAGATTGCCCCTCCTTCTGCACTAGAGCATCTGGTGGATTCAAACCGTGCACCTTCGGGATTGCAGCACAACTTCTTACCACTAGGCTCCCATAACTCCCTTCCTTCACAGTTTTAAACCATGCGAGCTCCCCTGCTCTATTTGCACAGTTGCCTCCTGGTCCAGGTAGAGGTTCCACATGAGCACAATCAAGTGCTCTGAGATTCTCATTCTTAGTGTCAGCCACAGCTTGTTAAGATCCACACAGTCAAATGCCTTTGCATAATCAATAAAGCATAAACACACATTCTTCTGGTATTCCTTACTTTCAGCCAGGTTCTATCTAACATCAGCAATGATATCCCTGGTACCACAGCCTCTTCTAAATCCTGCTTGAACTTCTGGCAGTTCCCTACCTATTGTACTGTTCCAGCTGTTTTTGAATGATCTTCAGCAGTATTTTGCTTGCAGGTGATATCAATGATATTATTTGATAGTTTCCACATTCAGTTGGATCACCTTTCTTTGGAAGGGGAACAGGTAAAGACTTCTTTCAGTCTTTTGGCCAGACAGCTGTCCTCCACATTTCCTGGCATAGACTGGTGAGCGCATCCAAGGCTGCATCTGTTAATTGAAACAAGTCAGTTGGTATCGCATCGATTCCTGGGGTCTTATTTTGTGCCAATCCCTTCAATGCAGCTTCCTCTTCCTCCTTCATTACCTTTGGCTCCTGTTCATATGGTACTTCCTGAAATTCTTCAGTGTCAGTCACGTTTTTCTGATACAGTGATTCTGTGTGTTTCCTCCATGTTCATTTTCCTCCCTGTGACACGGGGATTAAATCCGTTTTTCACTTCTTTCAGTTGGAGGAACGCGGAGTGAGATCCTCCCTTTTTATTCTCCAATCCCAGCTCTCTGCATATTTCACTATAATATTTTTATTTGTCCTCCCGAGTTGCCCTTAGAAACTGTCTGTTCAACTCTTTCACTTCGACATGTTTTCTTTAGATTTGGCTTCTCGACTTTCTGGTGCTAACTTCAGAGTCTCTTCTGACATCCGTTTTGGTTTTTTCTTTCTCCTCTGGTTTTGTAATGATCTTTCACTTTCTTCATGGATGATATTCTTATATCACCCCACAACTCATCTGATCTTCGATCATTGGTGTTCAATGCCTCAAACCTGTTCTCTTTTTTTTTAAGTAACTATATAAAAATGTTTTATTTTGCTGAATGTTTTTTAATGTATTTCAATTTTTGTATTATTTTATTTTTT
>NW_006400125.1:1091862-1119839 GCF_000299155.1 Elephantulus edwardii
CATAGAGAGATAATTTTACCTCCTCTTTGCCAATTTGGATACCTCTTATTTCCTTCTCTTGTCTTATTGCTACTGCCAAGACTTCCAATACAATATTGAATAAGAGAGGTGAGAGTGGGCATCCTTGCCTAGTTCCTGTTCTTAAAGAGAATGCCTTTAACCTCTCTCAGTTGAGAACGATGTTGGCTCTTGGCTTTTCATAAATACTTTTTACTATGTTGAAGAAATTCCCCTCTAATCCTATTTTGTTGAGTGTTTTCATCAGGAAAGGGTGTTGGATTTTGTCAAAGGCCTTTTCTGCATCAGTTGATAGGATCCTGTGGTTCTTTTTCTTTGCTTTGTTAATATGATGAATTACATTGATTGTTTCAAAACTGTTCTTAAGCTGATCTTGAAATTCAGATGGAAGGGATTTGAAATCATATCTTGATTTCTATGGACTTATTTTAATTTTCTTTGACCTCAATTTGAATTTGCATATGAGTCATTGGTGATCTGACCCACAGTCTGCCCCGGCCTAGTTTTGACTGCTGATATTGAGCTTCTCCGACAATTTATTCCACAAATGTAGTCAGTCTGTTTATTGTGCAGCCGGTGAGGTGAGATTCACGTGTCAAGTTTTCATTTGTGTCTTTTAAGAAAGGCATTTGTAATGAATAAATCATGGCAAATACAAATCTTAATCACTCTGTTTCCAGCCTCATTTCTATAACCAAACCCGTATTTTCCAACTACTGTTCCTTGTTCACTGTTTCCCACTTTTGCCTTCCCATCACCAGATATCATGAATGCATCCTGACTGCTTGTTACTCTTGTGCAAGTCTAAGTTGATTGGCTGTTTCTGAGTTCATTGGCAAATAGCTGTGGGCTAAAAGCCTATTGCTTAACCAAATAGTGCCTGGGGCAGAGCCCTTTAACACATAGAACGCAGTTAAATTATGTATAACAGTGTTTTATTGCGCCGAGGATCACAGCCATGCACAATGTTAACCATCACAGAGGCTAACAGATCCCTTTGGCAAAGTCCATGTTTTCACCTCGTTTCCCACCATCCCCTCCGTGGCGATGTGCTTCCGTGTGAAGCCCACCAGACAAGAGCTTGGCGGTACCCATCTGCGTCTCTTGTTGAGAATGTGTCCGTAAGTAATCTTCGTGGACTTCTGTGTTCATTCACGGCGTGTTAGAAAGCCCGCAGCCCGCCGGGGATGAGATGGACCCTCAGAGTCCGCACAGACTCATGCCAGCCCCCCAGCCAACTCGGGAATGCCACATTGTCAGAGGGCACTTGGGGGGACAAGCCTGGGAGGCTGTGCCAGAAAAGAGAAACCAAATAGCAGCCCGCCCTGGTGGCTGCAGCTCACGCCTCTGTAGGATTCGGTGGCTGTTGGCCGCTCTGAAACCGTCACCGGCTCGTACTAAGGGGGGAGTTCAAACCTTTGGATTAGTGGAGGGGTCAACTGATTGAACCTTCTGAATTGTATATGCCCTGTGGCCCCCAGACAGTACCCTCCCCCCAAAACCAAGCCCACTGCCACTGAGTTCACGCAGACCGGGATCAGCCCTCCGGCACAGAAGGCCTGGCCCTGGGGCTTCCAAAGCTGTAGTTCAGGGAAGTAGATGGGGGATGGTCTCATCTTTCCTCTCTCAAACAGCTCCTGGCTTTGAACCACCCACCGATCCTTTGATCAGCAGGTGCACCTGTAGGGCTCCTCTCAGAACTCTGAACGGTTTAGTTAGTAGCTGCTTGAGTAGAGTCGCGTGCCTGGAGCCGAGGGTCCCAGACACCTTTGAAGGGAGCCCGTCCGAGCAGACTGTATGAAGTGACCCGTGGCGCTTCTTACTCTCCACCTGAGCGTCCAGCATTGTGTCATCGTCTGCGTTACTGCACGTGTTTCCTGTTCGTCCCTGAGCAGTAAGTGAATAATGCAAATCGTGGAAGCGGAGCGGAGCTGCGCCCTGTAATCACCGGGTTTCTATCAATGGCGTGATGATCCGACAGGAGGAGGAGCTTGGTTTGATTGGGGCGGTTGATGGGAATGAATGAGCACTGAATTTACCACAATTCCTTCCAGTGAGGACAGCTTCTCATTAAAACCAGCCAAACAACTGCTGGGAACCTCGTTAAAGTAACAAGCACACTTGTTAAGACAGAAGAAAAACAAACACGCCTCCTTCACATGCATATTAAATACACTGTCTTTCCAAAATTCCGCTGGAAAGGAGAGGCTGGGCTTTGGAGTCTGACCAGTGACACGTGGCATTTCGGGGTTGGCGGATGGCGCCCCCCATCCTTCCCTGTGAGTGAGGAGCGGCACCTCCCTTGTTGGGAGACCTTCCTGAGGCAGTGAGACAGGCCCGGGCCCAGGCCCAGGGTGTCAACACTCCTGCCAGCTTTCAGGATGTAAGACAAGAGACTCGTTGGCGGGAGCCCTTAGCACTTTTCGTAAAGGACCTATATGCTGCAGCTTTTTGTACCAGTCTTCTCTTTTTGGTCTGTTCATTCAAGATAAAGGCTGAGAAGAGCTTTGTGAAAATGTTTTGTCATATTGTATTTTTTTCAACCAGAAATGTCCCAGTGTGGTGTGTCCTACATGTTAACATCTAAGAGATCCTGGAAGTTAAAGAGAGCTGTTTTTCCCAAGTTGACTGCTCCAACTAGGGGTGGGGATTGTGTGTTTGTGAAGAACCACAGAATTGTTGTCCGTCGCCAGCAGAAACCCTCCGCGTCCTCTGCAGCACGGGTGTTTTAAATTTGTGTTTGCTGGTTGGTTCGTTCTAATCACAGTCATCCTGGTGGGTGAGTATGGCGTCTCCTGTGCCTTTGAATTGCATTTCTTGGGTGACTAATCAGGGAACTCTGGTGGGTCAGAGGTAAGGAATCGCACTGCCGACACAAAGGCTTGTGCTTCGAATCCACTGGCTACTTCCTGGGAGAAAGATGGGCAGTTTCCTCCCATATGATTCTGAACGGTCAGCGTTGGGTTGGTTTTGGCTCCGTGGTGAGCAGCAACACAACAACAGATGACTAGTAGGGGGCTTGGGTGGCCTGGTGGTAAGGAATAGTGCTCCCAGCTCAAAGGGGCGCAGTCTGAACCCACCATCTGATCCATGATAGGAAGGTGGACATCTCCTGCAAGACTTACAGCCTCTGAAAACCCTCAGGACTGTCAACTGTGGCTGGGTTCCAACTTGACGGTCTCAACACCAGCAAAATGACGAATGAAGGTGCTCTGGTGTCTCAGGGAGTGAAGCGTCGAGTGCTCACTGAGGGATCGACAGTAGAAATGAACCCCCTCTCTGCGGGAGAAAGGTGGGTCAGCTTCCTTTAAGATGTGGTGGTGATTGTAGTTGTTAAGTGTCGTTGAGTCGAACACCACTCAGAGAATGAACAAAAGATCTGAACCCTGTTCTATAACTGGTTAGGAAGTAGATGCCAGTCCTGCTTCCTCCTCTAAGATACGCCTCTGAAATCCACTGACGGGCGGCCTTGAACCTGGCCTGACAGTACCTGGGTGGCCTTCGGGAGTGCTAGTGGAGTAGCGTGTCCTGGGCTGAGCTGCGAACCCAAACCTCAGTGATTGGGATACAGCAGCAGTGTCGTTGGGTGAAGCCTGTCTCCCGTAAAGATTTCCAGCCTTAGAAATCAGACAGAGCGTTAGAACGATCAGAAGGCGGTGGGTTTCCCAGGCTGGATTGGGTTTGACGATGAGTGATGTTGAGCATCTTTTCATGTATGTGTTGACTCTTTCCATGTATCCTTCGGAAACGCCTTCTGATGGAGTTCTTTGCCATTTTGTTAGTAAGTAGGAAGAGTTTTGGATATTAGGCCCTTAGCCAAAAATATATGATTTCCATTTTCCCCTCAGTGAGTGTGCTGTCTCTTCCCTTTCTAGAGAATGTCCTTTAAAAACCAAAAAGCGTGTAAACTAACGTCTACTGTGTGTTGTTATGTGCTGTTGAGTCAATTCAACTCATAGCGACCCTCTCTGATCAACAGCCTGAACCCTGCTCTCTCCTGAGCCAGCCTCACTGTCTCTGACACACTTGACCCGTTTCCACAGTAACTGTGTCCATCTCATCCAGGGTCTTCTCCTGCACTAAGCTGCCACCCTTCCGAGTATGATGTCCTTCTCCAAGGACCGGTCCCTCCTGGTCACATGCCCAAAGTATGTGAGCCAGAGTTTCAAAATCCAAGCCTCCAAGGAGTAGCATGGTTTCACCCTCTCTAGGACAGACCTATATGTTCTCCTGGCGGTCCACGGTAGGTTCAAGACTCTTTTCCAGCACCACAACTCAAAGACATCGATTCTTCTTCTGTCATCAGTAGTCATTATCCAGCTGTCTGAAAAATTGAGAGGATCATGGCCTGGATCAGGCACGCCTTAGTCTCTAGACTGGCTTTGTGGGGTTTTAGCACTCTGGAAAGGTAGCTATTTTTCTTCTAAAATATGATGAAATACCATATCCTTTGTCCTCCAGCATGGGGTCACAGAGTCCACTCCACAAGGGTGCTCGCCAGAAGGCCACTAGTGGAGACGCAGGAGAGTGAGGGTCCTCGGCAGAGGTGGGGCCCTTGGGAGCATGCTTCCTCTTCACCCAGGCTGTTGCGTGAGTGTCACCCTGGAAACCCACTGACATTCTGTATGGAACACAGGGGAGAGAATGGGCAGGAGGAACGTGTCGTTGAAATGGTTCTGTAAAGGGGGCAGGAGAGGATCAAATTTGAATTTAAAAATAGGTCAACCAAGCCACCAGTTACCCTCACGTGATTCTGCCCCGTGGTGCCATGTGTCAGACGTCCGTGTTCCGGACAGCCTGCCATGGTTGTGCACCCTGGAAGGAGAGCACTGGGCCTGTCTTCACCGGCCCTCAGGCTAACTCGAACACCCAGCATTTTAGTTATCAGTCAAGTATGTCAACTTTTGCATCATCCAAGGACTGCTAAAAATGTGGTAGGTGGATGGATGGATGGATGGATGGATGGATGGATGGATAGATGGATGGATGGATTGGTTGGTTGATTGAAGAGAGGTGATAGGTGAGCACGGGTAGATATTTAGATGCATGGTAGATAGTGTTGTTGTTTGGTGCCATCAAGTCACCCACGACTCCTAGCGACCCTGTGAACAGCAGTTCTACCTCTTGCCCTGTCCTCATCTCTGATCTACAGGAACACGTTGTTATAGTCACTCTGCCATCCTGCCTTGTTGATGGTCCCCTGCTCTTTCTCTGGCCCTCACTTTTCACAGCGTGATGTCCTTTTCCAAAGGCTGCCCCCTCTGACCACATGACCACAGTGTGTGAGAGGAAGCCCCAGCACCGCTGCCCATAACGAGCACAATGCTTGCATTTCCTCCAAGGCAGCCCTGATGCTCACTTGACAGCCCATGGAATGTCCATCCCTCTGCTCCAGCACGGGAACTCAGAGACGCCACTTCTGTCTGTCATCCGTGTGCATTGCCCAACTTTACGTGCATAGGAAGTAATTGAAAAGACTGTGGCTAAGGTCAGCTGCACCTTGGTTTTCAAGGTGACGTCCTTGAATTTTGAAAGGTCCTTGACAGATTCACTTGACTCCTCTTACCCTTGGTGTTGATCATGGATCCACGTACAAGGAAATCTTTGACAGTTTCCGTCTCTTGTCCTTACATCCTGATGTCGCTCATTGGTCCCGTGGTGAGGAGTTTTGTTTTCTTGACTTGGAGCTTCAGTTCATATTGAAGGCTGCAGTGTTTGATCTTCTGCAGCAAGCACTTCAGGTCTTCCTCACTTTCAGCGAGCAGGGCTGTGTCATCTGCATAACTCAGATTGTTGATGAGTCTCCTTCCAACCCTGATGGTGTGTTGTTCTTCAGAGAGTCCGGCTTCTGGAATAACTTGGATTGAATAGGATGGAGAAAGTATACATCTCGGACACAGCTTTCCTGATTTTAAACCGTGAAGTGTTCCCTTGTTCTGTTCACACAGCTGCTTCTTGGTCTAAGTATAGGTTTCCATGAGCACGATAAACATTCTGGGATTCCTGTCCTTCTTAATGCTAGCTGTCATTTGTGATGATCCACACAGTTAAATGACTTTGAAAAACATCAATAAAATACAAATAAGCATCCTTCCAATACTCTCTACTTTTAACCCTGTGATAGCAGAAATTATATTCCTGATGCAGCGGCCTCTTCTAAACCCAGCTCAGATTTCTGGAAGTTCTCAATGTATGTTCCGTCCTTATTGTAATAATTACCAGCAAGACTTCACTTGATAGTAATGATGCTGGTGGAGAATTTCCATCCTGTTGGATCAACCTTCCTGAGACCGGGATCAAATACAAATCTCTCCCAGTCGGTTGACTAAGTAGCTGTGCTCCAAATTTCTTCCTGAATTATTGGATAGATTGTGGATAGAAGACAAAAACACAGGAAGATAGAAGGATGAATAGTTGGAGAGAGGGGGGGGGAGAGAGAGGGAGGAGGAGGGAAAGAGACACAGCTGAGAGGGAGGTAGATAAAAATGTATTTGTCATTTCAAGGTCAAAATTGTTTACAGCTCATGCCAGGGCTGTCTGTAGGACTTGACTGGTCAGACGTGGAATGTGTTTACTTCAGATGCTCTTCCTTCGCGTTGAGAAACAAGCAGGGGTTTGCCCTGGTCTTTGGACAGAAGCATTAGTTGATCTGAACACTCTGTCCTGCTGGGAGAACTGGCATGTGGACATGGCATCCCAGGCAGGCTTGTTCCTGTGCTTTGGCTGTGACGGGGACAGCATAGGATTCTTCATGAGAACGTGGGTATTTGAGGACGGGAAGAGCAAGCCTGATTACAGTGACAATCACCATGTATTTACTTGTTGTAAATAAGCATCTGGGTGGGGTGTGGTGAACACACGCACCCATTCCCGCTGGAGTTTCCAGGAGACGCCTCTGTGCCCACAGAGACTTCACATGTAGCCCATGTGTGACCAGACCCACTTTCCCGCTCAGGTCAGGCCTAAGAGCCCAGCACAGGCCTGGGCCCAGCCTCTATGGGTTGCTGGACATGCCCGCCTTCACGGGTCAGGCTCTGCAGGCCTCAGGCATCCGGCAGAGGCCCATGGGATTGCTCAGAACCTGCTGAAATTCGGCACAATACCTTTGTGTTGTTTGTTTGTTTTTTTGTTATGTACCATCGGATCAGAGCTGGCTCAGAGCTGAACCTCAGGGGGTCTTCAGAAGTCGTAAATCTCCGGGGAGGAGAGTGCCAATCTTTCTCCCTAGGAGCAGCTGCTGGATTTGAACCACTGGCCTCTGAGTTGGCAGCTCAGCTCCCTCCCACTAGGCCACTAGAGCTGTGCAAATTCTTCCTTTTCGTTAGACCTCAGAAAGACCATTGGTTGTCCCCAAAATGTGGAGACACTGCGCTATTCCCGAGAGGCCGCCGGGTGCTCCTTTTTGACTGAGTCACCTCCTGATGGGGTCACCCAACGGGAACACCGATAGTGGAACTTCCCGAGTGAACGCACCCTCAGATAAAGCATGGCCTCCCGGCAGGTGCCAAGTGCACCCTGCAGGCATCTTTGTTCCTCTCTCCACGGAAACTGCTGCCCGCCACACCTGTGATGCCGGGAGCGGCGCGAGGCAGACAACAGTGGACAAGCACGGACATACACTGAAAGGTGGGGGGGCTCTGGTCCACTGCTGTGTCTTGGAAGAGAGGTCTGGCAGTCTACTCCTGACCAGTCACGCCTGAGAACAGCGAGCTGTACCAGTGACATGGAGACGCTGTGAGCAGGGTGGGACGCAATGACAGCTGTTGTGATTTGGGGGCTGGGTCTAATGCACTACTTGGTGACACCCCGTGGAGATTTCCTGGGTCCCCTCAGAGTCCCTTCCCTGAAAGGCAGGCCCTGCAGGGAGGTTAGCGGGCCGAGGGCTGGCACAGGGCACACAGGGCCTGCCCCACTCCAGGAACACATGCTGGGGGGCTTGTGCTTGGGTGTCTGTCCTACACATGCTGTGGCCACGCTGGGTAAACAGCCCCTCCACACAGGAAGGCTGCTCCTTTCTTGGGGTGCTGATGCATTTGTGCTGACTTGTGGGCCAACTTTCTATGGTTTAAATAGAAAACAGCTGCTTTGGTACAAGAGCTCTGCTGGCCTAGTGGTAAGAAACTGTGCTGCAATCCCAAAGGTGCATGGTTCGAATCCATCAGCTGCTCCCTGGGAGAAGGATGGGCAGTCTCCTCCCGCATGATTTACTGCCCCTGAAAACCTGCTGGAGGGTCAGCTATGAGTCAGTTCTGAGTAGACAACACACAGCAATTGTGGTACTTGGGTTGTGCATTATGTCATGTGGTCAGCCTCAGAGATGATGTTGTTGTGCACCGTGGAGTCGGAGCCACCTGGAGCTGGGCCTCCGGCAGGTTCGCAGAGGCCTGTAACCTCACAGGAAGATTGCCCGTCTTCCTCTGGAGGGGCGGCTGGCGGACTGGAACTGCATTTCTTGCGGACTGCAGTGGACCGCAGAAGCTCTCTCAGTATCAGGGGCACTTCCTGTAAAACCAAGTTCAGTGTGCATAAGAATGTAAAGTTTATCCAAAGTCTCTTTAAATTTTCATTAAAATTAATAATAATAAAAGGATTAATAAATAAATAATTTCAAATTTAAATACATAGGAAATAAGTTGAACGTCGTTTTTAAAATGAGAGGATTAAATTGTTTCCAAGCATGCAAAACTGATTTCAGGAACTCTGTGCCCTGCTAACGTCAGCAAACATTTGAATCTTGTCATGAAGTGTGGCTGTTTAGCTTTTGTTTGGCCACCTTGCAGAGTTGTTGTTGTTTTTAGGTGCTGTTCAGTCAAGTACAACTCAGCATGATTCTATGAAAAACCGATCTGAACCCTGTCCTGTCCTGCGCCGTCCTCACACTTCCTGACACACAAGAGCCCATGGCACCAGTCACTGTGTCAGTCCACCTGGTTGAGAGTCTTCCTCTCCTTCGCCGACTCTCCACCCTTCACAACATCATGTCCTTCTCCAAAGGGGAGCCCCTCCTACCAACATGCCAAAAGTAGGTGAGGCAAAGCCTCATCATTCTTGCCTCCATAGAGCACTCCGGCTGCACCCTCTCCAAGATGTATTTGTTCGCTCTCTTGGCCATCCATGGGATGTTCAGTGATCTCCAACACCACAGCTCAAAGGTGTCAATTCTTCTTTTGTTATCCTTATTCACTGTCCAGCTCTCAGAAGCATTGCAAGTGATCAGAAAG
Organism: Elephantulus edwardii; assembly: GCF_000299155.1. Classification (NCBI taxonomy): domain Eukaryota; kingdom Metazoa; phylum Chordata; class Mammalia; order Macroscelidea; family Macroscelididae; genus Elephantulus; species Elephantulus edwardii. The sequence goes on from NW_006400125.1 coordinate 1,101,102, forward strand.
ACCATGGCCTGAATCCAATGCCCCTTCGTCCTCAAATTCACATTCTGACTCTTCACTGATTTGTAGAGGTCCCTAACTGCAGGCTCAACAATCATATCCCTCATTCCACATTCTCTTCTGAATCCAGTTTGCACTTCTGCCCTTTCCCTGTTGATGTACTCTTGGGGATTTTGGTGTTTCATTTTTAAATTTTAATTTTATACTGATTTACCTACAAAGTCCATATACATTGTTTTTCCACACTGGATCTGTCCCGTTTCCTTTCCCCACTTCTCCCTCTAGCCATCAAGTCCTAAGGTGGCACAGTTTGATGGGTAGAAGGTCGCTTTTTGGGTTTGGGTTTGTTTTTTTTAAATACTGGTTTATTTCAGAGTTCAAATACATTGTTTTTCACATTGAATCTTTCCTTTTTCCTTCACACACATCCCCCCACATCACATTGTAAGGCCCTCTGATTAACACCCCGCCCCTCCTCACCCCCTGCCTCCACTCCCTCACCCCTCCTTTGGATCCACATACTCATTCTATAGTAATGGTTTTATACTGTGTTTCTCCTTATGGGCCCGAGTTCCCTGTTGTTATACTGCTGTAGTCATTTTGTAATTATCTTCAGCTGGATTTGACTTGCGTGCGAGTTTAATGATGTTGCCAGACAACGTCTGCTTTCTGTATGAATCTCTTCCAGTCACTTGGCCAGGAAGATCTCTTCCACATTTCCAGGCAGAGGCTAGGGAGACATCCAGGGCTGCCTCTGCTTCCTGAAACAGCTCCGTCAGGTCCTGGAGCCCTATTTTTCATCAAAGCCTTTATTGCTGTTTGAGCTTCGACCTTCAATACCATTGGTTCCACTTCCGGAATTGGTTCAGTGTTGTGCAGGTGACACAACCTGGCCTGTAGAATCTAAGCACTTCCTGAAAGAGATCAGAGTCTGCAGACTTCAATATGGGTTAAATCTCAACATCGGCAAACAGAAATCCTCGCCACTGGACCAATAAGGAACATCATGACAGAGAAAAGACTGAAACTGTCAGTGGTTTAACTTCACTTAGATTCACAATCAATTGTCAGGAAATCAGAAGACATGTCACAGTGGGAAAGCCTGCTGGCAAGAACTCCTTCACGCTGCTAAAAACCAGGGCTGGCAGCTAAAGATGAAGGTGAATCTGATGCACACCTTTCTGTTGCTTTCTGTGCATCTGAAAGTGGGACAATGAATAAAGAAGATGTAAGAAGAATTGATGTCTTTGAAGTGTGGGGTCTGTGAGCAGTGTTACATATCCCATGAACTGCCCAGGGGATAAACAAATCTGCCTTGAACGAAGTGCAATCAGAATGTTCCTTAGAGGCAAGGATGGTGAAACTTCTTACAGACTTCGGGCATGTGGTCGGGAGGGACCAGTCCCTGGGAAAAGATACTGGGCTGGGAAAATTAGGGGATGAGGGCAGTAGAAGACGACCGCGTCTCGGCCGTGCTCACAGTCTCTGCTGTGCGTCAGGCCATTGTTGACCACATCAGCTGTGCTCACCGTCTCTGCTGTGTGTAAGGCCATCATCGACTGTGTCAGCCATGCTCACCATCTCTGCTGTGCGTAATCGTGGACCATGTGTTCACCATCTCTGCTGTGCATAAGGCCGTCATTACCGTCACCATCTCTGCTGTGCATAAGGCCGTCATTACCGTCACCATCTCTGCTGTGCATAAGGCCGTCATTACCACCGTGATGTTAATTATTGTCCTTGAGGGTCCTCCTTCCTTCTGCTGACCCTCTGCTTTGTCCAGTAGGATGTTTTCCTCCAGGGACTGGCTCCTCCAGGGAATATGTCTGAAGTATGTGAGATGAATTCTCATAATCCTGACGTCTCATTTGTTCTTTTTCTAGTTCATGGGATGTTTTGGGGTTTTTTGGTTTGTTTGTTTTTTGGGGTGGGTTTTGTGTTTGTTTGTTTTGTGTGTGGTGTTTTGGGTTTTTTTTTGGGTTTTTGTTTTTTTGTGCGTTTTCTTCCCCAAAAACATGTAAAACCCATTCCAGTTATCATTGACTCTGAACCAGCCCATAGCCAACCCTCCAGCGGGTTTTCAGAGAAATCACAGAAGATTGCCCCTCTTTACCCTGCACCATCACTGGTGGATTTGAACTGAGAGAAGATGCCTGTAGTTAAGACTGCAGCTTCCTACCAACAGCTTCCCACGATCTGCGCCCCCACAGTGGGCCATCATTTGTATGTGTAATTTAATAATAATAGAAATCTTTAGGATATCAAAAGTGCAACCGTAAGGAAGTCATCAAGGAAATCATTCTGGAAAAAAGGAAAAGGTCTCTAAGTGACGGGAAGGAAAGAGGAAACCGAAATAGATGTCAGATGAAACACTGAGGTTCGCTCTTGAGTGGAGAGAAGGAAAGGAAGACATGATTAAATAAGAGAGCTGAGCAGATGACGAAGGGCAGCTCAAGAGAACAAAGCCAAGGAAACGTGCAGAAACCTGCAGTTAAAAAAAACAAAAAGGGAAGGGAGCACACTTGTAGCACTTCCCTAGCGGAAACAACTGAAAAACAAATTAACGCCCTAAGTTGCAAGTTGCTACACTAAGGATTCTGTAATCAAGTCCTGAATGATGCAGGAAGCATCAGAAGGTGGCTTGAATACACAGAGCCACTATATAAATTTGATAAGACCCTGCACAGTTTCAAGCAGCGTATGAGCAAGAATCAACAGTTCTGAAGTAAAAGAGACATTGGGGACGTTGTCTGAAAGCAAGACCCCGAAGATTGGTGGAGTGCCGATGGAGTAGTTTCAGCATCTTCAGATGTGCCTCTGTCTGTACCAAGAAATGTGGAGGTCACTTAGTGGGCCCTGCGCTGGAAGAGATCCATATTTGTTTTCCATTCCAAAATATATGTGAAAATGATGAAGCAATATTACTAATATCATATGAAAGTAAAATCCTCTGAAGAGTGTTTTAAAAGTGGCTGGAGCAGTCGTTGGACAAAGAGTTATCCACAGTTGAAGCTGGATCAGACGAAGCTATGAATGAGGGATCTCATGGTTGATGGGAGACAAATCGTGATTGAAAGCCAAGAATATGTTGTGTTTTATAGACTTTACAAAGACAGTCACATCTGTGGGTCAGAATACCTTATGAGTGACCTTGAAAATAATCAGAATTCCAGAACACTTAATTATGCTCATTTAAAAACTGCATTTAGACCAGAAAAAAAGTCTTCACAATAGAATCTGAATACTACAACTCTGGTGGCCTGGTGGTAAGGAACTGTGCTGCTATACCAAAGGCACAGAGTTTAAATCCACTAGCTGTTGCATGAAGAAAATCAGGCCATTTCTTCCTGTGTGATTTACAGCCTTTGAAAACCCCCTGGAGGGTCAATTATTAATCTGTTTCTACTCAGCAGTATGTAACAATAACAACACAGGTTTGCCTAGACTAAGAAGCTATTATCCAAACAGAACAAAGAAGCTCTATGTGATTTCTAATCTGGAAAGGTGTGTGTCTGGACAATTTCCTTCTTCTGTACCCATTCAATCTGTATGCTGAGCAGATTATTCAAGAAGCTGGACTCTATGAGGAAGGATGTGGCAGCAGGTTCGGAGGGAGTTTTAGCGACAACGTGCATTATGCAGCTGACACACCTTGCTTGCTGACTGAAGGTGACGAAAACCTGAAATACTTGCTGCTGGACGTTGAAGATTATAGTCTCCAGTATGATTTTCATCTCAACAGGAAGGAAACAGAGAGTCACAGCACTGGACCAATAGACATGATCAGTAGTAGTTGTGTTGTTGTGTGCTGTGGAGTCAGAACCGACCCATAGCTGACCCTCCAGCTGGATTTCAGAGGCTGTTAATCACACGGGAGGAGATTGTCCATCCTTCTCTCATGCATATTAAAGACGGATAAAAAATGGAAGTTGTTGATGATTTAATTTTGCTTGGATTCGTCATCAACGCCCTGGATACCCCCTGCCGAGAAATCAGAAGACGAGAAGTGCTGCCCTGGGAACGCTGTCATCAGGACCTCGCTGAAGCTTGAAAGAGCAACGATGTCAGTTCAAAGACTAAGATGCACCTGACCCAAGCCGAGGTCTTTTCACTTCATATGAATCTGAAAGCTGGCCAGTGAATAAGGCTGACAGAAGAAGAACTGATACCTTTGTATCGTGATGCCGGAGAAGAGTATCGAATGCCCCATGGACCTGATTTTATCAGAAAATGAAATCAGAATGGTCCTGGGGGGCAGGGACGGTGAAACTTCACCTCATATAGTTTGGACACACTGTTAGGAGGGACCAGTCCTTTGAAGAAAGACATCAAGCCCAGGAGAGAGGAGGGTCAGTGAACGAGAGGAAGCCTCCCGGGAAGGTGGGCTGGCAGTGGCTGCAACAGCGGGCTAACGTGTATCAGGAGCCATGAGGCATGCACAGGACAGACACATGTAAAGTCTGTTACTCATCTGGTCAATTGTCGTCGACTTGATGATAGCTGATAGCAGCTGGGTTTAAAGGGAGCTCTCGTGGCCGAATGGGTAAGGTGTTGCGCTGCCAACCCAAAGACAGGCGATTTGAACCCACCAGCTGCTTCATGGGAGAAGGGTGGGCAGTCTCCTGCCGTGTGATTTGCATTTTTTCAAAAACCTGCTGCAGAGTCAACTCTGAGTAGACAGCCGTGAGAGAGAGACAGGTGTCATATAAGAGAAATTGTGCATCGGGACTGTGTACTTTCAGAGTGCCTGTCCTGTTTATAAGCTGAGCAAATAATGGAGAAGCTGAATTATATGAAGAATTTGACATCAGCTGGAGGAGCATAAACAGCCTGTATTATGCAGATGACACAACCTTACTTCCTGAAAGTGAAGAGGATTAGAATCATTTATTGAAGATAGTCAAAGACTGCAGCCTTCAGAATGGCTTTCACCTCCACATAAAGCAAGAATCCTCACAACAGGGCCAAAAGCCATCTTAGTGATATATGGATAAAAGATTTAAGAGGTTAAAAAATCTAATTTGAATTGGATCTTCCTATGGAAGCAGCGTGGAAGCTCTGCTGGCCTAGGGGTAAGAAACTGTGCTGCAATCACAAAGGTGGGCAGTTCGAATCCACCAGCTTCTCCACAGGAGAGGGATAGGCAATGTCCTTCCATGGAGTTGACTTCTGAAAACCCAGGACGGTCAGCTTTGGGTCGGAAGCAGATGAGACCGCGTCGTCTCACACTCTGGGCATGTTGCTAGGAGAGGTTGTTCCTTGGAGAGGGACAGTGTTCTTGGAAAGGTGGCTAGACGGTGAGGAAGAGGAAGACCCTCAACAAGTGGATTGTCACCACGTCTGTAGCCGCGGGCTCCTGTGTGTCAGGGAGAATGAGGGTGACGCAGGAGAGGAGGGGGTCAGGTCTGTTATCCAGACGGTTGTGAAGGGTCACACTCAATGGCACCTAATAACAACAGCAACAACAACGGAAGTTGTAGTCGAGAAATCAAGTCATGTTACACTGGGAAACACTGCTGTCAGGACCTCTCCAAACTGCCAGAATGTCGCTGTAAAAACTAAGGAGCATCTGACCCTAGCCGTGGTGTTTTCATTTGAAGCTGGAAAGAGAATAAAGGAGACCGAAAGAATCGATGCCTTTGAGCCAGCGGTCTTGGCCAAGAGTACTGCGTACACGGCGGTCTGCCCGGTGAACGAGCAGATCTGCCTTGGAAGAGAGGTCACCAGGATGCTCCTTAGAAGCTACATTTGGGAGCCTTAGTCTCAGATAGTGTGTGCATGTCGTCAGGTGGGGACGGTCCTGGGAAGCGTACATCATGCTTGGGAAGATGCCGGGCCAGGGAAGGGCAGGAGGGCCCTCGGGGAAGAGGCTTGGCACAGGGACTCGGCCATGGGCTCCGGCCAGGGAGGGAGAGGAGGACTCTCCGGTGCGGCAGGGAGGACCCTCGAGGAGGGAGAGGAGGACCCTCCAGGAGGGAGAGGAGGGCCCTCGGGGAAGGAGAGGAGGGCCCTCTGGGAGGGAGAAGAGGGCCCTCGGAGAGGTGGATTGGCACGGTGACTCAGCCGTGGGCTTTGGCGTGCTGGTGGATGGTGCAGGAGAGGACTTGGTCCTTCTGTGTCCCAGGCTGTCCGTGGATCAGAGCTGACTTGTCTTGTAAACTGACAACAATTCAACGCTCAATACTTTTGCCACTTTCGCCCCTTCTCTGTTTACCATGCACCCAAGCCTGCCTGTGAGCACTGGCACTTTCCTTCCACACTTTAAGTATGTCCTGGTCTGACAAGTCACTTGCGGTGCATCCGAGAACAGGACAGTGAATAAGGACGACAGAAGAAGTGATGTCCTTGAGCTGCGGTGCTGGAGAGAAGAACTGAATGCCAGAAGAACAAACAGATGTGTCTGGAGAGAGTGTAGCCAGAGTTCTCCTTGGAGTCGGAGAGGGTAAGGCGTCGTCTCACACACGGCGTGTTGCCATGAGGGGCTGTTCCCTGGAGAGCGGCGTGATGCTCGGAAGGACAGACGGTCAGCGAAAGGAAGCCCCGCAGCCAGGAGGTTTGACACAGTGGCTGCAGCGATGGGTCTGAGCGTGTCACAAGTGTCGGGATGGCCCAGGCCGGGACACGGTGGGCAGCTGTTGCTCATGGGCCACCAGGAGTTGTACTCGGCTGGACGGCACCAAACAGCAAGGACGTAAAGTGTTCCTTTTTTTTTTTCTTGTTTGACAAAGCTTCTTCCCTGGAATGGCTTTAGCCAGGATGGTTGGCCGGGCTGGATTGTGTCACCCGATTTGGTCAGAGGGCCTGTCCTTCTGAACCTCTCCCCGATGTGGCGTTCTTACATCGACTGTGACCACTGATGTGTGCTGCCACCACTGTTACCAAATGCCATTCAGTGCCCAACACGGACCATGAAGTAGAGCAGCCCTCCCTTCTCCAGGTCAGGAATTCACAAACCAGTCATTTATTTGCATCGTTTCTACCCAGAAAAAGGAAAGCCTTAAGAAGCTGATAAACACACTTGTGATACTGTTGAAACACGCTACACTTTGGAACGACTGTTAGTTCAGCCAAGAGCCCCGGCTGTCAATTCTTGAGAAGGGCTTCTCCTCGCTACCTCCTCCGCCAGTTTCTGCACTTTCTCCCGACTTGTTCTGGGAACCCATTAATAAGTCATTAGACTCTGCTTTTCCTCTGTTTCCAGGCATTTTTTCCTGTAATGCAGCATCAGCTTCTCAGCTGAGAAAAATGGCCAGCCCTTCCACTGAGGAAGCCCCTTCTGTTGCCATCAGAATCTTTTAAATTTTCTTTACGTGTTCGTCGTCTTCTCTTTTCTGACATTTATGAGGGAAGATTTGCCCTTTGATCTACTGCACTTGGCAATGATTTCTAAAAGATATGACTCACAGTGTTTATTTTTCTCAACAAGCTCAAAGGAATCAGCAATCATTTTGTTTTAATAAGAACCCATACCAGCCAGCTAAATATTTACGAATGCCGTTCCAAAAATATCCTGTTCCGTAAAAAGTGGCAGAAACCCTGTTCCTCATAGTCTTCCAGGGCTCGGGGACAGGGAATGTTCTAGAAGGCGAGTAAAATGAAAACACGAGTGATGCCTGCTACAAGCAGTCCCCCGCTGGTGGGTCCCTGTGAGGGGCTTTCTCAGCGCCAAGTCCAGCAGGCTTCTCCCAGCTGACCACGTGCTCCAAAGCCAGCCGTGATGTTGACATTTCTGCCGGACTCATAGCATCAAGTGTGCGGCCCTCAAACTCAAGGACACAGTGAGACGGAACACAGTATTAGTTCAGTGACATAATGACATGGACGGACGAAAGAACAAACAGCATGTCTCAGAGAAGGTGCAGCCAGAGGGGGCCTGGAAGGTAAGGCTGAGAAGCTCTGTCTGTCATACTTTGGACGTGTAACTGCACGGCTGTTACAAGAAAGAGGTGAGGATGTTCCCTGGAAAGAGACCTCAAGCTTGGGCAGGTGGAGGGTCAGCGAGGGAGAGGAGGACCTCCGATAAGATGGACTGGTTCAGTGATGTCACAGTGCGTTCAAGCACGTCAGCGAGGCTGAGGGTGGCACGTCGAGGGCAGGGTTCGAGTCAGCTGTCCGCAGGCTAACTTGATGGCACCTAACAACAACTGCAACAAAATTACACGAAATGCAATCAAATAAGAAATTGCCTGTGAAGAAAAGGTTTTAGAAAGATCTCATTTTGAGCAATTTTAAACCTAAGACTTAAACTAGATTATCGCAGTTAAATGTAATTCTGGGACTGCTATTATGTTCCATTAGCGAAACAGACTTGTGTTTTGATTTTTGAGAGCAACATTAATTATTTAATCTATTCAATATACCATGGACTGCTAGGAGGGCAAACGGGTTCGTCCTGGAGAGAGTTAAACCAGGCTGCTACTTGGAAGCAAGGATTCTGAAGCTCCGTCTGACATATAGCGGGCATGTTGTAAGAAGGGACCAGTCCTTGGAGAAGGACGTCATGCTTGGGAGTTTGGAGGGACACTGCAGGAGAGAAGACCCTGGATAAGGTGGATTGATTCAGTGACTGGGGTAATGGGGGTGGGTGTGTCGGAGACAGTAAGATTGGCTCAGGTTAGAGCAGGTTTCAGAGTCGCAAGTGACTCGACAGCACAGAACAAAAACATGTTGCTGTTAAATCTACTATGACTCAAAGTGTCTCTGTAAACAAGAGATCCGCGCCTGGCTCTATCCAGTGCCGTCCTCATGATCTCCGCCCTGTCAAGCCTATTGTTCCGTCACTGTGTCAGTCCGTCCCACTGAGGGTTCCCTCTCTGTTCCTCACTTCACCTCCTGGCAGCGTGGTCTAAGTGTGTGTGCCCGAGTCACATCACCCCCTTCCTCTAAGGAGTGTTCCGCTGGGCTTTCCCCAAGACAGACGTCCTGTCAGAGCTGCTACCACGCTCAGATGGCCCATGCACTTCACACAGTTCCCTCCCCCTCGAGGGGTGATGTGGAGTTTGAGGTCAAGTTAACCACGTGATTACCGAAAGCGAAAGTGTGCACACTCGCCAGTTCTGACTCATTCCAACTTAAAAGCATGTCAAACTTTCACATGCATAGGAAACAGTTGCAAAGACCCTGACTTGAATCAGGTGTCCCTTACTCTTTAAGATGGCATCCTTGCTGTTTAGGACTTTGGAGAGGTCCTTGACTGCAGATTTCACCAATGTGAAAGGTCTTTTGATTTCCTGACTGCTGTTTTCCTGGGTGTTGGTTTTGATTCCAAGTAAAATGAAATCATTGACAATGTCCATCTTTTCCTCCTCATGTCTGTTGCCTCCGTGGTCAGGATTTGAACTACAATCACTTAAAATGAGCAGTGATCACTGAACATCCCATGAACGGCCAACAGAATACACAAGTATGTCTCAAAGAGGGTGCAACCGGGGTGCTCTTAGGAGGCAAAAATGATGAGGCTTCACCTCATCTCCTTTGGGCCTGTTGTTAGGAGCGGCTATTCCTTCAAGAGGGACATGATGCTGGGAAGGGTGGAGGGTCGGTAAAGGAGAGGAAGACCCTCAACCAGGTGGACTGACACGGTGACTGCTGCAATGGGCTCTTGTGTGTCAGGAAGTGTGAGGAAGGCACAGGTTAGGACAGGGTTCAGATCTTTTGTTCATAGAGTTGCTATGAGTCGTACTTGACTCAACAGCACCTAACAACAACAATGATTTAGCTTTTGTCTTTTTTTTTAGTGAATAAATAAAAGCCTGTGTGTAAAAAATATTCGAATGTACAATTCGCTTGGCAGTGTATGCATTGCTCTTTCCTACATGGTGGGATTAAGAAGCACGTAACTAAGAAATAAAATGCTTCATGCTGTGTACCCTGCGGAGAGGCTGCTTGCGGGTAACTTCCGCCATCTCTGGTGACCTGTGTCCAACAGGAGCGAGTGGCCTGCTCCTGGACCCTCTCCTCCATGCTGGGCATGTTCCAGGTGGAGCCTGAAGGAGGGAGAGCAGGTGTGTGGGTGCACAGGTGCTGGGGGCACAGTGGGGTACAGGTGGCTCCCCAGGGCCCATTGGGCTAGGCGTGTACCCCGAGACTGTAGTCCTGAGCTCCTTGGCTCAGCTGAACTTTCAGCGTATGAGGGGGTTGGGGAGCCTCGTCCGTTATCAGCCGGCGTGTTAGAGGCCCTTCAGCTCGGGACTTGTCTCCCAGCACAGCCAGCCTGCCTTCTGGAGTGGCCCTGGGGGCTTTCAGAAGCAGCTCGCCAGGCCTCTCCTCCTGGTTGCTCTGACTCTGGCAGCCTTTCTGAAACCTGTCAGTGGTGGGGCGCTGTCTGGATTTCAGGGGCACAGCTTCCAGCACTGTGGCACCAGGCAGACCTGCACTATGACAGACAGATAGACGGTGTTGGAAGAAAGCTGCACAGGTGTGTGTGTGTGTGTGTGTGTGTGATTTTAACGAAGGTTGACAGAGTGTTGGGTTGTCCTGTGTTCGCTGTTGCACACCCCCCCCCGGGTCCACTTGGCCGTGTCCCCTTGTCCCAGACCATCGTGCACATCCTGCTTAATCACACTCTGCTCTCAGACATTTCCTCCCTTCATTGCTTCCGATGCAGCCCACCCCTCGAGGGACCACCTTCCGTGAGCCTGTGGGATTGCAGGCAGCCAGTGTTAGAGAGATGGACAGGACATCGCAGCGTGCAGGCGGCAGTGCTCCCTTCGGGAGTGTGTGCTTTCATTTGCTACCTTCAGTTGTAGGATTTAATGCAGCTAACAGTCTCCAGGGAGCCGTGGGGCCCCAGCTGGGGCTGCTGCAGGACTAGCGATGGAAGGAAAGTGTTGGATTCCCCTGTCTGCCTTCTGTCCACCCCCAGTACATACAGAGCCCCCTCAGAAGGCGGTGGGCAAGAGCTGCCAACATGCTGTGTCAGGTGACCCCATGCACAGTCCCCTCCACAGAGCGCTCACCATGCTGTCTCAGGTGGCCCCAGGCACAGTGCACAGTCCCCTCCACAGAGCGGCCACTGTGCTGTCAGGTGGCCCCATGCACAGCGCACAGTCCCCTCCACAGAGCGGTCACCATGCTGTCTCAGGTGACCCTGTGTACTGTGTATAGAGCAGTCACTACGCTGTCTCAGATAGCCCCATGCACAGGGACCCCTCCACAGCACGGCCACCACGCTCAGGTGGCCCGTGCACTTCATACAGTCCCCACCCCCTCGAGGGGGCAGGGACAGAATCCCCCACGCTGTCTCAGGTGGCCCCATGCTCTGTGCACAGAGCTGCCACCATGCTCAAATGGCCCATGCACTTCACACAGTTCCCTCCCCCTCGAGGGGTGATGTGGAGTTTGAGGTCAAGTTAACCACGTGATGACCGAAAGCGAAAGTGTGCACACTCGCCAGTGGAATCCAGGGTCTCTGCCAAAACGTCCTTTCCAAAATACTAAAGAGCAGAGTGCAAGTTTAAAGACTGAGGTGCACCTGGTCCAAGCCTTGGTCTTGTCTTTTCAGTTGCTGTGCATCTGAAAGTCGAGCAGTGAATAAGAACGGCAGAAGAGTAATCAATGCCTTTGAGCTGTGGTGTTGGAGAAGAGCACTGAATAGCTCATGGAACGAACAGACGTCTTGGGGAAAGTGCAAGCAGGGTTCTCCTTTGAGGCGAGGCTGGGGAAACATCATCTCACTTTTTTTTGGAAATCTTAGGCGGGAACAGTCCTTGGAAAGATGCTTGGAAAGGTGGAGTGTCAGAGAAAGGGCAGGGGACACACACACACTCCCCCCAAGCTATAAGATGAATGAATGCCGTTACATTTACAGTGGGCTTGAGCGTATCAGAGAGAGGATATCATTCTTGGTGAAATGCAGAGTCCTTGGAAAAGAGGAAGAAAACACACACACACACACACACACACACACACACACACATCCTTGATGGACTGAAAAGGCGTGGCATTTAGAAAGAACAGGTGCAGTGAGGAAATTGGAATGATGTCCTGTCACAGTCAAATGCCACAGAATCACACACACCAGTGTTACAGACAGAAGGAAGCCCCGACCTGAACTGGAGCCACACTAATGAGGGGACTTCTCCAGCTCTCTGGGTTCTGTTTGCTCTCTGGCATAATCACAGTCAGCCTTGTACTGCCAGCTGGGATTTCCTCAACTACAGTGATCAAAGATCACAGTTATCTCTACCTGGTTTCTTTGAAAAAGTAACGAAGAAAGTATTCTTCTCTGATAGTTACCTGGAAACCCCGCTGTAGTTGTAAATGCGGGCTGCTTTATGCTTCCGTGACCGAAGCTTTAATGAGCTCTCAGGGAGGGAGAATACGGGATTCTTTTCTCCACTCCTCAGACCTGTCTTGTGCTCTCCCAGTTGTGGGTGGAGCGGCATATCCGAGACAGATGTTATCTGGTCAGCCAGGAAATCCAAACCGGATTATTAGAGATGTTGTCCTTGATCCTCCCTGGACGAACTTAAACTTAACCCCCGATTCGTCCCTGCTTTCTGCATTTTATACTGTCTGAGGTCTGACGGGTATAAACGTGAAGGACGCTCTGGTGGCCTAGTGATAGGAAGCTGCACTGCAATCCCAAAGGCACGTGGTTCAAACCCACCAGCTGTTCTCTGGGGAGAAGGTGGGCAGTCTTCTCCCGTGTGGTTTACTACCTCGGAAAACCCACTGGGGTTTCAGCTATGGGTCAGTTCTCCCTCAACAGCGTGTAATATGCAACATCTTGGTTAAGGAAACTGCTGCGCAGAATTGATCTCATTTCTTTGCCATCCTAACAGTACAGTCAGGCTCCCGCAGATTGACTCAGGATAAGCTGAAGAGACAGTTTAGGGATGCAGGGGAAAAACAGACAGCCAGGCCTCTGCTTCCCGTCAGCCCAGTGGAGAGAACCTTTGTTTCCTTGGTGCGGAGCCTCAATCCATATTGAAGGCTGTGGTCCTTGACCTTCTGCAGCAAATACCTTAGGCCTTCCTCAGTTTCAGCAAGCAGGGTTGTGTCATCTGCATAACGCAGGTTGTTGGGTCCTCCTCCAAACCTGACGCTACATTCCTCCTCGTACAGCCCAGCCTCCCAGATAATCTGGTCTGCATATAGATTGAAAAGGTGTAGAGATAGGGCGATTCCCTGACATACACCTTTTCTAATTGTGAGCCATTCAGTGTTTCTTCCCTTTTCTAACAACCGCCTCCTGGTCCAAGCATAGGTTTCACATAAGCACAATCAAGTGTTCTGGGATTCTCATTCTTCTCAGAGTCAGCCACAGTTTGTTGTGATCCACACAGTCAAATGCATTTGCATAACCAATGGAACACAGATAGACATTCCAGTATCATGACCGATGGTGAAGAGATTGAGCTTGTTAACCGCTTCAGTTTGCTTGGCTCCACAGTCAATACTCTTGGTACCAGCAGCCAAAAAAAGGAAAAAAAGAATAGGGAAAATCTGCTGTCAGGAACCTCTCCAGAGTACTGAAGAGCAACGATGTCAGTCTGGAGATTAAGGTGTGCCTGAGCCGGGCCATGGTCTTCGCAGTTACTTGTTATGCATCAGAGAGCTGGACAGTAACTTGGGATGATAGAAGGATAATTGATGCCTTTGAGCTGTGGTGCTGGAGAAGAGTATTGAATGTACCATGGGCTGCTAGGAAAACAAACAGGCTCATCCTGGAGAGGGTGAAACCAGGCTACTCCTTTGAGGCAAGGATTCTGAAGCTCCATCTGACATACTTTGGGCATGTTGCAAGGAGGCACCAGTCCTTAGAGAGGGACGTCATGCTTGGGAGGGTGGAGGGACAGCGCTGGAGAGGAAGACCCAGTGAGCGGCATAATGGGAGTAGGTGTGTCAGACACAATGAGTTTAGCTCAAGATAGAGCAGGGTTCAAAAGGTCCTTGTGAGTCACAAGCAACTCAACAGCACATAAAAACAGGAAGTGTGCTTAGTGATTTGCATGGCAATTTGTACCAAAATTGTCATTTCAGGACAGTTGACTATGTTCTGGAGCGTGTCCGCAGCCTGGCCTTGTTACCAGGTTTCCCACACTGCACTCGTCGGTCCTTCCCCTGGATGTCATCAACGGAAGGCTCTGTTTGCATCAGGTCCCTCGGAGTCACTCTGTGGTTCCCACGAACATGACAGACAGAAAGAAACCTACAGGTAGTTAAGTTTTGTCAGCTTTACTGTGGGCTTCAGAGACCAGCTCATCACATCAGAAGCTGGTGGGGACCTTGAGCGTTCATAGCCCAAAGGATACACCTGGGCAGCTCGCTGACCGCCTCCCAGCTGTCCAGACACAGTCCAGGATGACCTGAGCCAGGCGGACTGTAACTGTGTGTGGTGATCTGTTCTCACAAAACCACAGGGAGGAAGAGTCATTGCGGGGTTCCAACGCGGAGAAACGGGGCTGACCTTGCACCCGTATGAAGCTGGAAAGTCCAGTCGCTCTAAAGCTGAGCCCCTGTGGGGCTGATTCACCGTAACCCCTGGCCTGCCGTCTTGAGGGAGGCTGTGACCTTTGTTTGCGAGGAACCCCTGATGGATTTGAACCACCAACCTTTATGTTTCAGCTGATGATTCCCACCCCATTTCACTAGTCAAGGACCTTCACTCTCAGCCTGTCTCTGTGTCTTTCATCTCTAGGACAGAATCCCCCTTCTGTCTGTGTGATTGCCATCGCGGCAAAGTTATGCTGTTCATTGCATCACATGCATTTGAACTTGTGAGGGCCTCATATGAACGGAGAATGGTTTTCTAGTTGGCTGTGACCTGTCAAGGCCATGACGTTTCAAGGCCATGACCCTAGAAGCTGATTGACGGGGATTCTAAAGTGTCCTGGCTCCCTCTCCTCCCAGACTATTATCTTCATCCTTCAAGCAATGTCGTTTCAGAGACAATGTTAAGAGGAGGTGGTGGGTTTGCTCGTGAATTCTCAGTGTACGCTTGTAACATGCAGTTCACAACATAGTAGCAGCAATCAGGAAATTACAAGATGTGTCGCATTGGAAAAGTGCTGTCAGGGGCCTCGCCCAAGTGCTAGATAGAGAGCAACGATGTCTGTTTGATGACTAAGGTGAACCTGACCCAAGGCATGGTCTTTTCAGCTACTTTCTGTGCATCTGACAGCTGGATTGTGAATAAGGATGACAGAAGAACTGATGCCTTGAGCTGTGGTGGTGCAGGGGAGTACTGAATATCCCACGGACGGACAAAAGGACAGATTTGTCTTGGAGAGGGTGTAGCCAGAGTGCTCCTGGGGAGCAAAGATGATGAAGCTTCGCCTCGCATGCTTTGGCCTTGTTGCTAGTAGGGGCTTGGAAAGGGTGTTACGTTCCCTCAAGCTGTCTGAGAATCCTCTGGTGGCCTGGTGGTAAGGAGATGTGCAGCCAACCCGAGGCACTTGGTTCAAACCCACCAGCTGCTCTATCCTTTGAGACGAGGGTCAGCTATGAGTGATTCCAGCTTGACGGCACACAATAACAACTTACAGAAAGTTGTCTATGTGTACTGACCCGTACTGCAAACCCTCAGGACAGGGCAGGCCTCGCCCAGGGGTACCCAAGGCTGTGTGGTCTTCGCAGGAGCAGAATGCTCATGGTCTTGAACCGGCAAACTTAGTGTCACGGCAGAACTTCCGCACTTACAGGAAGTCTGGCCGAACCCCCCAATCCCCACGTACTAGCAGAGTGAGGCAGGGAAAGCTGGTGACCAGCGGGCACCTCGGCGGGACACTGGGAGTGCCCCTAGAGAGGGGCTCAAGCTGGAAGTCCAGGAGCGCACCCCATCTCATCTCGATGTGGGGCTCTGCGCTGAGCCCCTGGTGTGGGGTGTGCTGCTGCGGCCTTTGGCTATTTCTGTAACAGCTGCAGGTGGATGGGAGGCGGCAGGAGGGTAGGATGGGAGGCTGTGGTTTGGGCAGAGATGAAGTGAATCTTCTAGAAGGAAGCTGCACCAAGCGCTTTGAAAGGCAGGTTCGGTGAGGAGCTCAGGGCTGTGAGCTCAGGGCTGTGGTGATGGGGGTCGGAGGTCCAGGGCTGTGAGCTCAGGTCTGTGATGATGGGGGTCCCAGGTCCAGGACTCTGTGCTCAGGGCTGTGGTGATGGGGGTCCCAGGTCCAGGGCTGTGAGCTCAGGGCTGTGGTCATGGGGTCCCAGGGCTGTAATCTCAGAGCTGTGGTGATGGAGTCCCATGTCCAGGACTTTGTGCTGAGGCCTGTGGTGAAGAGAGGGCCTTGGTGTGTTTGGAAAGTAGCTCGTAGCCCTGTCACTCCAGCTCTTTCTGTCCTGCTCTCTGCACAGTGTAAGAGACATGAGTGGGTGGGATGGAAGATGGGCTGGAAGGGGCACCCCCACCCCGTTCACACCCGCATCTCACCAGCTGGTCCAGCCGCCACTGTTGGGGAGCCTCTGGAGCTGTCTGTGCCTGGCTAACTGCAGCCTCCCGGGCAGGTGCGCTGGGATGGTGGACACACCACGGCCCAGGCCCGGAGCGCAGTCAGGTCACCATGGCAGGAATGGGCGCCATGTACAATCCTGGACAGGCTGACTCAGCAGATGGGCACCCTGCCCTCACTCCAAGCTGTGCCCCCTGGGGCTCTGAGGGGTCAGGAGGGGCCAGCAGAGAGGGGCTATGTGAGGGACAGAAAGAAGATGAGATGCCAGAAAATGGCAGGCAGGAACCAGGTCCGACCAGTGTCCTCTGAGAGGCTCTGGTGGCGCGGTAGTTTAGCGCTCAGCTGCAAACTGAAAAGCCCGTGTTTGAATGCCAGCCATCCCCCAGAGGAAGGGGGCTGTCAGCTGCCGTGAAGGTGCATAGCCGTGGACATGAGGGGGGTCATTCTGTGTCCAGCATGGTCGCTGGCAGTCAGGAACCGCTGTCTGCTGTGGCGTCACCCTGGGCCTTAGGAGTCCTTGCAAAGCGTGGAGGGCCAAGCCTACCTGGAGATGACTTCTTGACACTTTGAATCTTTTCCCCTCTATTTTGATGCTGCCTGTTGGTCCAGTGGTGAGGATCTTTCTTTTCTTAAAGATCAAAACTGTTACCAACTTCATCTTACTTGGATCCACACACAACACCCTTGGTACCAGCAGTCAGGAGATCAGGAGACGTGTTGCATTGGGAAACTCTGCAGTCGGGGACCTCTCCAAATGACAGAGGAGCAATGATGTCAGTTTAAGGACTAAGGTGTGCCTTATCCGTGTCATAGTCTGTTTTAGTCATTTGCTGTGCATCTGAGTGCTGGACTTTGAATAAGAATGATAGAAAAAGAATTGATGCCTTTGGACTATGGTGCTGGAGAGCGCTGGACATCCCATAGACTGCCGAAAGAATAGACAGATACATCTTGGAGAAAGTGCAGCCTGAGTGCTCCCTGGAGGCAAAGGACATGTTGTGTGGAGGGACCAGTCCTTGGGGGAGGACCCCATGCTCAGAGGACGGAGGGTGAGTGCAGGAGAGGAAGACTCTGGATGAAATGGATTGACACAGTGACTGTGACACTGGGGGCAGGTGTGTGAGCTGGTGGGAGTGACTCAGGACTGGGGCTCCTGGGGTCACTGTGCGTCAGAGTCGACTTGAGGACCCATAACAACAAGAACAACAGTCATAGTGACCAACACGGATGTCTTGGCTTAAGTTCAGGGTGTGACCAAGGACAGCTGAGCTTCACAAGAGGGTGCTGGTGAAGAGAATCGGATTCACCATGGACGCGAGAGGAAGGAGTAAATCAGGCTTGGAAGAAACGAGCGAGAGCGCTCCTGGAAGCAGAGAGAGCCTTCCGCTCACACCTCTGCTGCTGCTGTTCTGTCAGGTGTTATCAAGCTGACCACAGCTCACGTTGTTGTTAGGTGCCGTCATGCCGCCTGCGACTCCTTGTGACCCTGTATGTGACGGCTCTGAGGCCTGCCCTCTTCATGGAGACTATAAACACCAGAGCTGACGCGTGCCCTCTGCTGGGCTACCCTGGCCGTCTACACCACGCTCCGGCGCCTCGGTGCAGTCCCCACGTCACTCCATGTGGACAAGGGTCTCCCTCTCATCACTGGCCATCACCTTTACCTGCATGACGGTCTTTTTCCAATGACTTCTGACAGCATGACCAACATACATGAAAGAAAGTGTTCTCCATCTTTAACTAAGGACCACTCTGGCTGCACGTCCCCCAGAAAGGTGTGTTGAACCTTCTGGAAGTCCGGCAACTCTTCACAGCACCGCCCACCAGCAACTCTTCACAGCACCGCCCAGCAGGTCTTCACAGCACCGTCCAGCAGGTCTTCACACACAGTTCGTCAGGTCCTCACAGCACCGTCCGTCAGGTCTTCACACACCATCCAGCAACTCTTCACAGCACCGTCTAGCAGGTCTTCACAGCACCGTCCGTCAGGCCTTCACAGCACCGCCCAACAGGTCTTCACACACAGTTCGCCAGGTCTTCACAGCACCGTCCGTCAGGTCTTCACACACCATCCAACAACTCTTCACAGCACCGTCCATCAGGCCTTCACAGCACCGTCCAGCAGGTCTTCACAGCACCGTCCGTCAGGCCTTCACAGCACCGCCCAGCAGGTCTTCACACACAGTTCGCCAGGTCTTCACAGCACCGTCCGTCAGGTCTTCACACACCATCCAACAACTCTTCACAGCACCGTCCAGGAGGTCTTCACAGCACCATCCAGCAGGTCTTCACACACAGTCCAGGAGGTCTTCACAGCACCGTCCGTCAGGTCTTCACAGCACCGTCC
>NW_006400125.1:1120064-1122895 GCF_000299155.1 Elephantulus edwardii
GTCCAGCGGGTCTTCACACACAGTCCAGGAGGTCTTCACAGCACAGTCCTAGGCAGTGTTTCTTGGGCTGCCCCTGCATTGTCCAGTGTTTAGCTGTTTAGAAAGCAGTTGGAAAGGCCTCGTCTTCAGGTGGATTGCCTTGCGCTTTAGCATTTTGGAAAGGTTCCTGATGGCCGATATTCTCAAGTCAGCCAGGCTTTAGGTTTCCTGACGGCTGCGACCGTAACTGTCGATTGTGGATCTAAGTGTAGTGAGCTCATTGGCCACGTCACGCTTTTCTCCATCTATCACGATGTTGTCTGTTGGTTCACTGGTGGGCATTTTTGTTTTCTTTATGTTGACATGTCAACGTCATTCTGGAGACTAAGGTGTGCCTGATCCGGGTCATAGTCTTCACAACTGTTTGCTATGTGTCAGAGAGCTGGACAGTGACTATGGATGATAGACGGAGAATTGATGCCTTTGAGCTGTGGTGTTGTAGAAGAGTATCGAATATACCATAGACAGCTAAGAGAACAAACAAGTTCATCCTAGAGAGACAGGCTGCTTCTTGGAGGAAAGGATTC
Organism: Elephantulus edwardii; assembly: GCF_000299155.1. Taxonomy (NCBI): domain Eukaryota; kingdom Metazoa; phylum Chordata; class Mammalia; order Macroscelidea; family Macroscelididae; genus Elephantulus; species Elephantulus edwardii. The sequence continues at coordinate 1,120,631 of NW_006400125.1, forward strand.
TGAAGCTTCATCTGACATACTTTGGAATGTTGCAAGGAGAGACCAGGCCTTGGAGAAGGACGTCATGCTTGGAAGGGTGAAGGGATGGAGAAAGAGAGGGAGACCATCGATGAGATGGATTATACAGTGACTGGGTGTGTCAGAGACAGTAAAGTTGGCACAGGATAGAGCAGGTTTCAGGACTCTTATACATAGGGTCGCTGTGAGTCACAAGCAACTCAATGGCACATAACAACAACATGTTGACGTGTAATCCATAGTGAAAGCTGTAACTGGGGTCTTCTTCAGTGAGCTCTAAAAGTGGCTTTCACTTGCCATAAACAAGGTCTTGTCATCTGTGTAACACTGGTGTTGCTGTCTTCCTCTGATCCGGATACCAGCCCTGGTTAATGTGGTGACAGCTGTCCCCTGTTCCAGGATGTCTGATGACCCCTGCCTGTGTTAGTCACAGGGAACCGATGACGTCATTGGCCATCATAAGGGGCAAGGGGGCTCAGTGTCCTCGCCCTCCACATGGGAGACCCAGGTTCCATCCTGGCCAGCACGCCTCCTGTCTGTCGGCAGAGGGGTGTTACTCTCTGGTGGTGTAGTGTGTAAAGTGTCAGTAACCAGAGGTCGGGGGTTCTGATCTACCATGTGGTCCCAGGAAGGAAGACGGGCAGTTGCCTCCAGTGAAGATTAGTCTTGGAAAGTGAATGGAGAGTGTGTGAGTTAACAGGACGCAATCACTCGCTGGCAGGGGGCTTGCCGGTGATGCTGAACACACGTCCGCGGAGCTTCCGGACCTCCACAGGCTAGGAAGAAAGGGCTGGCACCCGGCCGGCCAGCAGGCGAAAGCCTGTGGTTCCCAGCACCTGGCCGGTGCGTGGTGGGGCTGGGCCACGACCGGGCTGTGCTGGGCGTCGTGGTGCTTGGGGTCTCCTGAGGCAGGGACCTGGCTGGACTGCAGCTACAGGGCGGGTTTGGAAGAGCTACGGTGGGCGGCCACGAAGAGGCTGGGGGGCAGTTTGATGGCAGATACAGACCTTCCCACAACACTCAAACTACAAACGTGTTGCCAGCAAGCTGACCCCAGGTCGTGGCGACCCCCTGCCAGGTCCCCACGGCTGTTAATAGGAGGGAGAATGTCCATCCTTCACCCAAGGGGCAGCTGGTGGATCCTCAGGGCTAGGAGCCCGTCAGGGGACACAGTGTACTCCTTTTTCTGTGACCAAAATACCCTGATTACACGTCCCTGACAGCAGGGGACAGTGGTGACGGGTCTACGGTGGTACAAGATGGAGCCAGGACGGAGTCTCGCAGGAGCCCTGAGGGGCTGTGACAGCTGAGGGAGGTTCTGAGTGTGAAGCCTCCAGGTCACTTACACCATCACGCTCAGGGCCCACTTCAGTTTTGGAGTGTCCTTGAATTGGTGTCCATACCACAAAGGACCTCCTCAGGGCCCACTTCAGTTTTGGGGTGTCCTTAGACTGGTGTCCGTACCACAAAGGACCTCCTCAGGGCTCGCTTCAGTTTTGGGGTGTCCTTGGACTGGTGTCCGTACCACAAAGGACCTCTCACGGAGGGAGCCCCAGCTTCCCCTTCTGTCTCCATCCGTCAGGAGAACAGCTCAGAGGAGCCACTGGAGAAAAGAAAGTGTCAAGACAGTGAGATGTTATAAAACAAACCCCAAATTATAAAAAAGTGAATTCTATTATATGTTCTGCTCAACTCTCTTCTGGAAAAATAACAGGGAAAAAGCTCTGATATTGTTTTGAAGAGGAAATTGTAGCATGCTGTCTCCACGGATGCCCACGTTCCCATGATGCACCCCGACGTGCAAGGAGCCCCGGGAGCATGGTGGTGGCCGCTGGTGGGCACCACTGGAGGAGGTGACTGACGTCCCCGGCCGGCTCTGCTGGCCTGGATCCCCCTGCTGCCCGAGTGGACACCACCACACTGACCTCACATCTTGTCACCGTGGGGATTCTCCACTTTGAGCTGTAGGGCGACTGTTTGCCATTCCTTTCCTTGGCAGTCGTGTTGGGTGAATTCGAACCTCAGGCTCTCGGGAAGTCTGTCCTGTACATTCCGATCCTTCCCAGTTTCCTGGAGTTTCTGGTGAACCCTGATTAGGTTTATCATGGGGGTAAACGAGCAGTGGGTTGAAGGAGACTGAATAGTGCAGCGGAGTGAGCGGGGAGCTGCTAACTGAAAGATGAGCGGTTTGAGCCCCTCTGGCGGCTCTTGTCTTTCTGACATCGGTACCTGCAGAAGACCTGGCCG
>NW_006400125.1:1124189-1125737 GCF_000299155.1 Elephantulus edwardii
GAGGGTGGAGTGGGAATGGTCAGTGTGGTGACGTGAGGGTGGAGTGGGAATGGTCAGTGTGGTGGACGTGGTGAGGGTGGAGTGGGAATGGTCAGTGTGATGGACGTGGTGAGGGTGGAATGGGAATGGTCAGCATGGTGGACACGGTGAGGGTGCAGCGGGACCTGCAGGGGTTCATTGTGTTGCGTGTCGAGTTGCTGCGTGTCTGAGCTGGTTCCGTGGCCCCAGCAACAAGGAGCAGCAGCACATCACGGCTCTGAGTCAACGTAGGGGAGGAGTCTCCTTCTAACCCAGGTGGGGCTCCAGGAGGGACGTGGAGTCAGTTATTAGTGGTCCTCTGCTCGGCCCTGGTTCAGTGGACCCCCCCGTCCCGTGCCGTCCTCACAATGGCCAGTGTGTCCAGGCCTGTGGTTCCCAAGTTCTACTAGGACAAAGGACACTCACACCCTCTGGTTTCACTGATGCCAGTGCACGGTGACCCCATGCCCATCAGAAGGAAGTGTTACCCAGCCTATGCCGTCTTCAGGGAGTGTCAGAACTTCCCAGTCCACTGTGGAGGCCACCAGGCGCTGTAGGTCTTGTCCAGCCTCGGGGACTGTCCATCCGCTCCGTGTGGACAGTCCTCAGGCAGCGTCTGCCGGGTTTCTGGGGGCCATTCCAGACCTTCCTCCCAGCCGGTGTCAGCCAGTGTCAGCCTGTGTGAACCGGTGCCAGCCTGTGCCAGCCTGGAAGCTCGGCTGGAGTCTGTGCCCTGGGTGACCCTGTCGATGTTGACGTCACAATGGCAGAGGTTCCACTTTCACCAAGGTGGGCAGGAGAGGTGGATGTGGGTTCTGTGAAGGCCGCCGATTCCCGTTCCGTAGATGGGGGTCTTGGTTGGAAGCGGGGGACGTTGATTGTGTGAAGCGCTGAACGAGTGTTGGCCGCTGTGGACACGTCCTCAGCGCTGTCCCTCTCTGCCCCCAGATCCTGGCCAATGTGATCATCTTCATCTGCGGGAACCTGGCGGGCGCCTACCACAAGCACCTCATGGAGCTGGCCCTGCAGCAGACCTACCAGGACACCTGCAACTGCATCAAGTCCCGCATCAAGCTGGAGTTTGAGAAACGCCAACAGGTGAGGCGCTCTTCATACTGCCATGTGGTCAGGGGAAGGGGAGGGGCAGGTGAGATGGTCGCCATCCAGCCACGTGGTCAGGGGAGGACAGATGTGCAGGTGAGGTGCTCACCATCCCGCCATGTGGTCAGATGAGGACAAGGGCTCCAGTGGTGTCCTGTGTTATAGGGTTGCCAACTAACCCAAAGGTGAGCAGTTCAAATCCACCAGCCACTCCACAGAAGAAGGAGGCGGTGTGCTTCCTTTAAGATCTGCACTCGTGGCCAGAGGTGTGTGTGGGGGAGGGTGATCCAGCAAGTCAGGACTCACTGGATGGCAGTGCGCTTACGACCATGGAGAGCTCGGGAAACGGGTACTTACAAGGTGGGGTAGGAACCAAAACTTCGGCTGTAGGAGCCATCAGCCCCTCGTCCAGTGGGCGGACTTCCCCCG
>NW_006400125.1:1125974-1128099 GCF_000299155.1 Elephantulus edwardii
CGGCCCCTCGTCTGGTGAGGGGGCTTCTCCTGGGCCCCACAGCTGCCCATCGGCCCCTCGTCCGGTAAGGGGGCTTCTCCTGGGCCCCACAGCTGCCCATCGGCCCCTCGTCCGGTAAGGGGGCTTCTCCTGGGCCCCACAGCTGCCCATCGGCCCCTCGTCTGGTGAGGGGGCTTCTCCTGGCCCCACAGCCACTGGGACCAGGTAGAGGGTCCTCATGAGTCAGAATTGGTGCAGAAGCAGTGGGTTTTTTGAGGGTTTCGTCTTTATTTTGGCTTTAGTGTGTCCTATAAAATTTCATCAGAATGCATTATGGTGTCTCTTGTTGTTGTAGTTTTGAGCCATCAAGTCAGAACCCACCCATAGCTGGGTCTCTAGCAGGTTTTCAGAGGCTGCGTATTGCACGGGAGGAGACTGCCCCTCTTTCTCCTGTGGTGCCGCTGGTGCCTTTGAGCTGCACGCCCTTTTAATTTTGGCATTGGCCCTGTGTCTTGTGTGGGGTCATACACAGTGTTAAATTCCCTCTTAAGAAATGTATGTACCGCTGTTGGTTCACTGCGTCCACACACTTGCCCCGGGCACCTGGCCCAGGTGTGGGGCTGGAGACATTTTAAGAGACTTTACCCCAGCAAAGGGCTTCTTCACTGGCCACAGTCTGGGTTCTTTGGTCTCTGTGAATATCAGACTCCAGGTTCTGCCCTGAGCCTCAGAATCAGTCCTTCACCAGGGCTGTTACACCACACTGAGTTTAAAATGTATGTGCCAGAAAAATCCAGTGTCCGGAGACGTGTGTGTGTCCCGGTTGAATGCCCTGCGAGGTCCTGTGTGGGCGCTTAGTGCCTTGAGATGTGAGGTTCTCTTCCCTCCAGTGTCCACGTCCGGGTCAGCGTAGAACTGAGGGTCAACATCGCCCTCCCCAGTCACCTCCAGGCTCTGCTTAAATGGCAGCAAGGCCTTGTTGCTGTTGCTGTTGCTGTTGTCATGCTGTGACGTGGACATCAGGTCAGAACAGCCCCAGCTGACCCTTCAGTGGGTTTTCAGAGGTCGTACATTGCACAGGGGTCGCCCACATTTCTCCCCTGGAGCAGCTGGTGGATTCGAACCGCCCGCCTTAGGTCGGTAGTACGACTGCTTCCCACTAAGCTGACACTATGGTTAGGTGCTGCAACTCTCTGAACAATAGATATGGACCCTGTCGCGTCCTGTGCCAACCTCATCGTCTCCGACACCCGGGAGCCCAGTGCTGTGGTTACAATGTCAATCCATCCCATCAGGGGTCTTCCTCTCCTTCACCGACCCTCCAGCTTTCTTGCTGCCCTTTTAACAGCCTTGCCCAACAACATGTCCCAAGTATGAAAGGCGAGGCTTCTCTGTTTGCCTCCAGTGAGCACTCTGGCCGCACTTTTTCCACAACTCGTCTGTTTGTTCTCGGTTCATATCTGCTGTTGTTCGGGGCCACCATGTTGGCTCTGACCCATAGTGATGCCCTGTTCAAGAGGGCAAGCCCTGCCCCACCCTGTCGCATCCTCACAAGCTCAGGCCTGCAGGGACGGCCACTGTGCCCCGTCGTCTCGAGCTCTGGCCCCTTGGGACGGCCACTGTGCAGTCCACCGTGGTGAGGGCCCCTCTGCCTTTCCCAGCATGCTGTCTTCCAAGGACTGGTCCCTCCTGGTATCAGGCCCGGAGCATGTGAGAAGGCTTGCTGGCCTTTCTTCTCGGGAGCACTGGCTGCACTTCCAGGCAGGCTGTGGGCTCGTCTGGCTGGCCGTCGGCTAGCACGGCCATGGAGGACTGGCATTCCAAGAAGGCAGCTTGTGTAACCTCCCATTTATAGTCACGATATTGACAGAAGTCCCAAGGCCTGCTGCTGACGTCCTCGGCACCGCCTGGCTCTCTGCCGAGACCTGAGCGGACAGAAGCAGCTGGACCATAGTGTGCTAGACAGGGTTCCGGGCCGGGTGTTAGGCCGGGTGCTGGACAGTGTGCCGGGCTGGGTGCCGGGCTGAGTGCTGGACAGTGTGCCGGGCCGAGTGTTAGGTCGGGTGCTGGACAGGGTGCCGGGCCGGGTGCCGTGCTGGGTGCTGGACAGTGTGCCGGGCCGGGTGCTGGACAGTGTGCCGGGCCG
>NW_006400125.1:1128426-1132451 GCF_000299155.1 Elephantulus edwardii
GGGCCGGGTGCTGGACAGGGTGCGGGGCTGGGTGCCGGGCCGGGTGCTGGACAGGGTGCTGGGCTGGGTGCCGGTCCGGGTGCTGGACAGTGTGCCGGGCTGGGTGCTGGGCCGGGTGCTGGACAGTGTGCCAGGCTGGTGCTAGGGTGGGTGCTGGACAGTGTGCCGGGCCAGGTGCTGGGCCGAGTGCTGGACAGTGTGCCGGGCCAGGTGCTGGACAGTGTGCCGGGCCGGGTGCTGGACAGTGTGCCGGGCCGGGTGCTGGGCCGAGGCGGCTGCTGGCAGGAGCTCTGGGATGGGCATGTTTCCTGGGAGCTGTGCCCTGGCCGTTTTCAGAGCTCTCTATCTGACCACAGCGGACACTGTTGGCAGACCTGCGAGAGTCCCAGGGTCTGAGCAGGTAGCCAGTGAGCAGAAGCAGAGGGACCAGATCAATGAGGACATGCCAGGCCCCCCTTACCCCCTCGGCCGCAGAGGAAAGGCCTCCTCTTTAGGGGTGAAAACTCTGTGGGCGTCAGACTCTCTGATAGGAAAAAACTAAAGCCCCTTAATGTTCTGTGGGGCCTCGTGGTAAGAAGGTGCACTGCCATCCCAAAGGCACACAATTCAAATCCACCAGCTGCTCCACAGAAGGATGGACCGTTTTCTCCTGTGACATTTACCGCCTCTCAAAACCCACTGAAGGGTCAGCCACAAGTCGATTCTGACTCGAAGGCCCTCGACATCCACCTTCAGTGCAGAGAGCCCTGGTGGCCTCGAGGAGAAGGAGTTGCACTGCCAACCTAAAGGTTAGAGGTTCACATCCTTCTGCTGCCCTGAAGGAGAATGATGGGCAGTCTCCTCCTATGCAGTTTATAGCCCCTGAAAACCAGCTAGGAGTCAGTTCTGACCGACAGCAGTGAGAGTAACTTGTGTGCCCCACGTGTCTCTTGGAGCTCCATGTGTCTCTCGGAGCCCCATGTGTCTCTCAGCGCCCCACATGTCTCTCAGCGTCCCACGTGTCTCTCAGCACCCCACGTGTCTCTTAGAGCACTCCCACATGTCTCTCAGAGCACCCCACGTGTCTCTCAGCGCCCCACGTGTCTCTCAGCGCCCCATGTGTTTCTCAGAGTGCCCCTGGTGTGGGGTGCTGTGGTGCGGGAAGGGGTGGCACCATATTCCAAAGGCCAGCAGGTCACCCAGGGTGGCGGGTTTCCGCAGATTCCAGGCTGGCAGAGGCGAGGAAGGGAAGCCTGGCAGCCTCCTTCTGAGAACAGCCAGTGAAAAGCCTGGGGGTCACCCTTGGTCCAAACCGCCCACAAATGCCCCCTGAGCAGCACGTGGCCGCCTGTTTCAGCATGTCCATGACTAGGAAAAGCCTACAGAGGTCAAGTCTGCTCTGATAGTCTAGACAGAACTGCACTCCTGGGGGACCTTCCCGGAACGATTACACCTGTGCTTGCTGGGCGAGCTCACGCCTTTCTTCTCTGGCGGGCACTCAGAGGGTGTGAGCCAGGTAGAAATGATAAAAACGCTGGTGCAGGCAGCAGACACCGACTCCAAAACCGTTCATAGAGACCACGACGTTGCCCCAAAAATGGGTAAAATAGAACGAGTCAGGACAGAAATCAAGCTTCTACTAGAATGAACTCATTTTAGAAATATGTGAAAGTGAAGCCATTAGATTAAAGATTAAAAGAATAGCAAACATCCTTTTAGTAAAAAAAAAAACCCAGCACCTATTCCTGGATGTGTGGTGGGTGGGTGCCCGGGGTTTCTACCTTTGATACTGGGGAGTTACTAACAGTGCCCCTTGTTGGGTGTCATGGGGTGACCTTGACCCCATGTGAGAGAACTGGCCCAGGAAGTTGTCCGGGCTGTAAGCGGAAGGCTCACCCCACCCTTGTCCAGGCTGCTGGCTCAAGCTTCAGCCATTTCCTGAGGACGTAACTGTGGGGGCACCAGAGCTCAATGCCAAGAGCATAATCCCCTCTGTAAGGATGGGCGAGGGGAGCAAGAAAGAGGCTCCGGAAGGTGAAGTCCGTTCAGCAGGTGGGGCAGTGAGTAAAGTCCAAGGCAAAGCTCGAGTTGATGCCTCTGAATTGTAGTCTTAATGAAGAATATTAAATATGCCATGGACTTTTCAATCGCATGCTACACATCTGAGAGCTGCACAGGGACTAAGGATGACAGAAGAAGAATGATGCCTCTGAGCCGTGGTGCTGGAGAAGAGCCCTGAACATCCCGCGGACGGCAAGAGAACTTGAAGAGGGACATGATGCTTGGGAAGGTGGGGGGCTGGCAAAGGAGAGGAAGATCCTGGACCAGGTGGGGGGGAACGGTGAGTGCAGCGATGGAATCGAGTGTGTCAGTGATTATGTGCATGGCACAGGACAGGACAGGGTTCAGATCTGCTGTTCGTAGGGTCACTCTGGGTCATACTCGGCTCAACAACATCTAACGGGAACAACACGGACACTGTCAGTGAGACGCGGCTGAGGTGGACGTGAACATGGTGGAGACGGTGAGGGCGGTGCAGGACAGATCCCGGTTCTAACGTGGGCTTCACAGCGTCACATCACCCTGACCACGCCTGACAACAGGGGCGTCTGTACACCACAGGCGAAATCTGTCCTGGGAGAAGCGTGGCCGGGTTGCTGCTGAGAGGTAAGAATGGTGACAGTTGGTCTCACGTGCTGCGGGCTTGTTTCAGAAGGGCCAGGTCCCTGGGAAAGGGCGTCATGTTTAGAAAAGTAGAGGTTTAGCAAAAGAAAAAGGGCCTCGGTGAGATGGTTGGTGCATGGACGGCAGCGATGAGCTGGGGCCGGCAGACTTTGTGAAGAGGGCACAGGATGGCCGAGCTCTGTCCAGCTTTATGTCACAGCTCCTTACAACAATGAGAAGCCAAAGCTGAAAAGGTCTGCGTGGAAGCCGCGAGCATCTCTGGAAGCTACGAGAAGAAGCCATTGCAGGCAGGCAGACTCCCTTCTCGGTGGCCTCACCCTGGAGCTCCCGGTGGTGTTTGTGGACCTGCTGTGACAGCCTTCTCCTCTGTGTGCCACGTTCCCGCATAAAGATCATCTGCCTTCCTGACAGACAGCAGAGCGTAAACCCTTGAGGGCTGTTAGCACAAGCGTGGTCATTGTGTCCGTTCTCTTGGGATTTAAGACTCAGGAGCAGCTCAGCTCGGGTGGGCATGGACACCTCGCCCCAGAGGAGAGTTTGCATGGCTGGACTTGGCTCTTTCTTCCTCAGGGCTCAATGTCTAGGGATGTTGAAAAAGAAACACGCCTGAGAGCAATACAGATAGTGCCCAGCTGATGTAAAGTGGGCACCAGGGTGAGAAGGTCCTGCGTTGCCCTCCCCAGACTCCTCGCACACCCACGCAGCCATGGGCCTGCTGGTCACCATGTCCGGATCTTGTACCCTTTCTGGAGCCTGGACAGTGAGGTGCTTCAAGGCCCATCGCTCAGAAGCATACCCCCAGCAGGCTGGTGGGACCATCCGTGCCATCGTGAAACCGGGCTGAGAAACCCTTGGCGGCAAGAACTGTTTGTGTTAGGTTTTCTGGCTTTGTGTTCTTAGAGCCCAGTACAGTGCCCAGGATGGGTAGAGAAGGGATGGGCGCAGCCTTCCCACACACCAGGTGATGGGAATTCCTGGGGGCCCTGCACTAGTGCCTTCATACTGGTTCCAGGGCAAACCTTCCAAATGATGCTAGAACCATTGTCACACTGGTTCCGTGGCCAACCTTCCTAATGGACCTAGATCCATGTCACACTCATTGTGGCTAACTTCCTAATGGACCAAGAACCATTGTCACACTGGTTCCATGGCTAACTTCCTAATGGACCTAGAACCATTGTCACACTGGTTCCATGGCTAACTTCCTAATGGACTTAGAACCATTGTCACACTGGTTCCATGGCCAGCCTTCCTAGTGGACCTAGCACCATTGTCACACTGGCTCCGTGGCCAGCCTTCCTAGTGGACCTAGAACCATTGTCACACTGGTTCCGTGGCCAACTTCCTAGTGGACCTAGAAC
>NW_006400125.1:1132551-1159539 GCF_000299155.1 Elephantulus edwardii
CACTGGCTCCGTGGCCAGCCTTCCTAGTGGACCTAGCACCATTGTCGCACTGGCTCCGTGGCAGTCTCCCTGACACTCCTGGAATCTTGCCTGTGACAGCTCTGGTGTTGGCTGCTTGGTGAGTCTTACTCTGTGGTTGGTTCGTGACTGTGATGCAGGAAACTTTACCCTCGTATTTCAGATACCAGCAGTGTCATCCACAGTGGCCCGATCTCAACAGAACTTCCCGACTAAACTAGGTCAGGAGGGTGGTGATCTGCACCCAAAAAGTAGCCAGGCAAGCCCTCTGGACACAAGCAAGCCCTCTGGACACAGGCAAGCCCTTTGGACACAGGCAAGCCCTCTGGACATGAGCAGTGTGTTGTGGCCTCTCTGGGTTGCTAGACGCCCCCAGCGCACTGTGGCTGCAGCAGACTGGAGCTCGGCAGCGAGCATGAAGACGGGGTACAGCCATGCTGCCCCCTCACTCGGCTGGACGGGGCGACGGGCATCAGCAGCAAACAGATCAGCCTTCTCAGCTGTGCCAGCTCCACGCCAGCAGCACGGCCCTGGCCTGGTTCGTTCAGCCGCCGGCCCCCCAGGGGTCCTCGCACCACCTCGAGTCCATCCGTACGTGACTCCCTCTGTTGTGAAGCTGCTGTGTTAGCGAGGCCCATTGGGAGTCTCGTTGCTGCCCTAGCGTCACCCCTCAGGTGGTTCCGACCAGCCAGTGGCCGTGTGGAGACAGATGGGCAGTCTCGGGGAAGCTGCTGGGGGCTCAGCTGTGAGTCGTTCTGATTTGACAGCAGTGGGTTTGAGGGGTCCTTTACACACTCGTCGTTGTCATGGAGTCACTTCTGTGTCCCAGGGACGTCGTATGACCCCCAGTGTCTCTTCTGAGTTCTCTGCCGGTTAAACATGGCTTGTCAGTATTTCACAGCTCATGACCGTTCTCGCTGAGCGCAGACACCATCCCCACCCCAGGTGCCATTTGGCATACTTGCCATAATACAACTCACGTTTTCATCACGTGCCAAGCCAGTAACTCATCACCAGCAGGTTGATTCCGGCTCTTCGCTGTGGGTCAAGTCGGAATCTTTCCGAGAACGGGTGAGCTGGTCTTTGTCCTGCAGATGACAGGTGCAGTTGGCCAGGACACTAACCTCTGTGCCGGCGGGGCTCGATAGACAGTGCCGGGTCGTGGTAGAAGATTAAAGAGCAAACAGGCAGGGAGCAAGGAGTGTCCACTTTCCGCTGTCCGTGTTCCTTCTGGAGTCTCCAGGGTCATTTAGTTCCAGTATTTCTCTAATGATCGATGCTGAGGAAGAATTGGTACTTCAGAATCGTGCCGCCGGTGAAGGTCATTGACCGTATCCTGGGCTTCCATGAGACAAATGGACCTTGTCTCAGCAGAGGCGCTGTCTGAGTCCTTCAGAAGCGTGGCTATGAGATCTCAGCTCACGTACTTTGAAGGGGTTGAGTCATGAGAAGACCTCGTTCTTGGGAAAGCAGAGGGTTAACCTGAGAGGGAGAGACCCCGTCCGCCTGCAGCAGGGAACTTGGGCGCAGCAGCGACTGTGAGGGTGTTTCGGGCCAGGCAGGGCTTGCTCTCTTGTGCAGGGGGTGCGGCTGGCTGGAGCCACCTTGACGGCCTTCACCAATGACAGCACGCTTCTTTCTCTGAGCTGGAGCTGGTGTCGCTGTGTGGTGTGGAAGGACGTCCCCGGAAGGAACCACGGTGCGTACAGTTGCAGTGACGTGGTTTCCAGGCCCGAGCGGAGCCACACGCTTGGGACCGTGCCAGGCTGGCCACCACCCGCATCTGCTGGCCACCACCCGCATCTGCTGGCCACCGTGTGTTTCACCAGCCTGCATGGCAAAGTGAGGCTGGCTCGGGCGTGTGACGGCAGTGACACTGGGCAGGGCCTTAGATCTGGGCATCGCCGGTACGTCACATAATTACCATCTCTGTTCTTGGTTGTGGATTTTATTCACAGCCAGGGAGGAGGGTGTTCCGAGGACTGTTCTGGAATGAGGGCTCCAAAGGTGGGCTCGCACAGGATGTCTCCCACCTTCCAGGGAGAGGCCGGTCGACGGTGAGGGTTCTTCCTGAACCTTTGATGCAGCACTTGCGAACGACTGCGGCTTCTGAGAAGCGGAGCGGGGGCTTTTGAATGTCTTATTGGAAAACAGAGGCGAACCCTTTCATTAAAGCTCAGTATACTTGGCTGATAGACAAGACCATCAAGTGTGACATACTCCATGGGAGCCGGGGCTGATAGCTCTCGGGGGGGGGATGGAACATAACGGGGAAGTTGAACACGTGTCTGTAAATGCACTTTGCTTTTCCTGCACATTCTTCGGTATTTTTGAAAAATGCTTCTTTCATTCCCCGTGGAAGTTAGCGTTTGTGGCTGCTGTCTTCCGCCTTTGGAAACATCTTGTTTTGATTTTTAAGGACTTTGCTTGGCAAATTAACATTGTGGGAATGAACTAGAACAGCCTGAATCTAGAAGGTAATTATGCAAAGAAGAAAAAGATGCCTGTTTGGGGTTCTGGGGTGTTTTCTTTACAGAGCAAAGACTTTTATCATTTTCCCCATCATGTATTTCTCTGTAGGTTGCAGGGAGAGGGGCCAGACTAGTTCCCAAATCTAAAGAAAATCACACCTAGCGCAGCCCTCCAGCTGAGACTGTTGTGTGCTGTTGAGATGGACCAACTCCGAGCTGGCCCTCCGGTGGGTTTTCAGGGGCAGTAAATTGCACTGGAGGCCACTCCCCATCCTTCTCCCTCAGGGAACTTGGCAGATTCGAACCATGTGCCTTTGCAATTTTAGAGCTGTGTCCTACCCCTAGGTCACCAGAGCTGAGTCTAGACTTGGCAAGCTCACTTTCCTAACACTTGAAACTGGCCTCCACGTTTGCCTTGCCCTGTCTTTCTCCACTGGGGCTCTGAAAGACAAGGAGATGAAGAATTTGACAGTAGCACGCTGTCAGTCATCTGTGTTGTTTTGGTTAGTTGGGGCTGTTAGAACACAGATAGACATCACAGTGGGAGCGTTGAAGAACAGCGCATTATTTTCTCACAGTTTGGAGACTAGAAGTCCAGACCTGGGTCTTGGTTCTGTTCATTCCTTCTCTGTGTTTCTGAGGGGTTTGGCCCTTGCCATGTGTGACCCTGTACCTCTGCTGTTCTTTGCCTCACGCAGAGGTGCTTAGGGTTAGGACCTACCCACACTGGTCCAATCTCCAGGATTGGGTGATTACATCACATCATATTGCACTTTTAAAGGTGAGTGGCCTCACCCAGGCCAACTGATTTAAATCTGTGATCAGATTGTAAAACAGCAGAGAGCCAATAAAGGGGCATTAAATCCTGAAGGTAGACACAGATCTCGCCTTCAGCCCAGCAATTCTGCCTGTGAACCCCAAATAAATGAGTGCGTATGTCTGCCAAGAGAAGCGTTCAAAAACGCTGAGTACTTTTAATCGTAAGACAAATTGAAGGACACATAAGTCAAAATAATGGCTATTTTTATGGTGGAAGGTTACATATTAATAAGAAGAACGTAGGGGATCCATGAAGAGACTAGAAATGGTCTATCTATAGGTAGAAATACTCCTTCCCTGAGTGAAGGGGCATGTGCATTTGTAAAAATATATTGAGTTGTAAAAAAGAAAAATTAAATAAAAACAAAATGACTTCTTTAGCACACAGCACGTGGCCAGGTACTCAGCGTATTTGGGGGAACCCAAATCATGTTTTCATCGCCTCTCTACAACCCTGAGAATACAAAGTCACGGACCCTGCTGTGCCATGTGCATCAGCCCCTCTTTTGGGGTTCTTCAGCGGCAGGGAAGTGCCCCCTCCTTGACAGCCTGCAGCCCTCGAGAGGCCCCCATGCAGGGCGCTGTCTGCTGCTGGAGCTGAGTTCACGAGTGAGTGGTTTTAAATCATCATTCACTTTCTGCAGTTCTCCAAGCTCCTCGGGCGGCACCGTGCTGAATCACTCCGCCACTGACCGAAGACTGGTGGTGTCCACATAGGCGGCTTCTCTCTACGAGAAGGCAGAGGTCGTCTCTATACAGGAGGCGAAGGTCATCTCTGTACAGAAGGCAGAGGTCGTCTCTATACAGGAGGCAAAGGACATCTCTGTGCAGAAGGCAGAGGTCGTCTTCTCTCTATGAGAAGCAGAGGTTGTGTCTGTACAGAAGGCAGAGGTCGTCTTCTCTCTACGAGAAGCAGAGGTTGTGTCTGTACAGAAGGCAGAGGTGGTCTCTGTACAGGAGACAGAGGTGGTCTTCTCTCTCCGAGAAGGCAGAGGTCGTCTGCCCCATCAGGACTGTTGAGGTGAGGTTGACAACGATCATCCCGACCCTGTGAACAGCATACCAGACCTTGCCTCCTCCGGCTCCATCCCCATAGCTCTGTGGTGCTGATGCACATTGCTACAGTGTATTGCTACAGCACATTGCTACAATGCATTGCTACAGTGCATTGCTACAGTGTATTGCTATAGCGTGTTGCTACAGATGGAGGTGAGCGCCTTGCCACAGTTCATCTGGTCTAGTCTCAGGAGGCCAAAAGTCAGAACTCAGAGCTTGGATTGCGGAGGGTGGGCCTTTGTCATCATTGCTGTTGTTGCTGTGTGCCATCCAGTCTGACGTGGCTCATAGCTGACGCTCCAGTGGATTTGCAGAGGCCGTGAATCCTGTGGGAGGAGATTCCTCATCTCTCTCCCATGGAGCAGCTGGTGGAGTCAGACTTTGTGCCTTTGGGTTGAAGGTGCACCATCTTATTACCAAGCCCCCAGAATGCCCATCCTTATCATTGGGAGCTCTGGTAGCATGGTGCTGAGACGCTGTGCCGCAGTCCCAAAGGCACGCAGTTCAGATCCACCAGCGCCTCCACAGGCGCCCCCAGATTACCACTCTCATCTTTGATCCTAGGAATGTTGGGCTATCGTGGGGACTTGTCCTGTCTGACTTTGTATTAACTCTGAAGTGTAGGACCCATTTTCTACTGCTGAGATGGCGGTAACACATCAAAAGGAGATCTGTGTTAGAATATTTGAGCCTTTCTGGGGTGAGGAAGACAGTCCCGTGTACGGCAGGGTCAAGCCCCCTGCAGGGGTGGTGTTTCGGGTTGGGGGGGGTGTCAGTCAGGCTGCTCGCTCTTCAGTCCTGGGACCTCCCCACACGTGTTAGATCCACCACGTCACCAGGACTCATAGTGGCCCTGTGAACTGCAGAACTGAACGTTGCCCTAACCTGTGCCGTCGTCATGATCTCGGATATGCTCAAGTCCATTGTTCTGGTCAGGGAACCCTTGTGGCTTCTCTTGGTTGAAACCCACCCGCTGCTGTGGAGAAGAAGGGCAAGCAGCGCCCTCCCGTGTGACTTACCACGTCTGAAAACTCACTGGAGGGTCAGCTCTACATCCCGTACCTTCCAGCTCCCTAGTCCGTAACATTGTTAGAGTCACTGTCAGTCCGTCCCCTCGACGGTCTTCCTCTCCTCCCCCAGTGTATTGTCTCTTCCTAAAGACAGACTCTTGCTGAAAACACACCCAGAGAGAGTGAGGTGAAGTCCACTAGCCTCGCCTTTAGGGAGGGAGCTGTCCCCACCTCCTGCAAGTCGGCTTTGTTGGGCAGTAATAGAATGTTCTGTACTCCACGTCAGCACCTCAGTTCAAAGGTGTTGAGTCTTTTTTCTGTCATCTTTATTCTTTGTCCAAACTTGAACAAAGTTTCAGCACTAGGTTGTACTAAACATGGGGCACTCCCTTCTCCCCTTCCCCCCCCCCAAAAAAAAGAAGAGGGTGAAGAATGCAAAGAGCTCAACTGTCACAAGCACTAGACAAGCCTGGGAGGTGGCCCGGAACGCCAGCACGTCAGTCACAGGAGCAGCAAGTGCCTGAGGACAGAGCCCCAAATGCAGGAAGGAGTCGGGTAGTTGGGTCAGTGGCAATGAGTCGCAGGGAGCAGGTGGGAAGTGCACAGTTACACCTGGGCATCGTCACCAACAATGTAAAACAGCAGGGCACGAATGATCGAATGCAAAGGGAATCAGCTCTGTGAACATTCCCTCAAGAGAAACCAGACGACCCGACCAGAACTCCAGATGTGAAGTTAAGGAGGACAATCACAATGCAAGTGTGCGTGTTGCTGCTGTTGTTGTTACATGCTGTTAAGTCACCTGTGACCCACAGTGACCCTGTGTACAACAGCTCTGAAGCCTGCCCTGTTCTGAGCCAGTCTCACTGATTCCAACACACCTACTCCCATTGCCCCATTTACTATATCAATTCATCTCATCCGGGATCTTCCTCTCCTGTGCTGTCCCTCCACCCTTCTGAGCATGTTGTCCTTCTCCAAGGAGTGGTCTCTCCTGGCCACGTGCCCACATTATGTGAGATGGAGCTTCAAAATCCTAGCCTTCAAGGAAAAACTTGGTTTCACCCTCTCCAAGACAGACCTATTTGTTTTCTTGGTGGTCCATGGTTTGTTCAGGACTCTTCTCCAGCACCACAACTCAGAGGCATCGATTCTTCTTCTGTCATCCTTAGTCATTGTGCACCTCTCCGATGCATAACAAGTGATTGCAGAGACCATGGCCTGTATCAGGTGCACCTTAGACTGTAGACTGACATCGTTGCTTTTCAGCACTCTGTAGAGGTCCCTGACAGCTGATTTTCCAACTGCCAATTCATCTCTTGACTTCATGACTGCTGGTGCCAAGAATGTTGATTGTGGATCCAAGGAAACTGTAACTGTTAACAACCTCCATCTCTTCACCGTCCATCCTGATGCTGCCAATCGGCCCAGTGGTGAGAATCTTTGTCTTCTTGATATTGAGCTTCAATCCACATTGAAGACTGCAGTCCAGGACTTTTGTTAACTTCTTCGTTTTGTTTTAATCTCCTGATGAGCCACCTCCTTGTTCCCCCTTGTACATCTCATTTTCATTCTTCAGTGATTTTGGCCAAACCCAACTCTGCATTACCTGTGGCTTAGCCTCTGTGTCCTTTCCCTGTCACTTTGAGGTACATTTGCTGTCTTTCTAGGAACGTCCCCTTTCTTTCTCAGGTACCACCATTCTTCCTGGTTTTGGTTTGCTTTTCTTTGATTTGATGCCATGTGAAGAGACAGTAGCAGCCACGCATGTGCTGTGTTTTGTGTTTTCCTGTTTGGTTTTCCCCCAGCGTGGCCTGTGCCATTTTTTCATTAAGATTCTCCAGTAAAGTTCCAGTCTTCCTATTCTTTCAAAACTGTTGCCTTTCACTCTGGTGAGGTCTTCAGGGTTTACTCTGTAAAACTCCTATTTGACTGGATTTGTTCAGAGTTTCTGGCAGATTCCAGGGCTCGCCCTTGGAGTCCCCCCGACAGCACTTGTACTTGCAATTGACTGTTAATCTAATGCCTGTAAGTTCGCACCAGGTGCCTCCCCAGGTCTGCGGATTTCATGTTGAGCGATGATGTTCAGTGGCCGTGAACTTGGCTCTGGATCCAGGAAGACTTGAATCCTATGACATCATGTGGGACCTCCGTGTCCTTGGGAGTTCCCGAACACCAGTCTCCAGTTTCCCTGTTACTCAGATGAGAATACCCCTTATTCCTTGTTCTCTGATGAATACAGCTTGAAATCCTGGCAGTTCTCCGCCTGTGTGCTGCTGCAGCTGTTTTTGAATAATGTTCAGGCTGCCGCGTGAAGAAGGAAGCTACAGAGCAGAGTGATGAGTTGGATCATTTCTAACACGTGTGGGGTTGCCAAGCGTCACGCTGCAGTAGGGAAAGGATTTCACGTGCATGTGGTATTAATGATACTGTTTAAAATGTCCACGTTCTGCGGATTCACTTTTGTTTCTTTGGGGAATGGGATACATAGGGGTCTCTTCCAGTCAGCTGACCGAGTAACGGTCTTCCGGACTTCTTGGCGTAGAATAACTAGTGAGCAGTTTTGAAACTGTGTCTATGTGTGGAACCATCTCAGTGGTTATTCCAGCAATTCCTGGAGCCTTGTTTTTCAACTACAATCAGTATCCAGTGCCCTGTCTTGGCTCCCCATGGCAGCTGGTGGCTCGGTACAGCCCCTCCACCAGATCTGTCCCCAGAGGTCTCCCAAGAAGGGGACAACTGAAGAGGGGGCCAGGGCTGTCTCCAAAGGGTCTCCCAAGAAGAAGAGAGCTGAAGAGGGGCCAGGGCTGTCCCCAAAGGTTCTCCCAAGAAGGGGACAACTGAAGAGGGGGCCAGGACTGTCCTCAAAGGGTCTCCCAAGAAGGGGACAACTGAAGAGGGGGCCAGGACTGTCCTCAAAGGGTCTCCCGAGAAGAAGAGAGCTGAAGAGGGGGCCAGGACTGTCCTCAAAGGGTCTCCTGAGAAGGGGAGAGCTGAGGGAGGGGCCAAGGCTGCCCCCAAAGGGTCTCCTGAGAAGGGGAGAGCTGAGGGAAGGGCCTCCCAGCTGTCTTATCCTATATTAGTTTGCCAAATCTAGAGTACGGGCCAAAAAAGTACTCGAGAAATCCAATCCAAATTTTGTTTGAGAGTGTGGCTTATTCAAAGACTTTGCAAGTCAGGTTCCCAAGCCCAGACAGACAAAGAAGTAGGCTGGTGTGCCTCCCACATCCCGAGAATTTTTACCTCCTTCACTCCAGGCCCCTTCCCGATTCTCCTCGGTGTCAACTGGGAGGTGCACCTTCTTCCCTGGACATTGTCTACACCTTGTCTTCTCTTTTATGATGTCCTTCCGCTCTTCCCCTTATCCTGGCTGTGCCCACGTTCCAGAACTCTGTAGTGTACCATGTCAGCTGATAGTTGATAGCCTTTGGGTCCAATTACCCCACTTCTGTTGCCTCTAGTCTGAGGACAGGTCGGTCTGAAGTGTATTTCTCACATTCCCCACCACCTTCAGTGCAGCGAAGACTTCTCTCAGCACCGCTGGGTCTTGGTCAGGTGCGACTTCCCAGAATGGTTTCTGAATCTGTAGTCCTTTCTGGAAGCCTTGCCTCATCTTCCTTCCCTGGGGTCACTGTGGGGTTCAGACCACTGAACACTCAGTGGACAGCTGAGTGCTTCACCACTGTGCCACCAGGGACCCCTCCCAAAACCACCACAAGAGGGTGCCTGGAGGATTTCCTTCAATAAAACAAATTCAGACAGAGAGAGGACGTCTCAGGACGAAGGAAAGTGTATGAGCAAAGAAATAAGCAAAACTGGAAAGTCAAGACAAAGAGTGCACCATGTCGGTCAACAGTTCAAATCCACCAGCTATGTGGTGGAAGAGATGGGCCCTTTCTCCCTATAAAAATCTACAGTCTCGTAGACCAAATGGGAGGTCACTAGAGTCAGATCCAACTCATGAGCAGTAGGTTTCCCTGGGAGTTACTGCAAACATGGAGCTTTTCTCTCAGACAAGAACAGATGCTAATATTTTTAAAAATGTAATGATTTCCCTTGGGAGATTTGAGGGTATTGGGTGTTTGGGGAAAGGAACTGATTATGTCTAGAGCGATTGCAAAATAAAATGCTTTATCCTGTTGGTTTAAGTCAGACTGAATACTGTATTTTTCATTTCAAGCAACATATAAAGGAGAGAATTAGATTTTTGCCTTCATCAGAGAAGACCCGAGGTTAGAAAGTTTGCAAAACTTTTCTAGTGGTAATTTAAAATCCAGTACACAGGGGGGAAGGCAGTGCTTATGTAAGAAGATAGCATTTCAATAGAGCACTTTAATACACCGAGTCTTTAATATCTCCTCCCAACACCATGCAGTCAGCTCTCCCTGGGAGGACCAGGTAAACTGTTTATGAGTCTCCAGCCCTGGAGTCAGCTCTCCCCGATGCGGACTGCACCCCTCAGCATTCTGCAGTCTGTCCTTCATCAGAGGTCACCTCGGACACCACATCCCTCAGGATCAAGGCTGCACTCTTCTTGCCACAAACCCCCTGACAGGGAGTGACAGGGCTTTGAGAAAAGCCTTGTGCAGATGATACATTCGCCTAGCATCCAAGTTACCAGGTTTATGATGGGCATCTCCCAGGCCCAGCCCTTTCCTATCAGGTGTCCAAAGTACATGAGAGGAGGCCTCGCTCCCCTGGCATCCAGGGAACACCTTGGCTGCACTCCTGCAGAGACAGGCCCATTTGTCCGCTTTGCAGCCAGTGGTATTTTCAGCATTCTTTGTCTGCACTACGTCAGAGGCTTCCTTCTGCCTCCAGCCCCCTTCTTCATCACCCAGCATCCCGTGTGCATGAGGGGAGTGAAGGTGCCTGGCCTCCTGGCTCAGGTGGACGCTGGTCTTCTGAGCGACCCTCTGGCTCTGTAGCCCTTTACAGAGCGCCTCGACGGCACCTTCACCCAGTGCTGCCTGTCTCTGTGTTTTACTCTTAACAGCTCCTTGCATAGATATTCACCGTGAATCCAAGTAAAATGAGATTATTGGGAGCGTCAGCCTTTTCTCCATGAATTAAAGTCTTGCTTCTTGGCCTAGTTAACTGGGGTTTTTTTATTGTCTTTCTAGTGAAGGCTAGTCAGTACTGAGTGCTCCTGAATTTGAGCTTTATCTGTAAGTGATTTGAATGTCTTTCACTTTCTGCAAGCAAGGTTGAGTCACCTGCGTGTGGATGTTGGTGCATCTCCCTCCACTCCTGATCCTGCATTCTCTGTCATGTCGTCCATAGTTTCGTGGGTTATTTGCCTAAGCATCCGTAGAATATTGTTATATGTTCTTGAGTTGAAACTAGCTCATAACTTAAGCTTTATCAGGTTTTCAGAGGCTGTAAATTGTGGGAGGAAATTGCCCACCTTTCCCGTGCAAAGCACCGTTGGATTCGACCATCTGGCCTTGGTTTAGCAGTGCCACCTTCCCCACAAGCCAACGGAGGCCCCGTTTGTGTCGAACAGGACGGAGAACAGATACGAGCCTTCCACAGCCCTTTCCTGATTTGATGCTGCACGGTCCTTTCATCCTGTCCGAACCACTGCTTCTTGGTCTAAAATGATGCCCAAAGAGCATAAGTTAGTCTTCTAGAATTCCATTATTTTCCCAAGAACAGGAAACGGTACGGGTCCTCTAATTCATGAAAATGATTGCTGAATAGAAATCACAAAAGACAACATCATTGTGTGAGTTTATATGTTTATACAAGATTAATGAGTTAACCTCAGTTCTCACATCATAAACCCAGAAATTACTGTGGATGAAAAAAGTTTAAACTATTTTCTGTCTTTTAATAGAATACTGACAAGCAACAATGTCGTTTGTGGAGGAGTCTTCTCTGCCAGAAATACACATAAATTAGGTTTCCTAACACATTGTTAGGTAGCGATGTTACCAAGCCAAAGGTGGGTGACTTTTAATCCGCTGCCCTCGGGCCTGTCTTTCGTTGTTCTTGTTCAGACATCCCTCTAGGTCGTATAGCCGTGGTGTGTACACGTTGCCATACAGCGGTCACTTGTGGTTGCTGTGAGGCTGAACACCGGGACACTGGTGGAGAGTGGGGTGGAGCTCCCCGATTAAAACAAGCTTGGAAGGAGGAGTGGCATCCACTTCCGTAACAGCTTGCCTCCGGAAGCCCTATGAACCTGGAGAGAGGATGAGAGACACACAAGCGTCGAGGACTCTCCTTCATAGGGTCGCTATGAGTCGCCTGCGACTCGACGGCACTTGACAACACCACCACCACCACATTCTGGGGGACGGGGAGGAGGTTAATAAGGGCTTTTAGTCATCGTTAAGGCTCAGGCAAAAATTAGGGTCCTCCACACAAAGCTAAGAGAGAGAAAACGAGTCTTCATGCGAACAGGCTGTTGGCAGTAACGTGGGAGCTAAGAAAAATGCACTCATTTTGTTTTCAAAACCAAGTAAGTCGATTCCCCACTTAGAGCTGGGTTTCCACAGACAGGATTCCTTCGCCCTTTCCCACCCCCTGTGATGACTCCGAAACACGAAAAGAATGGGCAGTGCTGTTTTCTCCTTTGAGTAATAATTGAGTCAGTTGTTATCCTTTGCCTTTTGAAGTTAGTGGTATCTTGTGAGGGCACATGGGTAGAAACGTTTCTGTTTAGATTCTGGTTTCTTGGCGATTAAGCAGGGAAGTTGAGTTCTCTGGACACTGCAGGCCTTTGTGGATGTTTGTCTGCTGAGACCCAGCACGGAGGAAGGGGCTCGAGGCTTCGTCACGAGGCAGACTTGAGCTCCGAGGGCCTCGGGGCCTGGGCAGCATCCTCTGAGCTCCGAGTGCGTTTTCAGAGGTGGGGGCTGGAACTCTGCCACCTTTCTGAGGAGCGTTTTCTTCCTGAGGACGAGGATGAGAATTGAGGGACTGAGCCGTGTGGAACTTGAGGAGGAGAGTGGCCCCCACGCCCCACATCTCTAAATACTGCTGTGGATGAGGCCTGACGGGTCTCCCTTCTGCCTCCCACCCCCTCGGTGGCACTACCCATCATCATCCCTTTAAAACCATCCGTAGGCGGAGGGCTCTGCTGGCTCGACTTTGTAACTTCTCCCTCGAGTGTCTGACCACGTCCTCGGGAGTATGCAGTGAGCGTCTCAGACTCGCATGGCCAGGATGGACATTGACCCCTCCCTGTGGCCCCTTCTCATGAAGTGGGGTGCCCCTCACCCACTTACCCCGCCCAGAATCCTGGAGGAGGCACAAAGGGGTCTCCCCGTTCTCTCATGCCCACATCCAGACCTTTAGGTCAGCGTGCTGCCTTCAGATGAGAGGTGCCACTCAGTCCCAAGGCCTCCCCACCGTCGGTGTTCAAGAAAATAAAAAAGCCCTCTGCTTTCCATCATTAAATAAATAAAAAGGCTGTATTACAAAATGCTGAGTGAGTGACTGAGGAGGACTGACGTGTGGTGTGGAGTCGGGACCATGGAGAGTTGATATCTAAGTTCGGTGCTTGCTGTGCATCAGAGAGCTGAACAATTAACAGCGATGACAGAAACAGCAATACCTTCGAGCTGTGGTGCTGGAGAAGAGTCTTGAACATCCCGTGGACCTCCAAGAAAACAAAGAGCAATCTTGGAGAGGGTGAAACCAAGTTTCTCACTGGAGGCTGGGATTGTGAAACTCCATCTCACATACTTTGGGCATGTGGCCAGGAGGGACCCAGTCCTTGGAGAAGGACATCATGCTCGGAAGGGTGGAGGGACAGTGCCGGAGAGGAAGACCCTGGATGAGATGGATTGACACAGTGACTAAGGCGATGGGGGTTGCTGTGATGGAAATTAGTGAGACTGGCTCAGGACAGGGCAGCGTTCAGGGCTGTTGTACATGTGATCACTATGGGTCGTAGGTGACTCGACAGCACATAACAACAACAGTATTGAATATACCATGGACTGTTAGGAGAACCAAACCGGTTTGTCCTGGAGAGGTGAAACCAGGCTGCTCTTTGGAGGCAAGGATTCTGAGGCTTCATCTGACATATTTTTTACGTGTTGAAAGGAGCGACCAGTCCTTGGAGAGGGACATCATGCTTGGGAGGGTGGAGGGACAGCGCAGGAGGGGAAGACCCTCTATGAGATGGATCAGTGACTGGGGTCATGGGCATGGGTGTGTCAGAGACAATGAAGTTGGCTCAGGCTAGAGCAGGGTTCAGGGCTGTTGTCCATAGGGTTGCGATGAGTAACAGGCAACTTGGTGGCTCATAACAACAAGTGTTCCCTCACTCTATTTACCCAGAAGCCTCTTGGACTAAGTACAGGTTTTGCATGGACACAATTACGTGTTCTAGGATTCCCATGCTTCTCTGTGTTCTCCAAAATGTGTTAATGTATATTGTGGTGGTGGTGTTAAGTGCGGTCGAATCGCAGGCGACTCATAGTGACCCTATGAAGTAGAGTCCTCGACACTTGGGTGCCTTTCATCCTCTCTCCAGGTTCATAGGGTTTCCGGAGGCAAGCTATTACGGAAGTGAATGCCACTCCTCCTTCCAAGCTTACATATTGTATGTTGTTGTTGTTATGTGCCATTGAGTTGTTTGCGACTCATAGCGACCCTATGTACAACAGCCCTAAACCGTGCTCTATCCTGTGCCAATCGCACTGTCTCTGACACACCCATCCCAATTAACCCAGTCACTGAATCAATCCACCTCATAGAGGGTCTTCCCCTCCTGCGCTGTCCCTCCACTTTGCCCAGCATGATGTCCCTCTCCAAAGACCTATCTCTCCTTGCAACATGTCCAAAGTATGTCAAACGAAGCCCCAGAATCCTTGCCTCCAAGGAGTAGCCTGGTTTAACCCTCTCTAGGATGAATCTGTTTTCTTGACAGTTCATGGAACATTCAGTACTCTTCTCCAGCACTACAGCTCAAAGGCATCAATTCTCCTTCTATCCTCCCTAGTCATTGTCCAACTCTCTGATGCATAACAAGTGATTGCAAAGACCATGGCCTGTATCAGGCGCACAGGCGCACCTTAGTCTCCAGAGAGACACCGTTGCTCTTAAGTACTTTAAAGAGGTCCCTAACCGCAGACTTTCCCATCGCAATACGTTTTTTTATTTCCTGGCTGCTGTATAGTCTCACTTAATTCATAAGACATTGTTTGAACCAGAAGCAGGTATAATGGTGGCTGTCTGGGGCAGGGGGGAAAGTGGCGGTGGGGGGATCTATTTTTAAAGTTAACTTTTCTTTGATTTGAGGGAAAGTTTACAGAACAGCATGGTTTTTATCCAACAATTAATGCCCATGATCTTCTGTGCCATTGACCACAGTCCACACTCTGTAAAGACACTCAGCCTTTTGCTGGCTCTCCTCTGTCTCCTCTCCCTCCCTGCTAGAATCTGAGCTTTCTCCCTGTGCAGATACCACCTCTTTGATCTTGTGTGGAGGGCTGTGCTAAGGGGTGTGTTTCTGTCCAGCGTTATTGATCACCTGTGGTCCTTTCATGGTGTTCTCAGTCACCTGTGGTCCCTGCCTGGCTTTATCGATCACCTGTAGTCCCTCCCTGACATTATCGATCACCTGCGGTCCCTCCCTGTCCTTATTGATCACCTGTGGTCCCTCCCTGACAGTATCGATCACCTGCGGTCCCTGCCTGGCATTATTGATCACCTCTGGTCCCTCCCTGACATTATTGATCACCTGCAGTCTCTCCCTGGCATTATCGATCACCTGTGGTCCTTCCTTCACATTATCGATCACCTGTGGTCCCTCCCTGGCTTTATTGATCACCTGTGGTCCCTCCTTCGCATTATCGATCACCTGCGGTCCCTCCCTGGCCTATCGATCACCTGTGCTCCCTCTTTCGCATTATCGATCACCTGCGGTCCCTCCCTGGCGTTATCGATCACCTGTGGTCCTTTCTCGATGTTCTCAGTCACCTGCGGTCCCTGCCTGGCGTTATCGATCACCTGTGGTCCCTCCCTGGCCTATTGATCGATCACCCGTGGTCCATGTACTGTTTGAATGGACGTTAAGTGACTGGAGAGGTCAGCTCTGGGTGTGGGTGGTGACTCATTGCCCTAAGTCTCAGGGCGTGGGTTTACTGGGGTGAATGAATCTCTCTCTTGCCATCATTACCGTGCACAGGTTGGGCGATTTTCACGAGCAGGGATAAGTCTTCTCAGGTCAGCCAGCTGGACTCGTGAATTCAGGGCAGCTGCTCTCTGGCTCTGTGGAAGCCCACCCCTGCCACCCCGGCTCCTGGTGACCCTGGGCAGCTCTGAGTGCTGTAGTTTGTTGATAGTTTGTTGAGTAGTTGTCGTTTGTCTTCACGTGGCGCAGCCCCTCGGGGTCTCTGTGCCTCTTCTCTCTAGATGACAGCCTTGCCCTGCTCCCACGTCTCCTCCTGTGAACAGAACGCACCTGCAAAGACTCACCTCCAGTCAAGGTCACGTGCAAACGCATTCACCTTCACTGGTACCCGGGCTGGGACACGGTGCCCGGGAGAGGTCAGCACTGGGAGTGAGCCCCACTGCCCTCTCCTCCCTGTGCTCGATGGGGGCTCATACTCACCCAGACCCCACCAAAGCCCACCTGTTCTGGGAATGCAGCCCCCTTCACTGCTGTTTCACACACACGGTCACACACAGAGACACACTCAGACACTTACTTAAACAGACACACATCCCACGGGGACACACTTCATACACCACAGATATGCTCACACGTGTATACACACCCCACACACACAGGGACACAGAGCTCCCCCCTGGACACACATTCACACAGACACGTTTGTACATACCCGGGCACATTTAATGCCAAAAGCACACAGGCACCCGTTGACACAGATCCATTTGCTTACCACACACTCTCAGTACATGGGTGCATGCAGAGATACACACAGACACACACACACACAGCCACACAGATATGTTTACATATCACACACTCGGTCCCAGTACACAGGTACACGCAGAGATGCTCACTCCCACACAGACACACACTCGACAAGGACACAAACACAGAGACACCTTCACACCCTTCTCACAGCGCCGTATAAACACAGTCTCGTACGCAGGTCAGCTCATAAAAGCGCAGACACACTCGGATGAAGACGCAGGCATTCAGATGGGCACTCGGCTGAGATGTGCTTTTGCACACACACAACACACACACTCACATAAACATGCTGGCGCTGTCTCACACACATTCAGACCCAGGCACACACAGATACACTCACATAGCTTCACTGACACAGACACACATGTTTACACACACACACACATACACGCAGGAAGACCCATTTAGACAGACACACATCGACACTCATGTAAGCTTACGTGCACACAGTTACAGAAACTCACACACACACTCAGGCATGTTCACACAGCCATACACACGGACACAAACGTTCACTCACACACACAGGCATGTGCAGACCCCCTCCAGCCTGTGCCCACGACAGGCTCAGGTGTCCCCCATCGTCCCTGGTTGGCAGGCTCAGGTGTCCCCCATCGTCCCTGGTTGGCAGGCTCAGGTGTCCCCGGTCGTCCCCGGTTGGCGGGCTCAGGTGTGCTGGTCGGCAGGTTCAGATGTTCCCGGTTGTCCCCGGCGGGCTCAGGTGTCCCTGGTCGTCCCTGGTCAGTGGGCTCAGGTGTCCCGGTCGGCGGGCTCAGGTGTTCTTGGTGTCCCTGGCCGGCAGGCTCAGGTGTCCCCGGTGTGCAATGTCCACGAGGACCCGCTGCCAGGTGTCAGGGTGTGACCGCCCACCGGTTGTAACATGTGCGGTCAGAAGCCGAGGACTTCACTCCTGGACCTGCGGGCCCCAGCACTGCCTGGACACGGGGAAGGTAGATGTGTGTGCCCCATTTCACTCCAGAATGCAGACTCCAGTGGTCCTTCCTCTGCAGACCCTCACCTTGGCAGGTCTCCCTAGTGTCCACTCACCTCCTGTCATTGTCATGGGGGTGAGGAAAATGCTCTTCCTGAAAAACCCCCTCCTCAGGACTTCGTGGGACGTGATGGGTCCATTTAAAAGGAAAATGGGGCTGAACAAAGACTTTTTCTCCATTCCTGAATGAAACAGCTGTGCCAGGGGCTGCCAGACGATAAACATTTATCACTGACCCAGAAACCAATCGATAGGGTTATAAACAGTGAGGGTTTAGATCACTCTGTGATTACAGCCAGGGGCACCTCCTTCCCTTCCCCACTAAGGGGTGGGGGACCGTGCGTGAAAGCGGAGCGTTTTCACAGCGCAGCTCAAAGCCGGGAGGGGAAAGGGCAGAGAGCCAGAGGTGAGGGTGGGAGGGACCCTGCCCTGGGAGTGTCCACGCACAGCAGACCTCACCTGCCGGACCCCACGTCTCCTTACCATCTCTACACACACGGCACCTCCACCTGCCCGAACCTCCACCTGCCTCTCCCCACACCGTCCTCACCATCTCTGCACACACGGCAGACCTCCACCGCCTGACCTTGCACTGTCCGCGCTGTCTCTGCTGGGTCTGAGCCCATTGTCACGGTCACCCAATCTCGCTGACCCTCCACTTTGAAGTCTTTCTCTAGAGACTGGTCCTTCTGACAAGATGCCCGGAGTCTGTGAGACCCTGCGTCCTTGCCACTCTGGGCATCCGGCCTGTATTTCTCAGGATCTGTCTGTCTTTCTGGCAGTCTGTGGGGTGTTCAGCATCCCTCCCCAACCCCACAGCTCAAAGATGTCAATTCTCCTTGTGGTTGTTGTTGTGTACCTTCTAGTTGGAACCAGCACAGAGCTGACCTTCCAGCAGGTTTTCAGAAGCAGTTAATCACGTGGGCGGAGATTACCCATCCTTCTCCCACAGAGCAGCTGGTGGCTTTGAACTGTGTGCCTTCAGGGATTGCAGTGCAGCTTCTTGCCGCTAGGCCACCAGAGCTCCCTTCAGTTCTCCTTCTGTCTTCCTTATTTATCGTCTGACTTTTACATGCAAGAGACAATTGAAACTGCCATGGCTTGCATCAGGCACACCTTAGTCTTTAAAGTGACATCCTTGCCTTTTAGCACTTTAAGTTGATCTTCAGCAGCTGATTCACCCACTGTGATGTGAAAATGTAGGAAATAGTCTTTACCTTCATTTATGCTTAAACCCGTTTGCTCTGTAATATTCACTGAACTTACAATAAAAAGAATTAAAAATGGGAAAAGGATATATGTGTATCAGAGATTTATGGGAAGGGTTGGAGGTCTTGGGGCATCAGTCAGAAGTCCTGAGTGCGGTCTGCGGCTGGAGACTGGACAGAGCCCTGCTGCAGCCTTGAGTTCCCCCAGGATTTCAGTGTCCCGTCCAGTGTCCGAATGCTGCCTCTCCAGGGACCTTGTATTGGCTCTGTAAGACCCCCCCGTGGGTCCCCAAAGCCAGGCACTGTCAAGACTGTCCCCCTTGTCAGAGCCCTCGGCAGGCATGTGGTCCATCTACAAACAGCCACACAGCAATATCCGTGCTCTGTCCAACCCAGCACCAATGCCCCAAACCAAAGACCAATCCCTGGGGTCCCTTCACACCCGAAGACATACACTGTGAGGTTCCTGAGTCTGTTTTTCTTAACAAGAGGCCACCACAGCCCTCTTCTGCAAAGCAGGAGGAGAATATGAGCAAGGAGCCCAGCAGGCAGCCCGGCGAGGGGGTCGTGGGACTGACAGGCACCCCCTTTCCTCTGCGAGCCTCCGTCTTCTGATGCAGATGAGGCTGTACCACATGCCCCACCTGGGATGAGCGTGTGTTTCTGTCATGACCACGTGGCCACGTGAACTGTGTGGTTCTCGGTGCTTACAGAGCTGTAGTGACCCCGGGCTGCAGCCCGTCCAGGCGCGTGCCAGCAGGAGGGACCAGCAAGCCTGTCCTGGAGAACGCACAGCCAGCCGCCCCTGAGAGGAGAGGAGGGCGGAGCGTCTCACGTTCATGGGCGTGTTGTCAGGAGGGACCAGGAGAAGGACGTCCTGCAGGAGGAGGCTCAGCGGAAGAGAGGAGGACCCTCCCCTAGATAGTCGACGGTCACAGCAGCTGCAGAAGTGACCTCTGGATGCTGGAGAGGGGAGGACAGCGCAGGATAGCACAGGGTGCAGGTCCGCCGTCCGGAGGGTCACACTCGACTCGACGTCACCTGACAGCAGCGTGATGGGGGCAGAAGTTTGTCCTATTGTTGGAATGGCCCAAAGGTGACAGGGAAAAGAAGTGCACCCCTCCTGTGGGACTTCCTCAGTGCAGGGTTGCCACAAGCCTTCAGTTTGTAAAATGAACAACCGTACAGGACATTGCACGTGGTAAAGCAGGGCGTGCCTGGGCGCTGGGTGTCATTTCTTCTCACTCCTACTGCTCTCCCTTCCCGGGAGCTGCCTGCTAACCCTGATGTTATTCAGTGAACTTTATAAAGCAATTAAAATGATGCCCGAAAGGAGGGGAAGGTTACAAAGAGAACAGATGACCGTGGCGCGTGGATGTGCGGGGACCGCGTGGCTGTGTGTGCAGACGGGGGCTCGGCTGGGAGCCCAGACGCCGTCGCTCAGGGAACAGGCGGTCGTTTCCAGCCTAAATGTGCTGGCTGCGGTGTCCACCTTCACAAGGTCACTTCCCCTTCCCAGGGCAGCTGTCGTGGCCGAGGCTGGGCAAGTCGACCGTGGGCAGCCAGGCTGGAGTTGGTGCTCTTGTGAATAAGATTGTTGTTTGTGTTGTGTGTTGTGGGGTCTGAACCCACCCATCACTGACCCACCAGTGGGCCTCAGAGGCCGTAAGGCTCTCCCACAGAGCCACTGGTGGATTTGAACTCCGTGCCTTTGTGTTGGCAGCACAATGCCTTAGTCCTCAGCCACCAGAGCTGCCCTGTGGACGGTTGGTGAAGGCTCTTGGTCCAGAACTCCTGGGTGTGGCACAGGGTGAGGCCCATCACCCCCACCGTGTGCGGCCAGGATGGGGTGGCTGAGCTGTGTGCACGGCGGGGTCAGTGCTGCTCGCTGCCCCCCAGTGTCCACCACTCGCGGTGGCCCCAGTGAAGCAGGATGCGGCACCATCCCCGTGATTTAGGAATTGAACCGTTGCTGGTTTTCATTGGCTGATGTTCATTAGCTGATTGCCAGGCCTTTCCTCCTAGTCTGGCTAAGTCAGGAAGCTCTGCTGAAAACCTGCTCAGCCGCTGCTGACAGGTGGCGGCTAGAACTGAACCTGGGTCTCCAGCGTGGATGGTGAGGACCCTGCGCTGAGCCACCACCGTTGCCTGTGGTCCAGCAGAGAAGGAACGGGTACTGTGATGCGGGGAGGACTCGGGCGAGAAGGGCCGTCCCAAGCAGAGGAGAGGCCGAGCCAGAGTGGCGGGCACTGGAGATGCCAGGTGGGCACCCTGCCCATCTTCTGTTAGACGTCGCTGCATCCAGACTCTGCTGCCCACTTTCTCAGTCCTTGTGCTCTCTGCGGGACTCCTCTGTCCCCACCCCGCTATCCTGCCCATTGTTCTGTGGATAGACCCAGGGCTGCCTCCTGGGCAGGCAGTGAGCACAGTGAATGTCCTGAGGACTTGAGTCCCCAGCACCAGCACTGTCATGGGCTCCGGGCACCGTCAGAGGAGGCACTGCCTGCAGCACGGAGGAGTCACACAGAGCATGGCTCACCTGCAGGGCTGTGCAGGGCTGTGTAGGGCTGTGCAGGGCTGTGTAGGGCTGTGCAGGGCTGACTGTGGCTCCTCCAGTTGCCGGCACTGTCATGGGCTCCGGGCACCGTCAGTAGAAGCACCACCTGCAGCACGGAGGATTCACGCAGAACACCGCTCACCTGCAGGGCTGTGCAGGGCTGTGCAGGGCTGTGTAGGGCTGTGCAGGGCTGTGCAGGGCTGTGTAGGGCTGTGCAGGGCTGTGCAGGGCTGTGCAGGGCTGTGCAGGGCTGACTGTGGCTCCTCCAGTTGCCGGCACTGTCATGGGCTCTGGGCACCGTCAGTAGAAGCACCACCTGCAGCACGGAGGATTCACGCAGAACACCGCTCACCTGCAGGGCTGTGCAGGGCTGACTGTGGCCCCTCCTGGCGGAGGCCCAGCCTCTTCAATCAGGTATCCAGCACGTGGGTGGACCCTCGCTGGGTAAGGATCAGATCCCAGCCAGCACTCTGGAGTTGTGACAGGTGACACGGGTGTCGAGTGAAGACCTTTCAAACTGCTGAAGCGAAGTTATCACTGCCTCAAATCCAGGCCAGGAATCCCGCGTGCCAGGGCTGGCGCACGCTGAGGTCACACGCGGCTGTGCGCTCCGAGTGCTTATCAGCATAATTATGACCGTCTTGACTATGGCAGGAATTGCTAAACTGGGCCACAGCGACCCAAGTGAGCACATCGTGTGTGAGATGGGGCCAGTGCGCTTGTGTGACCCGAGGCTGGGAAGGCCCTTTGTTTTTAACTTTGACTGTGACGTGTGGCCGAGTTTACAGGGCACGGTGGCTTTCCATCAAGGCCTGGACCGCACTGGGGTTCATAACTGAGTGTGGGCCGCGCTGGGCGCAGCACTGCATCTGCTTCCGCCCCTGGGCCCCTGTTCCCGTCCCTCTTTCTTTCCTATCCCTCCCGCCTTCTGAGCTTTAAACCCCATCGAGCCATCACATAGGCTGGTTCCCATGTGCAGTGATCTCACGTTGAGGTGTTTGTTTTTTTTTAACTAATTGACAGAATATAATTTGAGATACTTGAATAAATATGTAACATTGAAAGCAATCACTCATATATATTAAGTGTTCGCAAGACAATTTAATACCTGGTCAAACAAGTGAAACAGATCTATATCTGTACCCATTACAAATAAAGGTGCTCTACAGAATGCAGAAATTATAAAACAGTATTATTAATAACACATACAAGGAAAATTTTCTTGAATATAATTAAAAAAACAATTGAAGGAATGCATCCACATGCATTAGTTTTATTCTTTTTATTTTTACTCATTTATTGTTGCACATTTTCCTCCCTACCCCTCTGTTCCTCTACAAGTTGATTTTTCCCCCATTCATTCATTGTTGCACTTTTCTCCCTGACCACTCCTCCCCTCCCAGTACACTCTCTTCTTTGAAAAGTAAAAGAAAAATTCTTTCATTGTTTTACAATCCCTCCAACCTGTCCACTCCACTATGCAGCCTTCATTCTGGACTCCTGTCATGACAATAATACCTAATCACATATCCCTTTTAAACAGTTTTTTACCTCATCTGTTTCGATGCAGTATACATTACTTATCCCATCATTCTCTGTCTCCATCCAACCCCAATGTCAGTCCTGTTTTACAACAGTGGCACTAGACAGTATTTGTCCTTTTGTGACTGAGATATTTCACTCAGTATAATGTCCTCCAGGGTCACCCATTTTGAATAATATTGCATGAGTTCCTTGTTTTTCAGTGCAGCATAGTATTCCATTGTGTGAATATGCCACAGTTTCTCTATCCATGCATTTGTTGATGGGCACTTAGGTTGTTTCCAACTCCTTGCTATTGTGAACAAAGCCGCGATGAACATGGGTGTGCATATATCTGCTTTGAGGTCAGTTATGGTCTCTTTGGGATATATTCCCAGTAGTGGAATCACTGGGTCAAATGGTATCTCTATTTGTAACTTTTTGAGAAAGCGCCATACCGCCTTCCACAGTGGTTGCACCATTTTACACTCCCACCAACTGTGAACAAGGGTTCCAGTTTCTCCACAGCCTCACCAGCATTTGATGTTTTAAATTTTGCTATTCTGTCTGGGGTGAGATGATATCTCAGAGTTGTTTTGATTTGCATCTCTCTTAGAGCTAGGGATTTGGAACATTTCTTCATGTGCTTGTTGGCCATCTGAATGTCTTCTTCGGTGAAGTGTCTATTCATATCCTGTGCCCATTTTACAATTGGATTATTTACCTTTATGTTGTTGTGGTGCTCAAGTATTTTATAAATTCTAGATATGTCATCTGACATCATTACCAATTACTTTTTCCCAGTCTGTGGCTTCCCTTTTTACCCTGTTGGAGAAGTTTTTGGATGTGCATAGGGATTTGATTCTTAGAAGGTCCCATTCATCTCTTTTATCTTCTCTTGGTTGTAGAGCGTTGGTCTTCTGAAGCGTCATCTGGCAGGACTCCGGTGGCACAGGCCGGCGTGGCGCCCAGCCAGCCAGAAGGCCGGGTGTCTCTGGTGGTTTGGATCCACTCATGACTCTGGGAGGACTCTGGGTGACCTCCTCCTGTTCTTTGGGGTCTCTGGTCTAGTGCTAAAAAGTGGCACTTCCACCCCAAAGGCAGGAGGTTCGAGTTTACCAGCTGCTCCATGGAGAACAGGGGCGCCTCTCCCTGTGTGACCTGCTCGCTCTGAAAGCCTCGGGAGGGTTAGCTCTGAGTCGGTCCTGACTGGACAGCACGCGGGGACAGCAGCCCCCTGCTCTCGGAGTCGGGATGGGTGTGAGGTGAGTGAGTTCACCTCCCGGGGGGCTGCTGTCTCTTCCTGGGGTGTGGCTGCGTGACTCCGACCACCAGCCTGCCAGCCAGCCGTGTGACACACCACCTCCTCCCCACGGCCCTGGCAATGGCTGCCCTCGTGCTCACCGCAGGTGGACTCCTGTCTAGAGAGTCGGGATCTCATGGGAGGTGAGCACACGGGTGTGAGTCACACTATTGACAGTGAAGACTTAAGAGGCCAGTGTCTAGGTCAGTGGCGGTGACACACGTGGCAGAGGAGGGACGAGTGTCGGCTCTGCGGGACAGACTTCACCGATACTACCAAAGTGAGCGCACAGACACTGATGGGTGTGTGCGTCACCGTACGCATATTCACAACCAAACCAAAAGTGGTGGTTGTTGTGAAGTGTCATCTAGTCAGAGCCGAACTTTGGCTGACCCTACGTTGATTTTCAGAGGCAGGAAATCACACAGGAGAAGACTGTCCATCCGTCCGTCTCCTGTGGGGCATCTGGTGGATTTGAACCATGTGCCTTTGCATTGGCAGTGCAGCCCTTTGCCCTAAGCCACCAGTGGCAGGTGTTTGCAGAATGCCCAGCACCTGGTTGGTTCCCTGCAGAACCATGGGGGCTAGTGAAGCTGCCCTGTGGCTGTGGCCGGAGGGGACAGTGGAGGCAGGCCCAGGGCAGGCGGATGGGAGGCCAGAGCACTCCGCAGGGCTGAAGCCTGGCCTCACTACGCCTCCTTGTGGATCTGAGCCCTCTCCCAGGCTGAAGGCCCAGCTCGGAAGCAGGCTTGTGAGTCGGGTGAATGGCGCCCCGGCACATGTTCTGGGGTCCTGGCCCCTATCCCCGTGAATGTGGCACCCGTTGAAATTTATAAGGTTTCCTCTGCTTTGCTGATGAAGGTGTGTCCTGGGAGGGTACCTCAGACCTGCCTTCTCTTCTAAGAGGGAGGGAGCAGTTACTCAGAGAGACATGGACGTGGATGGAGAGGCCACGACGAGTTCTCCAAGGCTTGGATGCGCGTGGGGCCGCAGAAGCCGAAGGAGGAGACTTTCCCCAGAGCTGACAGAGCCAGGCTCTGAGGGTGGGCTCCTGGGCTTCTGAGCTCTGAGGAAATGGACTGCTGTCCTTCACAGCACCCATGCGGTGCTTCCCTAATGCCACCCTGGACGATGAGGTCCGTCCTCAAAGGATGCCTTCCCAGCGTGGAACATAAGGACTGTCCCCGAAGGACGCCTTCCCAGCATGGACGATGAGGTCCGTCCTCAAAGGATGCCTTCCCAGCGTGGAACATAAGGACTGTCCCCGAAGGACGCCTTCCCAGCATGGACGTTGAGGTCTGTCCTCGAAGGATGCCTTCCCAGCGTGGAACATAAGGACCATCCCTGAAGGACGCCTTCCCAGCGTGGACAATGTGGACCGTCCCGGAAGGACGCCTTCCCAGCATGGACGATGAGGACCATCCTCAAAGGATGCCTTCCCAGCATGGAACATAAGGACCATCCCTGAAGGACGCCTTCCCAGCATGGAGATTTCAGGCCAGGAAGCGAGCCTGGGCACTGCGCCTCTGCTAAGCTGCCGTCTCTGTTCACACCCGCTTGCGATCACACCCCGTAACTTCTTGGGATTGTCCCATTCCTATGCTAGGAAGTTCTTGAGCATATTTGCTTCCTTTTTAAAAAAACAACTTTTGAAATGTCATTTACTTGCTGTTGTCAAGTAGCTACTTAGCGAAGCAGGTGAATCTGTCAGTTCCTGCCTGCACATGTTGGTGGCACGCGTTACATCTGTAGGACATTCTCCGCTTCCGTTTCCGAGCGAGCCCTCCACCTTTGCGTAAACTGACTGCCCCCTATGCCTCCGATCGAGTTTTTCAGTTCTTTTTGCCCATCTGTCTCCACATTGATAGTTCTCAACAGAGCTTAATGTCTTTCCTGGTTAAGCCAAATTGTTGTTTGGTTTTAAGATGACTTAAGAGATGTTGTTGACTTAAGGCTTAAAGATGATCACAGGGGGTTAGGGCCAGGGGCTCTGCCAGTCTTCTTGGTCCCAGGAACTCTGGAGTCCGTGGTAATGTAAGATTCTGTTCAGTATCCCCCCTCCTTTTGACGAGGACATGGAAGCACTGATCAGAATATTCATTAAAAGCAGCCAGGCACTCGTCGACACGGCTGGTCTCATGACAAAAGCACGGTTGAGTCATATGCCCTGCCTCCTCCTGGTTCTGAATGTCGTCCTTGCCTGGTGGCTCTGGGTTTAGAGAGACCAGTGGGCGTTTCACCGATGGCCACTTGCCAACTCCTAAGGCACTGGACACCAGGCAGTGAACTCAGAGGTAAAACAAAAGCACTGAACGTATCATTAGGCCAGCTACTGGGCTGTGCTGTAGAGCCGCGCCCCGGAGCCTGCGAACCAGGAAAGCAAGCCCCACGGCGTCACGGGTCCTGCAGGAGGAACCTCCTCTGGCAGGCTTTCATTTCCTTTTGATCAGCAGAGAACGTGACACCTATTTCAGCATTTCTGTTGGACTCGCAAAAATAAGAAGCCAAAGTCCTTGGTTTCTATTAACCTTCTGTTTTCTCGATGCTTCAGTTTCTCTGTTTGGAAAAAGAAAACAAAACAAAAACCAAAACCAAGGTGCATTTCATGCAGCGAGTCCTCTGAAAACGAGCCATGAGAGCTGGTGACGCGTGGGCATCTGGGTGGAGAGGAGGAGGGCGCCGTGCTGCGCTCAGTGTGGTCAGCCCTCGGTGAGCAGGTGATGTCCGGGTGGAGAGGAGGAGGGCGCAGTGCTGCCCTCGGCGTGACCAGCCCTCGCTCAGTGTGGCCAGCCCTCGGTGAGCAGGTGATGTCCGGGTGGAGAGGAGGAGTGCACCATGCTGTGCTCAGTGTGGCCAGCCCTCGGTGAGCACGTGACCGTCCGGGTGGAGAGGAGGAGTGCGCCGTGCTGCGCTCGGCGGCGTGACCAGCCCTCGGTGAGCACGTGACCATCCGGGTGGAGAGGAGGAGGGCGCCGTGCTGCTCTCAGTGTGACCAGCCCTCGGTGAGCACGTGACCGTCCGTGACCGTCCGGGTGGAGAGGAGGAGGGCGCCGTGCTGCGCTCGGCGTGACCAGCCCTCGGTGAGCACGTGACCATCCGGGTGGAGAGGA
Source organism: Elephantulus edwardii (assembly GCF_000299155.1). NCBI lineage: Eukaryota > Metazoa > Chordata > Mammalia > Macroscelidea > Macroscelididae > Elephantulus > Elephantulus edwardii. The sequence goes on from NW_006400125.1 coordinate 1,159,519, forward strand.
GGAGTGCGCCATGCTGCGGTC
>NW_006400125.1:1159738-1170590 GCF_000299155.1 Elephantulus edwardii
CTCGGCGTGACCAGCCCTCGGTGAGCACGTGACCGTCCGGGTGGAGAGGAGGAGGGCGCCGTGCTGCGCTCGGCGTGACCAGCCTTCGAGGTGCTCCTCCTAAGTGTGCAGCTGTCCGCTTAGCTCAGCAGCCTCGGGAAGATGATCCGTGACCATCAGCATCTGCCCAGCTCTGTAACCCGAGAGGAGCCGTGGCTCCAGCCGCAGTGCCGTCTGCGGGTGTGTGTGTGCCTGTGTGTGACCCTCCTCCTGCGTCTGAGGACGTAGAGGTGCGCAGGGTACAGGTGCCCTCGGCGGGCTGCAGTGTCCCCCAGCTTCACAGTGATGGCCCTGAGAGCGGCGACGGGACGTTGATGCCCGTGCCTTTGTGTGCTTGTCCCCTGATGGGCTGGAGCCCTGCGGAGGCCGGTGTTGACACACAGCTTGTGGGTTCTGAGCGCTGGGCTTGCCAACGAGTCCTCAAATATCCCGTCCTGTAAGAGGACACCGTGGAAGAGGACATGGAGTTCCTGAGGAGCAGTGACGCGCGAGGCCCAGCAGCTCCATGGAGTGACGCAGTTTGCGTGCTCCAGCTGTCCACGCCACCGTGGGACCTGCCCTGTGCTCTTGGCAGGCAGCAGGCACGCTCGCACCAGGGTGCAGCCACGCTGCCCACTGCCCACCTGGAGCTGGAAGCCTACAGCTTTCAACTCGGGTCACACCACTGACTGGCCAAGGAACAGGGACTGTGAGGTCCAGGGCTCAGGGGCCATGAGGTCCAGAATACAGGGACCAGGTCCAGAGCACAGGTACTGTGACTCTCAGGACACAGAGACAGTGAGGTCCAGGGCACAAGTACCATGAGGTCCAGGGCACAGATACCGTGAGGTCCAGGGCGTAGGGACGGTGAGAGTCAGGGCACAGGGACCGTGAGGTCTAGGGCTCGGGGACCGTGCGGTCCAGGACACAGGGACCAGGTCCAGAGCACAGCTACTGTGACTTTCAGGACACAGAAACAGTGAGGTCCAGAGCACAGGTACCGTGAGGTCCAGGGCACAGGGATGGTGAGAGTCAGGGCACAGGTACCGTGAGGTCCAGGGCAGCATGAAGATGAAGACGAGAGGGCTTGTGTAAGAGCGGAGGCATCCCCTCTACCCTGTGTCTTCACTCTTCTCTGTCCACTGTGTGCTCCCATCCCAGCCTTTCCAAGGGACTAGGGGGGCTTCAGAGATGGAGTAGCTGTGGGGGCTGCAGTGAGCAGAAGGAGGTGGGCCATGACCCTCCTGCAGGGAACCTCAACCACTAGCCCTCCGCTGCTGCCTTCAGAACCCTGCCTGTGCCCTGGGGAGAAGGGACAGGTCACCTCCATCCACGAAGCTGGTGCCGTCACGGGCCCTGGGGAGCCGTTCCGCTGGGCACGCGGGGTGACCGTCAGGACAATGTCTCAGTCGCAGCAGCGGCCATGGGCGGTGGAGACGTCCTTCACGTGTCTCGTCTGCACGACAGTCCTTCACTCGCAGGCTCCCAGGCTGCTTTTCTACTGAGAATAAAGTGGCATTTGGGTGACGGTTCCCCCACGTGACCCTCATCCATCAGCTGCCTGCAGAGCCCTCCTGACCGAACCCTGAAGGAGAGAGTCTGGGGTTCCACTTCTGAGTGTCAGCCAGAGAAGACCCGAGGGCCCACAGAGCTCTGACCCGACGCTGGTCATGGGGATGGTGCAGGACAGGATGGTGTGTGCTTCCACCGTGCGGGGAGTCGCCGGTGCCAGGGCGCCCGTGAAGGCATCGCACAACAGCTTCAGCTCCACCTGACAGCTGCAGGCGGACGGCAGAATCGATGCCTCTGGGCTGCGGTGTTGGAGAAGAGCACTGAGCATCCCATGAGCGGGCAGGGCACAAACAGCTGGGTCTGTGCAGCTGAGCGCCCCTTGGAGGCAAAGCTGATAAAGCTCGGTCTCGCGTACTTTGGGGATGTTCCTAGGAGAGCCTGTTTTTTGGAGAGGGACATGGTGCTTGGAAAGGCGGAGGGCTGACAGAGGGGAAGACCCTCAAGCAGACAGATGGGCACAGTGACGGCTACAGAGGGCTCGAGCGGTCAGGGAGTGTGAGGATGGCACGGGATAGGACAGGGCTCACCTCTGCTGTTCAGAGGGTCGCTGGGGGTCATCCTCAGCAGCACCTCACAACAGTAACAACCACTTGCAGCCCCCAAACTCATAGAGCTATTCCTCCCTCGCTCCCCCCCTCCCATCCACATCTAGCCCCCCTCCTCCTCACCTTTCCTCAACTCTCTGTGGCCGTGGCTGGTACCACTGCCCTCAGCTGGAGGCCCACACGGAAGTCGCCTCTGGAAACAAGGACGGCGGGCGGCACTGCAGAGCTGGCACTCGCCCTCACTCAGGGCGCCCCCGTGAGCTGGCACTGGCCACGGCACCCACGTCTGCTCGGCAGCCTTTTCTGATGACCCCGTGGTCGGTGAGGCACAAGGGGCAGTGAAGAGGCCCGCAGAGGGCGACCTCCAGGCCTGTCTTCCAAGGTGCATCTGGATGGGCTAGAACCCACAACCTTTCAGTTAGCTGAAACCATGCACAATGCCCCAGACCTCCGTGTAAATCAAGGGCAGACCTTCACCGCTTTTTCTCAGAGTGGCCGTATGCTTCCCTCTCTCCACTGAGTCCCTGAGGTCCAGCTTGCAGCTGTGATGGGGCCTCTGTTGAGGGTGTTTCCTCAAGGTTCTTGGGAAGGGCGTTTGGGAGAGCCCTTCATGTCTGCTCACTCCCGTCTCTGAAGGCTGAACCTCGGGGGGTCGGCTGGATCCGGCCACTAGAAGCAGAGAAGCCTAGGAGAGTCGTGGAAGGTCATGTCCAGGGTGGACACGTGTGCTTGGGCGGGAGTTGGAGAAGCAGGGCCTTGAGACCCCAGGTGCAGCCTGGAGGCCAGGCGTGCCCAGCCCTGAGCTGGCATTCCCCAGGTCTCTCAGGAGACCCGTGCTGTGACTGTGTCCATTCCACACTGTGAACTGCCCTGTCCCCTCCGGGGCTGCCCTGACTCAGTGCCACAGACGTCTTACTTCCGGGAACAGACACAAATCGCTTCTGAAACCTTGAGACCCAGATGCCGAAGACTGTTGTTGTTGTTGTTGTTGTTATTATTAGGTACTGAGTACAATTCATCCCGACTCTGTCGACGACCAGCCTGCACCCTGCGCTGTCCAGTGCCGTCATCGTCATCTCTGACAGCTGGAGCCCATTGCTGCAGTCACGGTTTCAGCCCATCTCGGTGGGGTCTCATTCTGGAGGTTCAAGGGTCACGGTCCCTCTGATGTCTCTCCTAGGGGAAGATCTCCCAGCCTGTGCGTCGTGTCGTCGTTGTAGGCAGTCGGTTCCCTCTCCCCATGACTTCACGGGGATGGAGCCGTGATGCTCATGCTCCCGCCTCACACCCCCTGCTGCATCCATGCCCGCAGGTGCACCGCCGTGCCAGTCTGTCTCCGCGAGCATCCTTCTTCACTCATCCTCTGCTTTGTCAATATGGCGTCCTTCTCCAGGAACTTGTCCTTCCTGATTCTAGGTTCCAGACACGTGAGGGGGCATCTCACCATCACCCCCTCTAAGCCTGCTTTCCGCTGCTCTTCTTGCTATGAGGTGCCATTGAGTGAACAAAACAAAATGCACCCAATCCTTCCCCACTTAGAATGTCTGGGGTTCTTAGACCCCCTATTACCGTCACTCTGTCAATCCACCACATTGAGAGTCCTCCTCTGTCTCACTGACCCTCCAACTTTCCAAGCATGATGTCCTTTTCCAAGGACTGGACCCTCGGGACAACACGTCAAAGGATATAAGATGAAATCTGCCCATCTTTGCTTCTAAGGAGCGTTCTGCACTTGCTGGGAGACGGACTGGCCAGGTTTGTTGGCAGACTGTGGTTTACCAGCACCCTCGCCGGGCTGTTCAGTCATGGCTCCTGCAGCCCTCCCTGGACTTTCCTAGGACGCATTTTTTAATGAGTGTCTTCCTGTGTCTCTTCCCTTTCATTAAATCATCACTCTGGTGGGATTGTTGTTGTTATGTGCCATCGAGTCACCTGCAACTCATAATGACCTTACGTACAACAGCTCTGAAGCCTGTCCTGTCCTGAGCCAGACTCACTGATTCTAACCCACCTACTCCCATAGCCCCAGTTACTCTATCAGTCCATCTCCTCTGAGGTCTCCCTTTCCTGCTCTGACCCTCAGCCTTCTAAACATGATGTCTTTCTGTAAAGACCTCCTGTAAACCTGCCCAGTGTATGTGAGAAAGACCTACAGGATTCTTGCCTCCAGGAAGCAGTCTTGTTTCACCCTTTCCAGAATAGACCTGCCTGTTCTCTTGGAAGCCCATGCTCTCTGTTCTGTATTTTTCTCCAGCACCACAGCCCAAAGGCATTGATTCTTTCTATCATCCTTAGCCAAAGTCCAGCTGTTTGATGCATAGCAAGTAATTGCAAAGAGCATGGCCTGAATCAAGCACATCTTAGTGTTTAGACCAACATCATTGCTCGTCGGCACTCTGGAGAGGTTCCTGACAGCGGATTTTCCTAACGCAGTCTGTCTTTTTATTTCCTGACTGCTGGTGCCAAGAGTGTTGAAGAGTGGATCCGAGCAAGCTATAACTGTTAACAACCTCAATTTCTTCACCATCTATCATGATGCTGTCAGTTGGCCCAGTGGTGAGAATCTTTGTCTCCTTGACATTGAGCCTCAATCCATTTTGAAGGATACAGCCCTTGACCTTCTGCAGCAAGTGCTTCAGATCCTCCTCAGTTTCAGCAAGCAGGGTTCTGTCATCTGCATAATGCAGGGTGTTGATGGTTCTTTTTCCAACCCCGATGCCTCATTCCTCCTCACATCCACTGACAGGCAAGGAACACCCTCAGAAAGACGGACTGGCACAGCACTGGGGCTCAGTGGTTAGAGAAGACACAGACGGCACAGGGAAGGAAGGACAGGGTTCAGGTCTGTTGTTCATAGCGTCATACAATATCTGACAACAACTACTGGTTCAGCGTGACCTCACGGTAACTGGTAACACCTTCCAAGGCCCTGTTTCCCATCAAGGTCGTGCCGCAGCAACGAGGGTTAGAATCGACACGCTTCGTGTTCTGAATGTCCTTGTTTGGATTCCAGATCATGCCAACCCCACGGGCTGCCGACGCTGAAGGAAGCCGTGCCCGCCCTGCGCCATGCACACACTCACCACTCTATTTGAGCCCATTTTTACAGCCATTGTGGTGAGATAGCTCCTCTTTCTATTACCAATGTGTCTTTTGAGGGGATATAGTTCAACTTATCACAACTAGAAACTGCACATTTGGGGTCAGAGGAGCATCTGCGGAAACTCAGCCGGCTGGCCTCGGAGTTGGATCCCGCAGTGTGGCTCGGCAGAGAGGCATCTGTAGGCCTTAAGGCTCTGAACGGTCCACCCATTGCTTTGAGCTGGAAGAAGCTGGATGACCTAGCATGCTTTGCAAATTACAAAAGCTTTTTCAAGGTAAAACTAGTAGTTTCTGTTTATGTGAACCGTCAAAATTGAGGTTATATCAACGTTACAAAAGAATCTCTAAATAAAGCTTCTATTAATACATTTCATGGGAAAATACGGGGCAAAATTTTCTGAGGAACATAGGTACAAATTGTTCAAACAAAAACAACTGGGATTTTTTTTTCTCTCCTCACTGCTGAATTGAACACTTATTTTTAGGATTTCATTTCAGTAGTGTTGGGGAAAGGTTATTAGTAACAATATCTGCTCTCAACCCAGAAAACCTAGCCATTAAAAAAGAGACAAAAAGTCTTATTATTGAATAAGCATTATCAAATTGCAGTAAGTCACAGACGGTGCACTAAAAGGATTGTAAAGACAGAGTCGAGCATGACGTAGGTGCCACAGAGCAGCATTGCAGGGTCTGCGTGAGTAAACACCAAGGAGGCTCGCCGGGTGGCAGAGGTCCTCCAGACGCGACCAGGCCCCGGGACACAGGGTGAGGATGGCACTGAAGGGTCCAGTATTGTGCAGTTGGAGAGAGGACTGAAATTTACAAAATTCGTCACAGGCCGAAAGTCCACCAGGTGGACTCAAAGCAGGGAATCTAGAAGCCAGAATCAGGCAGAGTTCAGTGAGCAGCACATGAGAGGGGTTCCAGGTACGTGTCGCTCAGTTTATTATGTGGTGGTCCCAGCACAGGGGCAGGGCAGAGGGATTTTCAGGGCTGGGTCCACTCCCCGTGCCTATTCAAACAGTGCTGAACAAATCATGTGAGAAGCTAGACTGTGTGAAGAAAAATGTGGCGTCAAGAATTGAAGCCAAGGGAGCTCTGGTGGCCTAGTGGCAAGACGCTGCACTGCAATCGCAGAGGTACGCGGTTCAAATCCACCAGATGCTCTGCTGGAGAAGGAGGGGGCAATGTCCTCCTGTACCAGTCAGATCTGATTTGACGGTACACGTAAAAATAATACAATAAAAATTTTTAAAAAAATTAAAAGATCATTAAAAAAGAATTGATGCCTTTGAACTGTGGTGTTGGAGAAGAGTGCTGAACTTCCCACAGACTGTCGGAAGAACAAGCAGGTATGACTTCCAGAATGTGCAGCCAGAGGGCCCCTTGGAGCCGAGGGTGACGGAGCTTCAGCACGTACACAGAGGGCCCCTTAGGGGCGAGGGTGACGGAGCTTCAGCACGTACACAGAGGGCCCCTTGGAGCCGAGGGTGACGGAGCTTCAGCACGTACACAGAGGGCCCCTTGGAGCCTCAGCACGTGTTCTTTGGGATTGTTGTTGGGAGAGACCATTCCTTGCAAAGGAACATCGTTCTTGGAAAGGGGAATGGTCAGTGAAAGCGAGAATGGTTCTCAGTGCGATCGACTGGCATGGCGAGGGCAGCAGCGAGCTCAGGCACGTCAGAGATGCTGAGGTTGGCACAGCATAGGGCGGGGCTCAGAGCTGCTGTTCAGAGGCTTGCCGTGAGCTGCGTTCAATTCAGCGGCCCCTGATACCCACAGTTATTGAAAGTGCTTCCTCAGTTGTGTCTGCTCCTTGACTTCCATTGAAGAGAGTGGCTGGTGAGGCTGTGAACCAAGACCGTCCAGGCACACGTTATCTACCACCGCCCGCATCCTCTGGCGGTCACAGAAAGACTCCGGGTTTTAACTGTGGTCTCTGTACCATCAGAGCGCAGAGGAAAGAAGTGTCTTCTGTAGACGGGACGGCAGGTCAGCACCCACGATGGAGGGACTGCTGGGAGAAATCCGCCTGTACGCTCAGCGTGTATGCCACACCCACGTCGAGACTTCAGCATAGATAGACTCTTTTCAGACTGCTGTATTCACACACCAGGTGCCTCTGGCTTTCCCCTTTCATAAATCGTTAAAGGACTCTAGTCATTACATTATGTAAACTTGAAAAGAGAAGAAAGGCACGCTAGTTCATTTCTAATCTTACTCACAGAGATGGGGCTGGACCACTTGCATTTATATTAATCCCCTTCCAGGAAAAAACAAGGTACCGAACTCTTGGAAGTTCCATTTACAGAATGTTAGGACAGAGCCCTTACAGGGACGAGTGATGAGAAGTGTGATTAGGAGAAGGCATGGGGCGGGGGAAGTAATCGTTCATCCCTCCGGTCAGGGGGGAGTTCACCTCGGTATTCTCCACTTGTATTTAAGTCATCAATAACCATTGCTTGTCACCTATAAGAGTTCTACTTCAAAGAGATACCACAAGAAAACTCTTGATTTCTCTGCATTTGAAATAATGGGAGGGCTAGATGAATTGCATTAGAAAAATCTGCTGTCAGAGACTTCGCCAGAGCATTAAAGAGCAATGATGTCAGTCTCTTGACTAAGGTGCACCTGGTCCAGGCCGCACTCTTTGCAGTCACTTGCTGTACATCAGAGAGCTGGACAGTGACTGAGGATGATAGAAGAAGAATCAATGCCTTTGAGCTGTGGTGTTAGAGAAGAAAACTGAACATAGCATGGAACCGCCAAGAGAACAAACAGGTCTGTCTTGGAGAGGGAGAAGCCTAGCTGTTCCTTGGAGGCAAGGATGTTGAGGCTCCATCTCATATGAGCATTTTGCCAGGATGGACCAGTCCTTGGAGAGGAACATCATGCTTGGAAGAATGAAAGGACAGAGCAAGAGAGGAAGACCCTGTGTGGGATGGATTGACTCAGTGACTGGGGCAACGAGGGTCGATGTGTCAGAGGTAGTGAGATTGGCTCAGGACGGCAGCGTCTGGACCTTTTGTGTGTAGGGTCACTATAAGTTGCAGTTGACTCAATGGAACAGAACCATCTATCTATGTATGCATCTTTTCAACTTGCTACATATCTGAGAGTTGCACAGGGACTACGAATGACAGAAGAATTAATGCCTTTGAACTACAGTGTTGGGAAAGAGTGCTGAACATCCCCTAGACTGTCGAAAGGTCCAAAAGGTATGCCTTAGAGAAGGCGCAGGCAGAGTGCTCCCTGGAGGCAGACGATGAAGCTTTGTCTCACATACTTTAGACATGTTTCCAGGAGAGGCTATTCCTTGGAAAGGTGGAGAGATGGCGCAGGACAGGTAGACCTTCCATCAGGTGGATTGACACAGTGACAGCAGCGGCGGGCATGAGTGTGTCCTATGAGGTGCCACAGGACAGGATCTGTTGTTCATAGGTTCCTGATGAGTTATACTCGACAGCACCTAACAGCAGCAGCGTCTGCATATAGACCTCTGCTCCTTCCACGGCCCTGTCAGGGCCTGAGTGTCCCAAGCGTCCCTCGAGTGGCTTCGCTGGCCACCTGGATAGTGTCCCGTTCAGGAACTAAGCTAAACTCCACTCACTGCCTTCGAGTTGGAACTGACTGGTGGCCGACCCTGCAGTGGGTTTTCAGGGGCTGCAGGTCACGTGGGAGGCGCTTGCCCACCTTTCTTCTGTGGAGCGGCCAGTGGGTTCACATTGCCTGTGGTTGGCAGTGCAGCTCTTTGCCCACTGCGTCAGAGCTTACCTCAAAACAACCACGCTGGGGGAATTCAATGAGCCGAGTTTACAGCCCTCCACAGAGGCCCTCAGAGGGAGAGGCGTGCGCCCAGCATGGAGGTCCACAGCCCCGGTGCTCAGGTACAGCAGAGGCTGTGTTATGAGGTCGTGTCTGCCGGCAGGCCAGCCCATGATTGTTGCCGCTGTGGATGCTGGGAAACCGGGCTGGGGAGATGGTCAGAACCGCAGGTTACCAGAGGAGTTGTTTTCAGGACATGCCCAGCCATCACTGTTGCCAGTGTGGACGCTGGGAAACCAGGCTGGGGAGGCGGTGGGAACCGCAGGTCACCAGAGGGGCTGTTTTCAGGACATGCCCAGCAGGTGCCTTAGCTTTGCTTGTAGGCACTTTTCAGCAACCCAGTGGAAGAGATTCCTGTGTGTTCCCATCCCCGAAGGTGATCCACCTGAGTGAGGAGCTTACCAAACAATATCATGAGTGACCGTGCAAGGAAAATCTTGCTAAAGGTTATTCAGAAATACTCGGAACAGCATGTCAACAGGGAGCTGCCAGAAACTCAAGTCGGATTCAGGAGCGGCCGTGGCATGAGAGATGTCATCATAGATGTCAGGTGGGTCTTGGCCGAAAGCAGGAAAGGCCAGAAAGGTGCTTGCTTGCATTATTGATTATGCAAAGGTATTTGACTGTGTGGATCATAACAAATTATGGATATAATTGGAAAGAATGGGAACCCCACAGCGACACTGGGAGGGCCAAGCCCGTGGTTCTGGTGACATTCACCTGCTTCCGGAGGCCAAAGGATACTCCTTTGTACTTACATCTCAGTGTTGCCTGTATAACTCATTGGCTCGTATTAAGTTTAACCCAATAAGAGGTGCTTTTCAAATTCTACGCTGCGGGGTCAAATGCTTGTTGTGGATGGAACTGTCCTGATGTCTGGGATGAGTCGATCCAGTCGCGATGCTGGCAGCTCCGTCAAGTGGCAGTCATAGTTGTCTGGCTCTGTGTCTCCTTAGCGTCCTCTTGCAGGCTCTGAGTGGACACAAAGTGCCCCATGAGGCACAGGGGTTGTGGGGGGGGGTGTTAGTTACCTAACCTCCCACCTCCAGTGGGAATGTTGATGAGAGGCTGTGAGTACTGCCCGAGGGACACAGTGGCGTGTCCACAGCAAGCCAGTGGGCTGCATGAATTTCCACACCAGCCTTGGGTGTGCCCCTGTCCCACCCCCCCAGGGGCACAGCCACTCCGCTGACGAGGCTGCTTCTCTGAGGAACAGGGCTGCAGAAAGGATGGGAACAGTCCCTCTAGTTTTCTACTCAAACAGCTCTAGTGAAAAGCCTGTCAGGATAAGAAAAAGACGATTTTGCTACCATCTACAGAGGACTGAATAGCTCACGGCTGCCAGGAAGACAAACAGATATGTCTTGGAAAGAGTGCAGCCAGCGTGTTTCTCGGAGGCAAAGATGGTGTGAGGGATTGTGTTCTGTACGTTGGACCCATAGCCAGGAGAGGCTCTTACTTGGAAAGGGAGGGCATGCCTGGAAAGATGGCGGGTCAGTGAGGGGGAGGAAGACCCCGATGAGATGGACGGACACAGTGACCTCAGCAGTGGGCCCCGGTGTGTCAGAGGTGATGTTGGTGGCACAAGATAGACAGGTTTGATGTTGGCTGTTCAGAGGAGCACTGTGAGTGGTACACGACTCGATGGCACCTAACATAAATAAGAATTTTTTTTTATGTCCTATCAATTTCAACAAACGTTAAGACTACGACCTTCAGCATGGATTATACCCTAACATCAAGATAACATGATTCCTCACCCTGGGACCAATAGGCTACATTATGATGTT
>NW_006400125.1:1171245-1173408 GCF_000299155.1 Elephantulus edwardii
AACAAGCTATTTGGGAAGTGAATGCCACTTTTGCTTCCAAGCTTACTTTAATCGGGAAACGCCATCAAACTCCGTCCATCACAGGTAACTATTCTCACATTTGGCACATCAGTGTCACAGTGTTTAGCATTCCAGCAACCACGAGTTACCTCTGTACAGAAACGCACAGACCAGTGCTCTACCACCTAGAAGAATGTTTGACAAAAACACGATTTAAAGCAGGCCTGAGGGTCACAGATTAAAATCACCCACCTTGGGCTTGGTAGCATCACTTTCTGTCCACTAGGCCAACGTTGCTCTTCCTATGCTCCCATCACAATATGTCTTTTACTTTCCTGGCTGCTGGTGCCAAGAGTGTTGACTGTGGAGCCGAGCAAACTGAAGCTGTCAACAATCTCAGTCTCTTCACCATCCATCCTGATGCTGCCAGTCAGCCCAGTGGTGAGAATCTTTGTTTTCCTGAGGTGGCGCTTCAGTCCGTAGTGAAGGCTGCAGTCCTTGACCGTCTACATCAAGTACTTCAGGTCCTTCTCAGTTTCAGCAAGCAGGGTTGTGTCATCTGCATAGTGCAGGTTGTTGATAGAGGGAGAAAATACTGAAGTTGTCCAGTTTCACCTTACTTGATCCACAATGAGCATCCATGACAGCAGCAGTCAAAAAATCAAAAGATACAGAATGAAACTTGGGAAATGTGCTATCAAGGACGTCTCCAGGGAACTAAAGAGCAAGGATGTCAGTGTAGAGACTAAGGTGTGCCAGCTGCGAGCCATGGTACTTTCTATTGCTTTCTATGCCTCTGAAAGTTGGACAGTAAATGAGGGTGAGAGAAGAATCGCTGCCTTTCAGTCCAGATGTTGGGGAAGAGGGCCAGTGTGCCATGAACTGACAGAAGAACAAGTATGTGTGTCTTGGAGGACTTGTAACCAGGGTGGTGACATGTGATGCCACCTCCTTCAGGCATGTTGTCCGGAGGGACCAGTCCTTGGAGAAAGGCATCATGCTGACAAAGATAGAGGGGAGGTCAGAGAAAGAGAGGAAGTCCCTCAGTGAGTGGACGGACACGGTATCTGCAGCAGTGGACGCGAGCATGTCAGAGGTGGTGAGGATGGTGCAGCGGAGAACAAGGTGCAGATCCGTGGTTCCTAGGTCACTACGAGTTATAGTCGACTCAGCGGCACCTCACAACAGCAACAACACAATAGAGTAACAGTTTTTCCTTGTATGCACTGAATAGTATTCTATCACGGACAGCAGTGTATCTCATTGTATTTTATAACCTCCTGAATGTTCTTTTTGATGATAAGTGGGTTACTGTTCTTTCCAAATTGTCATTTCTAGCACAGTTGACTTAGTGGCAAGGAATTATGTAGCCAACCCAAAGGTACATGGTTCAGATCCACCAGCTGTTCCACAGGGTAAAGATAGGTGGTCTCCTCCTGTGCGATTTACTGCCTTTGAAACCCTGCTGGAGGTTCAGCTATGGGTCCCTTCTGACTCCACGGCACATAACAGGAACCGCACGGTAAATCATATAGTCGTGGGTTCAGAAGTAGGTGGCCAGGCCTGCTTTCTCGTCTGTCCATCATGGGGACCCTTCTGGAATTTCTGATTCTGTTGGATAACTTCCAGCACCGTGGTAATACACAAGCTGCCACAGTAGAACAAAGTGACAGACGACATCAGGGTGGTTCCACGATGACGCGCTCAAGTGTGCGCACCGACCAAAGGCTTGGCCTTCCATTTTATTGCACTGTGCTTATGTTTCTCATAAAATTACTTGCTCATTCTTCTGACAATCCAGAATGTTTATTATTCTTCACTGCTAACATCACAATTAAAAATGTCAGTTCTTCCTTTTTCATTGTCCAACTTTATAAATGTTTCTAAGTATAAATAAAATAATGGAAAGGAGCCTGGCTTACCTTCCAGTCTGGTGGCACAGTCCGCGGAGACTCTGTGCAAACCCAGACCTAGAGGTGGTGCATTGTGGTGCCGAACATCCCAGGGGCTTCATGGGAGAAACAACCTGTCCTGTAGTTTACAGCCTCTGGCAGCCTGTCCTATCATTTATAGCCTCTGACAGCCTGCTGTCTCGTTGTTTACAGCCTCTGTCAGCCTGCTGTCCCGTCATTTACAGCCTCTGACAGAGCCTGCTGCCCCATC
>NW_006400125.1:1173828-1177510 GCF_000299155.1 Elephantulus edwardii
CTGTCATTTACAGCCTCTGACAGCCTGCTGTCCTGTCATTTACAGCCTCTGACAGAGCCTGCTCTCCTGTCATTTACAGCCTCTGACAGCTTGCTGTCCTGGTATTTACAGCCTCTGACAGAGCCTGCTGTCCTGTCATTTACAGCTTCTGACAGCCTGCTGTCTCGTGGTTTACAGCCTCTGACAGCCTGCTGTCCTGTCATTTACAGCCTCTGACAAAGCCTGTTGTCCTGTCATTTACAGCCTCTGACAGAGCCTGCTGGAGACTCAGTAAAGTGTCAGTTCCAACTGACAGAAAGCAAGTTTTCTCTTTGGGTTTTGGTCCTCAAATGGCATGTTTGCTTTTCGGAACTTTGTTCCAGTGCAGTAAGTTGTTTGATTTCTTGCCTGCTGCTTCCAGAAGCGCTGGCTGTTGATCAAGCCAATTGAAATCTAAATGTTTTGGGGTTTGTTTGGAGGGGGGGTGTTGGCAGCCACCGGTCTTGCAGAACACTCTTGTGCAATCTCTGACGCTGTTTCTGGCACCAAACCCAGCCTTGCCAGAGAGGCCCTTCCTGGTTCTCAGCTTTCACACTCCACTCACCAGTAATTATTGCCGCATCCTGATTGCAGCATGGTTGATCAACTTCAGATTCCACGAGTTGGCGAAAGACAAATCTGTTTCTCTTTACCAGGAGTGGCTGGTGCATGAGTTTGTGTAAAGGCCCCAGTAACTAGTCTCTCTTGTCTCAGAACAACCAGAATGAGAGACCACGGTGAGATATGCACTGACATGACAGTTGCAGCTATGGTCAGGATACGTCAGCAGTCACGACGGTGATGCACTCGGGGCGTCTTTTCTTTCTCTCAGACATAGGATGTGAGGTGGGGCTGATTGTGCAGCAGCAGGAGGAGGGAGACATTTACCCACGGGGTGAACGGAGTGGACACCTCAAGGTGTAAGGAGACAGTGCCCTCAGGGGCGTGGGTCTGGGCGTGGCTTGCTGTCCTTGGCTCTGCCCTGACCTGCAGACTGGTTGGAGGATGTGGACACTTGGTGAGAATGAAGGGTCTCCAGGATATCACCTGGACGTGCCAGGTGCTCAGGCGAGCAAGCTGCTGCTGGTTTGCATTTCATGGACCTGATGTCCTTGTTCTTCCTGTGATGCATGTGTTTATGCTGAGTGTCGTGCCTGAGGTGGTAACCTGCCACAGTTAACCTTAAAGAGCAGTCTTGGAAACTCAAGGCCTTCGACAACGCGGACAGACAGGAGAGGTGCTAGAGGCCCGTCCGTTCTGATGGCCGGGGCCCCACCACCTCGTCATGCTCTGCTCTTTCCAGTCATTTCTTCCGCCGTGCACTCATGTACGCAGCTCGAGCCCAGAGACGTCAGGCTGCACTATGAGGGCAGAATTCACCCCTTCAGCATTTATGAACTGCCTGTCAGGTGCACGCCTGTAAGATCACATGGCCGTGGGGACAGAGGGGTCCCCAGTATCCTCTAATTACACGCATCATCTTCTCGTACTTTAATAATTATTCTATTCTGTTTAGGGAAATATATATTCTGTTTGGAATGGCCGTGCTGAATATATATAATATTAACCTATCATTTACATACCAGAGGAATGTCTATCTGTGTTTCATTGACTATGCAAAGCCATTTGACTGTGTGGATCATAACAAACTATGGCTGACTCTGAGAAGAATGGGAATCCCAGAACACTTGATCGTTCTAATGAGAAACCTATACTTGAACCAGGAGGCAGTCGTCAGAACAGAGCAAGGGAACACTGCGTGGTTCAAAGTTGGGAAGGGCGTACGCCAGGGATGCATCCTATCTCCATACCTTTTCAACCTGTATGCAGAACAGATTATCCGAGAGGCTGGGCTCTATGAGGAGAAATGTGGGGTCAGGATTGGTGGATGATTTATCAACAGTCTGCATTATGCAGATGACACAATCCTGCTTGCTGAAAATGAAGAGGACCTGAAGCACTTGCTGAAGAGGGTCAAGGACTGCAGCCTACAATATGGATTGAGGCTCAATGTCAGGAAGACAAAGATTCTCACCACTGGATCAATTGGCAGCATCAGGACGGATGGTGAAGAGATTGAGATTATTCACAGCTTTAGTTTGCTTGGCTCCACAGTCAACACTCTTGGCACCAGCAGCCAGGGAATTAAAAGGCACATTACCATGGGAAAGTCTGCTGTTAGGGACCTCTCCAGAGTACTGAAGAGCAACGGTGTCTCTCTGGAGACTAAGGTGCATCTGATACAGGCTATGGTCTTCGCAATCACCTGTTATGCATCAGAAAGTTGGACAATGACCAAGGAGGATAGAAGGAGAATTGATGCCTTTGAGCTGTGGTGCTGGAGAAGAGTATTGAGAATACCATGGACTGCTAGGAAAACAAACAGATTTGTCCTGGAAAGGGTTAAACCGGGTGGCTCCTTGGAGGCAAGGATTCTGAGGCTCCGTCTTGCATACTTTGGACATGTTGCCAAGAGGGACGGGTCCTTGGAGAGGGACATCATGCTTGGGAGGGTGGAGGGACAGCGCAGGAGGGGAAGGCCCTCTGTGAGGTGGATTGATTCAGTGACTGGGGTAATCGGGATGGGTGTGTCGGAAGCAGTGTGATTGGCACAGGATAGAGCAGGATTTAGGGCTGTTGTACATAGGGTCGCTGTGAGTCGCAAGTGACTCAACGGCACATCACAACAACAACAACATACTATCATTTAGCAATTTGAGAGGCAGCAAGATGTCACTTTATGTAGCAAGAGGACAGAGAGAGCTCTGAAAGGCTGCAGAATTGAGGCCGTGAACTGTGTTGTGGGGAAGAGTATTGAATCGGTCATGAACCACAGAAAGAACAGACAGACGCATCCTGAGAGAGGTGCAGCCAGGCTGTTCCTTGGAGCCGGAGGGTGAGGCTGTATCTCACACAGTCTGGACATACTATGGAGATGGGCCAGCCACATCTGGCGACGTGGAGAATCGATGAGAAAGAGGAAGGTCCTCAACCAGAGGAGGTGGCGCTGCTGCAGCACCTACACACAATGGTGGGCACGAGTGTGAGGCTGGGCAGGACCCGTGGGGGCTCATCCTGGCCTCGGGTTTGAGTGCCCTTGGAGCTGAACTGACTGGACGGCACCGAGGGTTCAGTGACCCCCTGTGCATTGCGGGCACCTGCACATTCACTTGCGGGCTCACATGGACTCCATTTGTCCCGTATCTGTTGTCCCCGTCCCATCTAGGACCTTCCAAGGCTTCCAAGGTGGTCTCAACCCTCCCACCTTTAAATCAGCAGGGGGACATTAGCTAGCAGGATCTCCTCTTCTCCCTGAAGTCAGTCCTGACAGGAGTTATTGACAGCCCTTTTGAGTGTAACAGAGGAGCAAGGCAGGAGCTGCCGAGAAGCCCGGTGGGGATTCTGCCGTCGGGGCTGAAGGGAACCTGAACACTTTGCCTCCCCAGTGAGTGATGGGCACCTCCTTATTTAAAACCGCGCCTGGTGCTACTTTGATTTCGAAGCTCAACATTGAGGAACATTTGGCCCACGTGACCTTTGGATACTGGAGAGTTTGCTGCATGCTAAGAAGCAGAAGATTCGAATCCACCAGATGTTCTGCCGGGGAAGGAGGGACAATCTCCTCCTGTACCAGTCAGATCTGATTTGACGGTACACACACACA
>NW_006400125.1:1177610-1188280 GCF_000299155.1 Elephantulus edwardii
TTAAAAAAGAAGCAGAAGATAATAGAAAAAGTTGGACAGGTCTTGTTTTAAAGGTCATTTTGGACGTGCTGTGGCTTATTTTAAAAGCTGTTGTCTCCCTCTATTTTTTTGTTTTTTTCAATCTATTTGAGTTTCCAAACCACGCTAATTATTTTCAGACGACCATCCGGAGGCCCTGGTTGCCACTGGCTGGTGCCGTTAACATGCCTCAGGGTCTGAGCAAATGCTTTCCTGTTGGCTCTTCCTTCACCCACTTTCGCTGTGTATTTTCCTTTTCTTTGACCCCACCCCACCCCCATTTAATCGGTAGCATATGTCCTGTTCTGGATTGTTCAGTCACATAAGAGGTAATTCCTGCATTGGAATAAGTGCAGGCGAGGTCACTCTGAAATTAGACCTGATGGGCATTTTGGATGTTTCAACTTCACCGATTCTGACCTCCCCCCGAGCAGAAGCCAAGAGGACACGATTAGTGCCAAGCCAGGGTGCCCAGCGGTCCCCTGAGCTAGTGATGTTCTTGGAGGAGCTTCAGAGAGAGCGTGGGGAAGTGGGGGTTTATGCTGAGGGTTAATTACACAGCCAAGGAACAGCCGTATAGGAAAGCTGCGTCCCAGACTCCCACCGCTCGCCTGCAGTGGGGACACCGTGACAGCTTATGGACCAAACTAATTGTAACACTTACTGGGATATGGGGGAAAAATGACATGTGCATTCTTCCAAATTAAGTCCTTCTCACACAAATTGCTGGTTGCCAGCAGGAATGAGGCACCGCGTATTTGGAATTCTGACTGCTAGGAAATTAGCTGTTGAGTGAGGAAATGAGATACTTTTGTTTGCAGCTAAACTTCAGATGACTTTTTTGCTTTATCTAAAAATCGTGTTGCATAACTCTTGATTCCTGAGCTCTGAACAAGGTCTGTAAAGCGTGAAGGACGTTCAGTCTGCCGTGGGCAGCCCCTTGATCGGAGGTGAGAAAACATAGCTGAGGGCAGTGGGCTGACGTTGGAAGAGCTTCGGCGTCTGGGCCCGCTCCCAACACCCTCTGGAATCATGCTCACAAGACAGGCACTTTTGTCGCCAGCCAGTCACGTCATGGATGAGATGCCTTCTCCACCGTAAACCCCTGTGTCTGCCACAGACCCTGCTTGGAAGATGGGGTCATCCTAGCCTTGGGTGTGCTCTGTGTTGAACTTCTACTGACAAGGTTTTATTTTGTTATGCTACTGAGGTCATCGTAGTGTGGGGTGCATTGCTTCCCTGCTCTGTCCGCATAGTAGCCTCCTGGTCCAGGTATAGATTCCGCATGAGCAGGTGCTATGGGATTCCTATTCTCAATGTCAGCCACAACTTGCCATGATCCACACAGTCTTTGCATAGTCAATAAAGCACAAATAGACATTCTTCTGGGATTCTTTACTTTCGGCCGGGATCCATCTGACATCAACAGTGATATCGCTAGTGCGACGGCCTCTTCTAAATCCTGATTGAACTTCTGGCAGTTCTCTGTCTATGATCTTCAACAGTATTTTGCTTGCATGTGGTATTAATAGTATGTTTCAATAGTTTCTACATTCAGCTGGATCACCTTTCTTGAGAATGGGAACAAATATGGACATCTTCCAGTCCACTGACCAGACAGCTGGCCTCCAAATTCCCTGGCATTGACTTGTGAGTGCATCCAAGGCTGCATCTGTTAATTGAAACAAGTCAAACGTCTTCCCATCAATTCCTGGGGCTTTATTTTTGCCAATGCCTTCAGTACAACTTCTAGTTCCTCCTTCATTACCATTCAGTGTCTATCAATTCTTTCTGGTACAATGACTCTGTGTATTCCCTCCATCTTCTTTTGATGCTTTCTGGGTCTTTCCCAGAAAAATATGTTCCCAGAATATATTTCCCATAGCATCTTTCAATAATGTGACACAAGGCTTAAATTTGTATTCCAGTTCTTTCAGATTGAAAAATGCAGAGTGAATTCTTCCCTTTTTGTTCTCTAATTTCAGCTTTCTACACATTCCATTATAATACTTTGCTTTGTCCTCTCGAGCTGCACTTTGAAATGGTCTGTTCAGCTCTTTTCACTTCAACATGTTCCTTTAGATTTGGCTTCTCAATGTTCCAGTGCAATCTTAAGAGTCTCTTCTGACATCCATTTTGGTGTTTTTTTTTCTTTTTTCTATGTTTTTGTAATGACCTCCTGCTTTCTTCATGGGTGATATCCTTGATAGCATCCCACAGCTCCTCTGGTCTTCTATCATTGGTGTTTAATGCCTTAAACCTATTCTTAAGATGATCATAAAATTCTGATGTAATTAATTCAAAATAATATCTTTTTTTCCTGTGGATTTATTTTTCTTTTCTTCAGCCTCACTTTGAACTTGCATATGAGTCACTGACGATCTGATCCACCATTTGGCCGAGGCCTAGTTTTGAATGCTGATACTGAGCTTCTCCAGTGATCTATTCCACAAATGTAGTCAGTCTGATTCCTGTGCAGCCCATCGTGTGAAATCCACATTTAAAGTCATCTTTTGTGTCTTTTAGGAAAAGTATTTGCAATGAATAAATCATTGTAAATACAAAATTCAATCATTTTATTTCCAGCCTCATTTCTATCACCAAGCCCATATTTTCCAACTACTGTTCCTTCTTCATTGTTTCCTACTTTTGCATCCAGTCACCAGTTATCATTAATGCATCTTGATTGCGTGTTTAGCCAATTTTGGACTGTAAGATTTGGTAAAAATCGTCAATTTCTTCCTCTTTGGCTCTAGATGTAGGAGCATATATTTGAATAACTGTCTTGTTAATGGGTCTTCCTTGTGTGAGTATGGATATTATCCTATCACTCACAACATTGGAACTGGAAAGGGGGTGTGCCAGGGTTGTGTTCTCTCTCCATACCTGTTCAGTCTGTATGCTGAGCAAGTTGTCTGAGAGGAGAAGGAACGTGGCATCAGGACTGGAGGGAGACTCATCAATAACCTGTGCTATGCAGATGACACAACCTTCCCGGCTGAAAGTGAGGGTGACTTGAAGCATTTGTTGCAGAAGATCAGGAATTCAGCCTTCATTATGGATTGCATCTCTGTGTCAGGAAAAATAAAGATTCTTACCGCTGGACCAATAAGCACCGTCATGATGGATGGAGAGGAGATTGAAACTGGCAACAGCTTCATCTTGGACCTACAATTAACACCCTTGATACCAGCAATCAGGAAATAAGGAGATGCATTGCACTGGGAAAATCTGCAGTTAGAAATCTTTCCAATTTATTGAGGAGCAATGATGTCAGTTTGAGAACCAAGGTGTCTCTGATTCAGGCCATAGTCTTTCCAATCACATGCTATGCATCTGAGAGCTGGACAGTGAGTAAGAATGACAGAAGAAGAATGTATGCCTTTGAGCTGTGGTGTTAGAGAAGAGCACTGAACATCCTGTGGACGATCAAGAGAACAAACAGGTATATCTTGAAGAGGGTGCAGCCGGAGTGTTCCTTGGAGACAAAGATGATAAAATTTCATCTCACGTACTTTGTGTATGTTTCTGGAGAGGCTGTTCCTTGGAGAGATGCTCAGCCAGGTGGATTGAGGCTGCTTGCAGCGATGAGCTCAAGTGTGTTAGTTAGAGATTGTGAGGATGTCACATGATCAGACAGGGTTAGATCTGTTGTTCATAGGGCCACAATGATTTGTAGTCAACAATACATAACAACAACAATTACAGTACTGGACATGTGCCCTAAATTAATAAGAACTGCAAGCATGGAGAGATATCTGCAAACCCATATTTCTTGCGGTATTCACATTGGTACAGTGCTTGTCTGTCAGTTTGCAGTACTGGGATAACTTGGGCTTGCTGTGATACTGAATGCTGTGCCCCTAGTGTGGCAACTGTCCTAAGAGTCACCCACGATGGACAGGTTTGGGTGGAGCTCCCTGATTAAGACAGATTAGGATGGGCCATCTATTTCATATATAGCAGGCCTTTGAAAACCCTATGAACACTTAAAGGAAGAGGGCCGTTATAGCAGTATAGTGGTAGAGCCCAGACCGGAAGTCAATCGAAATGAGGAAAATAAATAACAAACCTCAAATGGAAAAAGATGGAGGGAACCTAAGTACAACAAATGAATGTGTACTTATGTGATGAGTACATTTGCACAGAGGACAACTGTACAACAAAAACAGTGGAGAATTCACGAAACACTGCCTTGGATGCATTAACATCACCGACATTATCACACGGATGCATTGGAGCCGTGGTGCTGGAGACGCGTGCCGATTATCCCGCGGATTCATCACACGTGGATGAGTCTGGAGGGCGATATAGTGAGTGAAATAAGTCGGTTACAAAAGGACAAACCCTGCATAAGGCCACTGGCATAGAAAGTCTGTTGGTTGCAGAGATCTCAGGCGGCTTGAGTCTTGTCTCCACCTGTCGTGCTGTTTGCTGTTGGTCCAATGATGAGGATTTTTGTTTTCTGGACGTTGAGGTGTGATCTGTATTGAAGGCTGGCCTCTTGATCAGCAGCTAGTGCTTCGCGTCCTCCTTACGTT
Organism: Elephantulus edwardii; assembly: GCF_000299155.1. Lineage (NCBI taxonomy): Eukaryota > Metazoa > Chordata > Mammalia > Macroscelidea > Macroscelididae > Elephantulus > Elephantulus edwardii. Next base: position 1,182,170 of record NW_006400125.1, read on the forward strand.
CAGCAGGCAGGGTTGTGTCATCCGCATACGTTCATATATACCCGGGTTGCTGATGGGCCTTCTCCCGTCCTGATGCGACATTCTTCTTTATAGAGTCCAGCTTCTCAAATTATTTGCTCAGAATATAGATTGGACAGTGAATAGGGCTGATAGAAAGAGGACTGATGCCTTTGAGCTGTGGTGCTGGAGAAGAGTGTTGAATATACCATGGACTGCTAGGAGAACAAACAGGTTTGTCCCAGAGAGGGTGAAGCCGGAATGCTCCTTGGAGTCAAGGATTCTGAAACTTCGTCTGGCATACTTTGGGCATGTTGCAAGGAGGGACTGGTCCTTGGAGAGGGACATTATGTTTGGGAGAGTGGAGGGACGGCGCAGGAGAGGAAGACCTTCAGTGAGATGGATCTGTGAGTGGAGTGGTGGGAATGAGTGTGTTTGAGACGGCGAGGTTGGCACAGGATAGAACGGCCTTTAGGGCTCTTGTACACAGGGTCACTATGAGTCGTAAGCAACTTGATGGCACATAACAACAACAACAACATGGATTGGATAGGTATGGAGAAAGGATACAACCCTGGGACACACCTTGCCGGATTTTAAATGCGTTGGTAATGTGATAACCTTGGAGGATGCCAGAGTTAACCATTTCCTCTCTAGTTTGATGAGATTTTGTGCTGAGGGAGAGAAGCTATGATGCCCTACATCATTCAGCGACAGGAAAGCCCGATATCAGACGCCTTAGGGAATTTTCCTGGTGTGCTTGAGGTAGGAGTGTCTGGTATTCGAGACTCAAGCGCTGGGCTGTAACCACCACGCAGGCAGTTTGAGCAGCAGCTGCTGTACGGAGAACACTGAAGCGTCCAGCTTCCCTCAACGCTGTTGCCCTGAAGCTCCACCCGGCAGTTCTGCTCCGTCCGGTGGGCTCACTGTGCACTGGGGTCCACTTCAGCAGCACCGGTCACTTCATAAAATAAGCCGGTGACCCGTTTACTGTGTTTCAATGCCATCCTGTGCAGGAAGCAGCGAATGGCAGCTCTGGTCTTGATGTGATCAGCTGGGGATGCGCGGCTGACATCGGCGGCTGGTGGGATAGGCGACGTCGGGTCCACTGCTCCACGCCCCCGGTAGGGAATTTTCTGATACAGCCACTCGGGCCCCCACCTGGCGGAAGCTTATACAGCAGCTTCCCCAGAATCATGAGAGGCGGGAAATGTTTCCGGGTCATGTGTGACTTAACGGTCACCAGAAGTTAATACATAACCTTTGCTTCACTTCTAAATCAGTGCATCCTTTTGCCTCTGACCACTGATATCACTTGCAGTGGGTTGGCTGCGTGTGGAAGCAGCTTCTGGTAATATCTAAAGAGCATTGAACAGACACAAGACTGTAGCCACAGAACTGTCATAATACATCTCTCTGGTTTTTTGTGGTTTGGTTTTGTTTTGCTTTATATTTCTTCCTGCCATGTCAAACATACCCTGCGATGTGATAAGCATTTTAGATGTACAGGGGATCCTGAGGTTGTGCTACTGTTGTTTTTAAGTGCCATCAAGTCGCTTACAACTCACAGCAACAGTTAAATACAACAGTTCTGAAACCTGTTCTATCCTGAGCCAACCTCATCATCTCCGACACACCCACCTCTGTTACCCCAGTTCTTGAGACAGTCCATCTCATCGAGGGTCTTCCTCTTGTGCTGTCCTTCTACCCTCCCAAGCATGACGTCTCTCTCCAAGGACTGGACCCTCCCTGCAACATGTCCAAAGTATGTCAGAAGAAGCTTCAGAATCCTTGACTCCAAGGAGCAGCCTGGTTTAACCCTCTCTAGGATGAACCTGTTTGTTTGCCTAGCAGTCCATGGTACACTCAATACTCTTCTCCAGCACTGCAACATAAAGGCATCAATTCTTCTTCTACCATTCTTAGTCATTGTCCAGCTCTCTGATACATTGCAAGTAATTGTAAAGACCATGGCCTGTATCAGGGTCACCTTAGTCCCTCGAGAGGTCCCTGACAGCAGGCTTTTCCGATGCAGTTTGTCTTTTAATTTCCTGGCTGCTGGTACCAAGAGTGTTGATTGTGGAGCCAAGCACACTAAAGCTGTGAACAATCTCAATCTCTTCACCATCCATCCTGATGCTGCCAGTTGGCCCAGTGGTGGAAATATTTGTCTTCTTGATATTGAGCCTGAATCCGTATTAGAGGCTGCAGTCCTTGACCTTCTGCAGCAAGCACTTCAGGTCCTCCTCAGTTTCAGCAAGCAGGGCTGTGTCATCTGCATAACACAGATTCTTGATGTAAGGAAGGATACAACCCTGATTAGACCAAGGAAGAAAGAACATGGAGAACTGCTGGCTGACTCTAGAGACCAGCAGCTACTCAGAGGGGGAGTGGAGGTTTTTTGGTTTTTGTTTTTTTAAAAAAATTCCTTCATTAATATACAATTCCCACGCCCCTTCCCCCCCAACCCCACCCCGAGTACACTTCTCTATGCAACCTTAATTCTGGATTCCTGAGATAACCATAATACTCAATCATATATCACTTCTAATCTGTTATTTCCCTCAGCTGTTTCAATACAATATACATAATTTATCCAGTTTGTTCTGTCATACCCCCACCCTGATGTCAGACCCATTCTACAACAGTGGCACCATGCGTATTTGTACTTCTGTGACTGAGATATTTCACTCAGCATAATGTCCTCCAGGGTCACCCACTTTGAATAATATTGCATGAGTTCCTTGTTTTTCAATACTGCGTAGTAGTCCATTGTGTGAATATACCACAGCTTCTCTATCCATTCGTTTGTTGATGGGCCCTTAGGCTGCTTCCAACTCTTTGCTATTGTAAACAAAGCTGCAGTAAACATGGGTGTGCATATATCTGCTTGGGTGGCAGACATGGTCACTTTAGGGTATATTCCCAGTAGTGGAATTGCTGGGTCAAATGGTATCTCTATTTGCAATTTTTTGAGAAAGCACCACACCGCCTTCCACAGTGGTTGCACCATCTTACATTCCCACCAACAGTGAATAAGAGTTCCAGTTTCTCCACATCCTCGCCAGCATTTGTTGCTTGCTGTTCTATTTTGCTATTCTTACTGGGGTGAGATGATATCTCATAGTTGTTTTTATTTGCATCTCTCTTAGAGCTAGGGATTTTGAACATTTCTTCATGTGCTTGTTGGCCATCTGAATGTCTTCTTCGGTGAAGTGTCTGTTCATATCCTGTGCCCATTTTTCTATTGGATTATTTACCTTTATCTTATTGTGGTGGTCAAGTATTTTATAAATTCCGGATGTAAGTCCCTTATCTGACATGTCATTACCAAATATTTTTCCCCAGTCTGTGGCTTCCCTTTTTACCCTGTTGGAGAAGTTTTTGGATGTGCATAGGGATTTGATTCTTAGAAGGTCCCATTCATCTATTTTATCTTCTCCCAGTTGTAGATTTTCCAGGATACTTGGAAGACTTTTTATGGGTTTTTATTGTCTTACAAAGAAATTGGGAGGTAGCTGGAGGCAGCTGCCTGTTACTGGATAAGGGAGAGGGTCAGGGGACGGGGACCCTTATTCCTGGGGAGGGAAGAGGACCAGTGTTGCAGCTGTAACAGAGATAAACAGTTACAGCTGCTGCTTTGATCATTTCTGTCGCTTTTCTGGGAAAGGGAGGGCGGGCAGCTCTGTGGCCCTGACAGTTGATGAGTCTTCCTCCAATCCTGACGCCACACCCCTCCTCACAGGACCGGGCCTGGCGGATGATCTGTTCCACATAGAGATTGAAAAGGCGTGGAGGTAGGATGCATCCCTGACTTACACCTTTCCTGATCTTGAACCATGTAGTATTTATTTGAACCACGGTCTTTGCAATTACTTGCTATGCGTGAGAGAGCTGGAGAATGACTAGGGTTGATAGAAGAATCGATGCCTTCAAGCGGTGATGCTGGAGAACAGTCTTGAACATCCATGGACTGCCAAGAAAAGAAATAGCTCTGTCTTGGAGAGGTGAAACCAAGTTTCTCCTTGGAGGCTAGGACTTTGAAGCTCCCTCTTACATACTTTGGGCACATGGCCAGGAGAGACCGATTCTTGGAGGAGGACATCATGCTTGGAAGGGTGGATGAACAGCACAGGCCAGGGAGACCCCAGATGAGATGGATTGATACAGTAACTGGGGCACTGGGGGTAGATGTGTTGGGGTCACTGAGACTGGCTCAGGACAGAGCAGGGTTCAGAGCTGTTCATACGGTCACTGTGAGTTGCAGGTGACTCGACAGCACATAACAGTGTTTCCTTGCTCTATCCTGACAACTGCCTCCTGGTCCAAGTCTAGGTTTTGCATTAACACAATCAAGTGTTTGGGATTCCCATTCTTCTCAGAGTCAGCGCAGTGTGTTGTGACCCACACTGTCCTTGGCTAATTGTGTGTCTGCTCCTGGGCTGTGGCTCTCAGGTGTGTCGTCTGCCTGGTCATCAGGAGAAGGGTGGACAGTCTCCTGACAGCCTCCAGAGGGTGTCTGTGAGTCATGACCGATCCTCTGTGAGCAAGAGCGCACAGAGATAGATGCACAGTGAGGCAGGGCGGTGAAGGCACACGCTTTAGGGCCCTGCACGACTGTCCCCTCCAGCGCCTGGCACGCACTTTGTCTGCAAGGGACGCACGTGCTGTGAGCGTGTGCAGGAAGCTGCTTTGTTCCCCGCGTCCTTCTCGCCCGTCCGGATTCCTCGGTGCCATTGGAAGCGCAGGAGGCCATGGATGTTTATAGTCAGATGTTGTCTGAGCGGACGCTCAACTCTGCAGGACTGCGTTGGATAATACCCCGTTACCTTATTTATACGGACGGTTCAATATCGAGGGATTGTCTAAAACGCCAGGAGAGCCAGTCTGCCTCCCTCAGATGAGTCAGATGGGAAAAGTGGATATGGCCCAGTGGTGAGAAGCTGGGCTGCAACCCCAAAGGCACGTGGATCAAATCCACCAGCTGCTCTGCGGGAGAAGATTGGGCAGTCTCCTCCTGTGTGATGAACTGCTGCCGAAAACCCCCTGGAGGGTCAGCTACGGGTCAGTTCCTCCTCGGCTGTACACAAGAACAACAGGATGACCACGGGTTCTGGTTGTTGTTGTTACGTGCCATCAAGTCGCTTGTGTATCAAAGTGACCCTATGTACAACATCCCTAAAACCTGCTCTGTCCTGTGCCAATCACACTGTCTCTGACACGCCCATCCTGATTACCCCAGTCACTAAATCAATCCACCTCATAGAGGGTCCTCCTCTCCTGTGCTGACCCTCCACCCTCCCAAGCATGATGTCCCTCTCCAAGGACAGTCCCTCCTTGAAACATGTACAAAGTATGTCAGGCGGAGCTTGAGAATCCTTGACTCCAAGGAGCACTCCAGCTTCAACCTCTCCAGGACAAACCTCTTGGTTCTCTTAGCAGTCCATGGTGTATTCAACACTCTTCTCCAGCACCACAGCTCAAAGGCATCAATTCTCTTTCTAGCATCCCTAGTCACTGTCCAACTCTCCGATGTATTGCACACAGTTGTAAAGACTTTGACCTGGATCAGGCGCACCTTAGTCTCCCGCCTGACGTCGTTGCTTGTTCGTACTATGGAGAGGTCTCTCACAGCCAACTTTCCCAATGCAATTCATATCTTGATTTCCTGGTTGCTGTTACCAAGAGTGTTTACTGTGGAGCCAAGGATTATTTGTTCTTCACGGCATTACAACAGAGAAGTAATCGCGTTGGGGAAATTGCTTCTCTTTCCTTTACTCTGTGGAAAACAGCATGTGGCTGGAATTCAAGGAAATCATATGGTGACACCCTCTGGCCTTAGAACACCTTACCGTTAGTGTTGTGTTCTTCTAGAAGTTCACATCAACTCACAGATGGACACAGTCCCACGAAGCATTCCAGGCCCCTGGCAATCCTCTATGGGGTTACCAAGACCATAGGATTGAAGGGGGAACTTGCCATCTTCTCTGGGGGATTTGAACCACTGACCTTGTGGTTAGCAGTGCATCACATGATGTGCTGCACCACCAGAGTGCTGAGAGTCTGGATGTTTACTAACAAGTTGTTGCTGTGGTGGTGGAGGTGGTGGTCATG
>NW_006400125.1:1189110-1194547 GCF_000299155.1 Elephantulus edwardii
GGTGGTGGTCGTGGTGGTGGTGGTCGTGGTGGTGAGTTGTTGAATCACAAACAACTCGTGGCCTTCCCTCCAGCAAGTGTTCAGAGCGAGTAGATGATAAGGGCGGACATTGCACGTCTTTCTCCTGTGGAGCAGCTGGTGGATTTGATCCTTGTGCCTCTGGGATTACAGCGCAGCTTCTTCCTGCAAGGCCACCAGAGCTCCCTAGCAAGTACCCCCCCCCACCCCCGGTCAGCACTACTAGGAAGGGGTCGTCTCAGGTGGGTCTCTCCCTGAAGGTGTCTAACGTCCCCTCCCCTGCCCTCTCCCCTGTCCAGGAGCGGCTCCTTCTGTCCCTGCTGCCCGCCCACATTGCCATGGAGATGAAAGCCGAGATCATCCAGCGGCTGCAGGGCCCCAAGGCCGGCCAGATGGAGAACAGCAACAACTTCCACAACCTGTACGTCAAGCGGCACACCAACGTCAGGTATGGCTCTGTCCCAGGTCAGCGCACAGCTGACGGGGCCTTGTGAGCGACACGTACACACGTCACAGTCACCCACTTGGCTACTGGGGACCTTCGAGTGACACACACCCCTCACAGTCACCCACTCAGCTCATTAATGGGGACCTTGTGGTGATGCACACACCTCACAGTCACACATCAGTTTGTGGGGACCTTGTGAATGACGTACACACCTCACAGTCTCCAACTCAGTTCATGGGGACCTGTGAGTGACACGCACACCTCAACATCATGCCCTCAGCTCGTGGGGACCTTGTAGTGACACAGACGCCTCACAGTCACACATCAGTTTGTGGGGACCTTGTGAATGACGTACACACCTCACAGTCTCCTACTCAGCTCACGGGGACCTGTGAGTGACACCACACCTCACAATCATGCCCTCAGCTCATGGGGACCTTGTAGTGACACAGACACCTCACAGTCACACATCAGTTTGTGGGGACCTTGTGAGGAACGTGCACCCCTCACTACTTCATGGCCTGCCCTGTGTAAGCACCAGTCCCCTGCACGGGCGCTGGCCTGTATGAAGACAAATAATTAGAATCCTCTCCCTTAACGGAGGGGGCTCTGGAGACCTAGTGGTAAGACACTGCTCTGCAGTCCCCAAGGCAGGCAGTTCAAGTCCACCAGCTGCTCTGCACCCTGAGCGGTCTCCTGGGCAGTTACTGCCTCTCTAGAACTGCGGAGGGTCAACTGCGGGTTGGTTCCATCTCGGTGGCACACAGCCAGCTTCTTAATAGGACTGGCGTGTCCAGTCTGGCCTTGCTCTCGTGACTGCCGCTGGTTGTAGAGGGTCAGAGTGGACAGTGGAGGCCTTCCTGGTGACCCACACTCTTGTGTGATGCTGGGCATTGTGGGCAGGCTGACAGGATGCCCAGTGGGCTGTGTGCATGAGGACTGAGGCCTCGAGGTGGACTCTCCTGGGGACGGGGGCTCAGTTGAGGGCAGCTGGTTCTGCCCTGTCAGGGCTGATGCGCTCCTGGAGCACGGTCAGACGCTGACAAACACGTTCCCGCCCCTTCCCGGGACCCCCATGCCTCAGAGATAGTGCAGCCACCCCTACTTCCCAGGGAGCCATTCCTGGGACCAGGTGCCTGCGAAGCACTGTTAGCAGCTCAGATCTGACGCCGCGCGGGGATGTGGCTCCTGGAGGCCCTCATCACAGCTGGAGGCTCTGCTGTCACAGGATGCCAACTGCTGGTCTCGGAGCTTCAGGACACTGTCATCCGAGGTGCCGGGAAGTCTGGAGGCCTACCCAAAGGCGGCACCGGTCATTGTTCAAACCCCACCAGCAACTCCGTGGGCAAAGATGAGCAGTCACCGAGGCAATCCACAGCCTCTGGAAACCCACGGGAGCTCTGCTGGCCTGGGGCAAGAAGCTGCATTGCAGTCACGAAGGCACACAGTTCAAATCCACCAGCTGCTCCACGGGAGAAGGGTGGGCAGTCTCCTGTGCCATCAGCTGCCTCTGAAAACCCAGAAGAGGGTCAGCTGCAGGTCAGTTCCAACTCAAAGGTACACAACAACAACAACGAAAACCCCATGAGTGTCAGCTGTGAGTCGGTTCTTTAACGGCACTAAGTCCATGAGTCAAACCCTGTTAGTGTGATGTGAACACATCTGCAGGACAAGCCTCACTCACACCAGCTTTCTAAGGATGCACGCTCTCACCTCACATGCCTCTAAATGAACAATAAAAACGGTCCCACGCAGGACGTCACAGAGGAAGGGCTACATATCAGGGAGTATGAGGAAATGGCCTTGGCGAGATGAAATGTCACTGCTGTTGCCAGGAATAACAGAAAAAATAATGGCACAGCCCTGCTTGCTAAAACTGAGGAGGACCTGAAGTACTTGCTGATGAAGGTCAAGGCCTGTAGCCTTCAATATAAATTGAAGCTCAACATCAAGAAGACAAAGATTCTCACCACTGGGCCAGCTGGTAGCACCATAATATATGGAGAAGAGATTGAGTTTGTTAACAGTTACAGCTTGCTCAGCTCTAGAATCAACACTCTCGGCACCAGCAGCCAGGAAATTGAAAGACGTTTTGCGATGGGAAAGTCGGCTGTTAGAAACCTCTCCAGAGTACTGAAGAGCAATGGTGCCACTCTGGAGACTAAGATACACCTGATATAGGCTGCAGTTTTTGCAATCACTTGCTGTGTCAAAGAGTTGGACAATGACTAAGGATGACAGAAGAGGAATTGATGCCTTTGAGCTGTGGTGCTGGAGAAGAGTATTGAATGTACCATGAACAGCTAGGAAAACAAACAGGTTCAACCTGGAGAGGGTTAAACCAGGCTTCTCCTTGGAGGCAAGGATTCTGAAGCTTTGTCTGACATACTTTGGACATTTTGTAAGGAGGGACCAGTCCTTGGAGAAGGACATCATGATTGGGAGGATGGAGGGACAGCGCAGGAAGGGAAGACCCTCTATGAGGTGGATTGATTCAGTGACTAGGTAATTAATTGCGTAGGTATGTTGGAGACAATGAGATTGGCACAGGACAGAGCAGAGTTTAGGGCTGTTGTACACAGGGACACTATGTGTCGCAGGTGACTCGGCGCACATAACAACTACAGGCATGTACAGAATGGTCACAGACCTTGAGAATCAAAGTCCTGTAAGGACACTGGGCTGTTCCAGGTCCCCAGAATGCTGCCCACAGAATCCGATGAAGCGGCACTCACATCAGCGGCTCCCGTGTTACGACAGCTCATCCCTGGTCTTTAACAGTAGAGACCTGCCCTCGCATGCCTTGAAATGCTGGACCAGCTGTCACTGTCACTTGCTGCACGCCAGCTTTTTAATGCATTAGACGGCTTCAGTTGTTCCTTCCACTAAACCCCAAACCAGCCCGGCCCACTGCCGTCCACCTGAGTGGATTCCGACCAGGGCGACCCTGTCAAGCTGCCCGTGGGCTGCAGGAGAGACCATCACGTCTTTCTGTTCTGAGCAGCCACTAGGTTCGAACTTCCAGACTTTCCATCAGCAGCCAGCACCTTAGCACTATCTCACTGCTTGGATGTTGCCATCAAGGCAGTTCCAAGTCCCTCCTGGCCCTCTGTGGGGTGTCTGAGGCCGTAATTGTGCAGGAGACCGCTCAGCTTTCTCCCTCAGAGCTGAGGCTGGCTCCAGACCATAAGAGAAGAGGGGCTGGGTCGGCAGCCACCAGGGCGCCCTGCCAGGCCCTCACCAAACCCACGGCCGTGAGTCAGAGGTGACCGAGGGTCTTCGCAGGCTCAGCCCACGCCGTCAAGCAGGCTGTGATTCGTGGTGATCTTCCAGGGTTCTAGGTTGTAGCTCTTTATTTTTCTCATCATCATTGTGTAACAGTTTACAGAGCAAGCTGGCATTCCTTTTTCGTTCAGTCAGGCAGCTTTTGTCTTACGGCCTCGTTGGCAGTCAGCTCAGGGGCACCTAGCAACAGCCTCAAAGCAGCACTCTTCTGGGGCCCTGCCTCTGATTCTTGTTTCCATCCGTCCTTTTGTCCCACTCTCAATGCCTCCTGCGTTATCCCTGTGCAAACGCTGCCCTTCGCACCTTGTGCTGTCTCAATTGCTCTAAGGTGTGAGCACCTCCACGGTGCGACTGGTCACCTGGGGACCATCTTTCTGTTGCTTTTCTGAATGTTGAGCCCCTGGGTGAATTTAATGCCAGACTCGAAAGGTGGCTGACGGCCATGGCTGTGTAAGTCTCTGTCAGACCAGTGAATCCGGCCATCTCTGTTTCTGAGTTTCGTCCCACTGTTTTCATCCAGCTGCCAGGTCCTTCTGCCCTGAGCCCTGTCAGTGGTCCCCGGTGATAACCAGGCTCCTTCTGGGCTCCGGCTGGGAGCTGAGGTTGGCAGGGTCCGCCAGTCACTAAAGCTGGTTGGTTTACTGCATGTTTGCTTTTCTGTCTTGCAGACAAGGACAGACAGTGGCCATGCCTGCCTGGCCAGCGAGGCTGTGGGTGTCACAGCCTCATTTCTCTCCCACAGACGGGGGTGGTGGGGGTAGGATTGCTCTCCAGCGGTCCCACCCGCACAGCTCACCTGTTCTCCTATGATTACGCTCACCGCATCCTTCTCAAGATGCATGTTCTTAACTTTTAGCCCCGTTCCGATGGGATGCACTCCAGGTGACATTGTCATGCTTCTGGCTCTCACGTTCTTCAGCGTCACTTTCACCTTGAATATTGGTTGTACAAAATGTCGTCATTTGCTCTCTTGGCTTGTTCCTGTCCCCAGTGCCATCATTTTCCAGCTACCAGTCCTTTGTTTCCACATTCTGCGTTTGGTGATTTGTCGTTATAATTCATGCGTCTTGGCCACAGGCTCACTCCATTTCAGACTCCCAAACTTGTTGTCTTCAGATCTGTCACCTTTGGCTTCACCGGGGCTCTTGTCTTTGTTACCGCGTGCACATGAGTTGGAGCTGACCCCTCCGCTGGCTTGCACGGAGGAGATGGGGCTCTCCTGGTTCCCCCACCTCTGACATGCTCCAAGGGGGTGCGGCTGGCATGGTCCCTGGGGTCCAGAGGTGACTGTATCCACCAGCTGCTCTTTGGAGAAAGACGGGCAGGGTTTTTGCCCTGTAATCTGGAGCTGGGGAACCTGATGAAGGTGTCTGTGAGTCTGAGAGAGGGTTCGGGAGCCCTTGTGGTGCAGTGCTTGAGCACCAGGTGCTGCCGTGGCAGCCCGAGGCTGTAAGGGTGTCCATCTGGGAGCTCCACGCGGCTCTTCTCCCCTACCGCGTGGGCTAGAGGACCTGGATCAGCCTGAAAGCTGTGACCTGCTTTCTGATTAGCTTGCTTCCTCCAGAAGGACCTTCCGCAGGACAGCCCGACCCAAGTGCTGCTGGGCTTCCCCTCCCAGGCGATCCCATGGTGCACTGCACCCACCGTTACTCCGGTGCCTTTAGAACCCCGCGGCCCGGGGAATTC
>NW_006400125.1:1194796-1196042 GCF_000299155.1 Elephantulus edwardii
CCACCCCCTAGCCCCAAATATAATCCACTCTACACCGGTTTCTTGTTGCTGGGTGCCATCGAGTCAGTTACAACACACAGTGACCCCAAGGACAGCAGGTCTGAACCCTGCCTGTCCTGTGCCCACCCGCCTCGTCTCTGACACACGCAAGCCCACTGCTGCACTCGCTGGTCAGTCAGTCTGTCCTGTCAAAGACCTTCCTCTCTTTTGCTGGCCTTCCGCTGTCCCAAGCATCATTTAGTCTCCCATAGCCAGCTTGTCTTGGAGCCTTATTGCCCAGAACGTCCCTCCCTCTCCCTGTTAGGGCCCAGCTCAGCTGCTGGGATGGTTCTTTGGCCAAGAAGCAGGGAAGAGGTGGAGTGGGGTTCAGTCCACCATCTGGTCCCCATGGAGGTCACAGCAGTGCCAGAGACCACCAGCAGGGCCGCGCGCGTGCCCACCTCCGCTCTTCCTTAAAGGCACGTAGGAGCGCGGTGCTCAGCACAGAGCCTGGCAGCATGGCTGACGGCCTGGAGCTCACTCTCGGGGCCCACGACTTCACTTACAGGTTACTCGCATTGTATTTCGGCCAGCCCGTATTTGCTTTCTGGATCCCAAACACTCGAAGTACTTGCTGCAGAAGATCAAAGACTATAGCCTTCAGTATGGATTGCATCTCAACAGCAAAAAACAAAACTTCTTACCACTGAACCAATAGACAGATGAATGGAGAAATGATTAAAGATATCAAAGATTTCCTCTTGCTTGGATCCACAATCAAGACCCCTGGTTCCACTGGCAGGTGTACTGCACTAGAAAAGTCCGCAGTCAGGCATCTCTCCAAATTATTGAGGAGCAGTGATGTCACTTTGAAGACTAAGGAGCATCTGATTCAGGCTGTGGTCTTTCCAACCACTTGCTATGCATCTGGGAGCTGCACAGTGATGGGCTGACAGAAGAGAAATTGATGCCTTTGAGCTGTGGTGCTGGAGGAGAGTGCTCAGTGGTCCGTGGATGGCCAAGAGAGCACGTATGTCCTGGAGAAAGTGCATTCAGAGTGCTGCAGGAAGTGAAGATGATAAAACTTCACCTCACATACTGTGGGTATGTTGTTAGGAGAGGTTCTTCCTTGGAGAGGGACATGGTGCTTGAAAGACGTAGGGGTGGTGAAAGCGAAGAAGACCCTCGACTGGATGCGTGGACAGTGACTGCTGCAGTGGGTTCGAGGGCGGCAGGGATTGTGAGGACGGCCCAGGACGGGACAGGG
>NW_006400125.1:1196642-1198531 GCF_000299155.1 Elephantulus edwardii
TCTGTCCACAGGGTCACTGTGGGTGAGGGGGGCCCAGGACGGGACAGGGCTCAGGTCTGTTCACAGCATCTCTGTGGGTGAGGAGGGCACAGGACAGGGCTCAGGTCTGTCCACAGGGTCACTGTGGGTGAGGAGGGCACAGGATGGGACAGGGCTCAGATCTGTTCACAGCATCTCTGAGGGTGAGGACAGCCCAGGATGGGACAGGGCTCAGATCTGTCCACACGGTCTCTGTGGGTGAGGAGGGCACAGGACGGGACAGGGCTCAGGTCTGTTCATAGGGTCTCTGTGGGTGAGGAGGGCACAGGACAGAGCTCAGATCTGTTGTTCACAGGGTCATCGTGGGTCACACTGGACTCCACGGCACCTAACAATAACAATAATCTCAAAGTGCCAGCAGCCCTCCAAACCCCTTTGCTTAGTGGTGCCCTGAGAAAGCTAACGGGCAGAGCATGGAGCACTGGAGGGGGCCCCAAGGTGGTGACTGGGCAGTTCCCCAGGGGTGGGGCTTGCAGCAGCCCACCTGTGGGGTCTAGGGGACAGGACCTCAGAGTGCCTGTGGGACAGGAGCCTGGTGGGTGGAGCCTAGAAGGAGGAAGGAGGCAGAGCCTGAGGGGTGGAGCTTGAAGCACCTGAAGATTAAGGTCTAGAAGGTCAAGGTCTAAGATTGGCTCTCTACACCTGTTCTCACCCCTCAGGTTCACATGAGCACAACAGGAATCAAAAACATCTCTATTCAACCTCTTAACTCTGTACTCCATCAGCTGTACTCCCATGAAACCCTACCCCGTGAAGCCCTACCCCATGAATCTGTACCCCCGAGAAGCCAACGCCTGTGAAGCCGTACTCCATGATGCTGTACCCCCGTGAAGCCATACCCCGTGAAGGCCAACCCCATGAAGCCCTACTCCCCATGAAGCCCTGCTCCCCGTGAAGCCCTACTCCCCATGAAGTCCTGCTCCCCGTGAAGCCCTACTCCCCGTGAAGCCCTGCTCCCCGTGAAGCCCTACTCCCCGTGAAGCCCTACTCCCCGTGAAGCCCTACTCCCCGTGAAGCCCAACCCTGTGAAGCCCTACACCATGAATCTACGCTCACCACAAAGGGAGGCTGCATGGTCATTTACCCCAAGTTAATGCCCCACCCCCACTGTCTACCACCCCAGAGAGACATTCCTTGCTTTCTCACATTTTAGTCTGTCTCAGAGTCGCCCAAACCACATAATAATCTGCATGCTGACTATTCTCTACATGTTCTAGATGTAAAAGTATTGGACATTGGTTCATGAATACTGTCAATCAAACGCTCGGCCTTCTGAGGGTGTAGACATCTGCTTGGTGTGACAGCTAGACAGCACCCCAAAATTCTTTTTTTTAATTTGTGTTATTTTAATGAAAGTTTACGGCGACTGAGGATTTCCATTCATTCATTGTTGCACTTTTCTCCCGGCCCAGCCCTCCCTCCCCTAATTTGTTCTTCTCTTTGAAAAAGAAAAGTACTTTCATTGTTATACAGTGTCGTTCCCCACCCCCACCCCCGTCCACTCCACTATGCTGCCTTGTGCTGCCTTGTTCTGCACTCCTGGCATGACAGTAATACCTAATCACATACTGCTTTTGAACAGTTACCTCCCTCATCTTTTTCAAAGCAGTATACATTATTTATCCCCTCTTTCTCAGTCTCCCCCAACTCTGATGTCAGTCCTGTTTTACAACAGCGCCACTATGCAGTATTTGTCATTTTGTGACTGAGATTTTCACTCAGCACAATGTCCTCCAGGGTCACCCATTTTGAATAATATTGCGTGAGTTCCTTGTTTTTCAGTGCAGCGTAGTATTCCTTGTGTGAATATACCACAGCTTCTCTAGCCATTCGTTTGTTGATGGGCACTA
>NW_006400125.1:1200594-1202482 GCF_000299155.1 Elephantulus edwardii
TTTCTGAAATAGTTTATGTAGAATTGGTAACAGTTCTTCTCTGAATGTTTGATAAAATTCACTTGTAAAACCATCTGATCCAGAGCTTTTTTTGGCTGGAAGTTGTTGTATTACCTTTTCAATTTCTTCTTCTGTAATGGGTCTGTTCAGATGTTCAGTTTCGGTTTGTGTCAGTTTAGGTAGGTTGTGCCTTGCTGGCACATAACAAGAACAACAAAACAGTAGTTTTGGTTGACAGTTGTGTTCTTTGAATGTTTGATATATGTCCTTCCACTCTCTTCTTGTTTACATGGTTTCTGCAGAGAAATTGGCATTTAATCTTATCTGCTCTCCCTTATAGGTTACTTTGTTTCTCCCTTGCTGCTTTCAGGGCTCTCTCCTTATCTTTGGTTCTGACAGATTTAACTATGATATGCCTTAGTGTTTTTCTTTTGGGGTCTAGTCTATAAAGTGTTGGCTGAGCTTCTTGAATATATATTCTCTCACTCTTCATTTCTTCCACAACTTTTTCAGTGCCTTGATTTGCTTCTTCCTGTTCTGGGATTCCAATGGTGTTCATGTTATTTCTCTTGATGGTGTCCCACATTATTCTTAGGTTTTCTTCTTTTCTGGTGTTTTTGTTGTTGTTGTTTTTTGAGTCTGCTTTTAGCAGATCAGTGGTGACAATTCTGTCTTCAGTTTCACTGGTTCTGTGTTCCATCTCTTTAACTCTGCTCGTGTGTTCTCCATTATGTTGACAGCATCTGAAATATTGGACCTTATATTTTGGAGAGTGGTTTCTTGTGCCACTGATGCCTCATTTGTTTTCTCTACAGTGTTCTGGATTTTTTTTAGTTCCTTCTGGTTTTTGCTTGTAGTATCCTATCTTTCATCCATTGAAAATATTCAATCATTGTTCTTTTAAATTCTGTGTCAGAAGGTTCCATAAGACTTTCTGGCTTCAGGAAGTCCATTGATACTGTGTCAATCTTTGGAGGTGACATCTTGCTTTGCACTTGTGTAGTGTGTTGGATAGCTTGCTTTCTTTGAGACATTGATATGTTCTTGATCTTAAGACAATGCTCTAGAGATCAGTTGGGCAGCTACACCCCTTGTGGTTTTTCTCTGAACTTCTGACTCCAGGGTAATGTCAGTTCAGAGCCTGTGAGAGCAGCCTCTTGTAGGTAAAACAGGTTAAAGTGCTTCGGATTAATGGCAAGTTGATTGACCAGACTGATACACACAGGTGTGGAGCCAAATGGGGCTGGGCAGGCACAGGGGTGGGTCAGTTGCAAGGGCAGGTCAACCACTTGGGGGACCTCACTCAGATTTAAGCTCTCTGGGTGTGTTCATCATTAGGGCCCTATTCAAATTCCAGCTGTCCATCTCCCACCCAGTGGTTTTCACTCAGGGTCCCTGCCCAAGCAGGGAGGGTCCTGGGTCCAACGGGACCCAAGAAGTCAAAGTCAAATTCCCACCGACCCACTCACCTCTGGCTGGTCTGCATTGGCCACAAAAGTTCAGACAGATTGCGACTGGCTGGCTTGTTCCTGAGCAGTCATTATGGCCCAAGAGAGCTCAGCCAAATTCTCACCAGAGGGCTCACCCTTAGGTACTCTCCCAGGCAATCGGCGGTGCCCAAGAGAACCCAGTCAGATTCCTCCTGGTCTTTCTACTGCCAGATCGGTCCCACAGCAGCTCGGCTGGTGGCTTCAGGTGATGACTGGATCTGAGGTGTGCATTTGTGTTCCTGTAGCTCCAAAAGGAATTGCTCCAACAAAAGTTCTGATTCCAAATCCTACTGTCCATGGCTGTTGGTTGGTTTCTTTGCGACATGAAGGACTCTCTACTGGCCCTGGGGCATGCCGGGGTGCAGGACTGTGACAGGGTTGGGGGCACGGATGTATGG